>NC_046969.1:13880828-14220828 GCF_009769545.1 Cyclopterus lumpus
TTCAGGAACACTGCCGTTTCCCTTGCGTGTACCCGTGTCTCCCTCTTTCGGTTGTGTATGTGTCCGTTGCTTTCTTCCTGGCACTCTTGCGGCTTCCTCCTGGTTACAGCTCATTGCCCTCACCTGTCCAGTCTGCACAGCCGCCTCCCATCAACACTTCAACTCCACAGTATATCTACCACAGTGGTAGTTTGTCATTCTTGACCGCTCTGTTCTGTTTGTTTAAAGGCTGATCCCTCATTTCTCAAATCTCAGCAGATGTTGAACATGTGTGAGCCCCTACACATAGGGGTGACTGTGGGTCAGTGGTTAGTAGGTCCGTCTTTCAATCAGGGGGTTTGCGGTTCAATCCCCGCCCTAGTTGATGTGTCCTTGAGCAAGACACTTCACCCTGAGTTGTTCCCTGTAGCTGTGTCTACAGTGTATGAATGTAATATGGTTGTAAGTCGCTTTGGATAAAAGCGTCAGCTAAATGACATGTAATGTAATAGCAACATTGAATAAGAAATCAAACAGTTTTGTTTCTATAGTGTGTGGAGAGCAATGCTTCTGCTTCCTCTGGGTTCCCCCTCAAAACAGAATTCCCCCAATTATTGATCAGAAGCCCCTTGATTGACCCTGATTGTAACTGATGCTTTATTGACTATAAATAACCAAATAGCTTCAATGTTAATGAAAATAACCTACATTTCAGCCTGAGTAGATGTATTTTCTTAAATGCATGTATTATATATTTGTGTTTGACTAGGTAGATGAAGTACATTTCAGAAAAATCTCATTGAATAATGTAATATTCCAATAATTTACCTGATGCACTTTTCCTTTAACAGCTTTGAAAATGGTTTCATATGACTCTTGTGTTTTGACCAATGTAGGAATTCCCTAAAATAAAAATAAAATAAAGTGAGAATAGTAAAGCAGAAAGGTTATACATTAAAATAAGTAATGCAACATAGACAATACAGTTACAATTTGCTTGGTGAAAATGTCTTGATTGATAAAATAGCAACACAAGAAAAAGCATCTAGGTTTGCTTACATGAAGAAAAACATGACAGCCCACAACAAACCAAGTCAAACAAACATGTGTCTGTTCTCTCTTGTTTTGATTTGCTGTAGCCTGACATAATACCACTATTCCAGGAGTTTATGTATCACTCTGTGTAGCACAAGGCATGATGGAGTCTGTTCCTCGCCACAGTGGTGCACAATCCATGCAACAAAACACTGTAAATGGCTGGTAAAGCTTGTTTGTGTCCATTTATGATGTTGTCATTTGCTTGAACCAATCCAGACTGTGTGGACTCACTGTGCGGGTGATGAGTGGTTTTCCCTGCAGGAAGCGGGTGAGGATCTGCTGCTGAATCCTGGGTAAGTCATATTGTGATATCGTCTCATGGCCACATTCCAAACTGTACTGGCAGTTGGATAAAACCAGAGGAAGCAGGTCTTTCTCCAGCTCATAGTGTATGACGTGCTGCTCCGTTAGCTCTGCCACAGTCACCTTGTAACTGATGCAGACGTCACAATGTAAATATAAACTTTTTAGTTCTGGAGTGACATTTCTTTTTCCAAACAAGTTTAGAAGTTGTTCCAGACTTCTGGAAGCAGCGAACAAGTTTTGTTTTCAGCAAACATGTTTAAATTGGTTATCCGTAATATATATTTCTTGGTGCTACTATAAAAAGCATCCATTTATCAGTCAACAAAGTTTGAGGATCATTATGATGTGCATGTTGAGTTTGTTCGCTGCACTCATTTGAAAAGTCTGCATGTGCATTCTTGGTGTTGACTTTGTAGGGCTTTTATCAAATTCACATTCTAGGTCTTTTCAAAGACAGGCTTTGCAAAGATAGGCCCGGGATTGTGGATCTTGGCCTTCATCACTTGCATTGAAAGTGCAATAAAAAGGGAGTTTTTAAATGGCGAATATGAACGGAAGAAATAGTTGCAGCAAGCAAAACCTCGATGTTCATAGCACTGAAAGAGGTTTTGCTTGCTGTAATGATTACAGCATTGTTTAAACAGTATTTTTGCATCGAACTGAAACATTATCTTCTTCCCTTCGTAGGACAACAAACTTCTCTTTTCTAGCCGTTTTGTACCTGCTGTTGTCTCCGGTGTGGCTTTCCACAGTGTTCACCAGCTCATTGTGCAGCGCCACCAAGTAGCTGACCAGCCCTGTGGCACACAGGCCTGGACCGTGCCGCCGGGGCAGGAGGTACTGCAGGTCACTGTTTAAGTTCAAATCCTCACGGCAAAATTCATCTGGGATCTTCAACTCACCTGTAAGTTGTAAAGGACACATACATGATTCCTTATGACCAATACAACAGCAAGTATGTATTTCTTTAAATTTCTTGGTTCAGTTATTGTTACACCAAAGAAACCATTTCTACACAACTATTACGGCTCTTTTCCAAAGATATCACTTTGAAACCAGTAAAGTTTATGGTGTATGGGCAAAATCACAACACTGAATGTTAGCCAACTATTGACTAGAGGAATTTAAGTTATTCATGAGTATCAAAGCTCTAACAATGGAGTTACAGTAATTACAGTGAATGTAAACAACACAACTCTGCTTAAATGTTTACTTGACCTGTGAAACATGAAAATATAAGAAAATAATAGAAAGTGCAAGGAAAGATGTATACTTCCCCATCTGTACATTTAAGGAGACAAAGAGGATAAGTGCTTTACTTACTGCTGGTTACAGACACTCTGAGCAGATTCCATGTTTTCAAGAAGATGTCAATGTGTTTCTCATACCACATCCTCATTTCTGAAATTAGAAATGTTTAAAATATTTATATAGTTTGTATAACTAAAAATCAAATAAATGTGTAAAATGTCATGTGTTTTCTGTCCCGTAACCCATGCCTTAAGAGTCTGTTAGATTTCAATCAATTGAATGTTAACATTTTGAGAACCAAGTGTAAGGCAAAAGCTTAAGTGTAGTCATTTCTAAGAGATATTGAAGCTCTACCTGTTTGCTCGTCAATGAACTCTCCGATGGAGCCCATTTTCTGGTTGGTTGCGTTCTGGAACTTTCTCACCAAGTGTTTCAGCAGGATTAGGATGTCTGGGAGGAGCTTAATCTGACGAAAGTCTCTCTCCTGAAGAATACAAACACAAATGAAACAGATGATAGCCAAATGCTGCATATATAGAGCTTTTAAGATATTTGACCATAATAAATCTCTGGTTCTTTTTAATTTGTTATTTTATTTATCAATTACTAGCTGTAATTTTAGAATTATTAAATGTTTTTTGGCAAATTATTACTTCTAGATGATAAAATATATTGTGGGCATGGTTGACATTTGGTCTAAAGCTACCATAAAAATTAATCATCTGAAGATGATTTTAAAGGGGAAACTTTTACTGGTGTTACGAATCTTTAGGGAATTAGTACTATAACAAATTTCATAACAATCTGGCTAGTAGTTGAAGATTTCTTGCACTGGACCAAACTGTTGGATGCAGGTGAATTCAAAACCATTTTCAATTTAATACAATTTTGTCACAAAGCTTTACGACGTTCACCTTCTGCAGGAACCTCCAGAGAAGCGGCAGCTCCTCCTTTTGGTCCTGCTGCTCTACGAGGTGTGTGAGGCTGAGCAATGATAACCTCTCCCTGCAGCTCCACACCGCTGAGCTGTGGACCTGAGAACCCTGCGGCAGCGACGTCAGGAAGGTACAATCATCACCGAAGGTTGTCCTCATGATGAAGTTGGAGGACACACGGGAGTCAGTCCTGATGCTGCCCTTTGCTTCTTGCAGGAGTTGATCAAGATCCTAGACACAACATATTGGTAGGAGTGGAAGGAGAGTTTAATGCAGCAATGAGAAATGTGTATTGGGCAAAAGAAACCCATGACAATATCATTAAATGAGAGAAGCATAATGGGATAATTATAATATAATGAACTAATAATACGATTATTCTCATATTGACATTGATGTCAGAGCAGATACATGGCCATACGTTATATGTATGAGTCAAACTGCCCATTTTTTAAATATAAAATCTTCAATGTCACTCATATGAGGAAAATGACAATATAAAATGATAAAAAAGTCATACCCTCAACTGAGGCGTCATAATATCTGCAGCCACAGTCGTCTCCCAGGTGTTTCTGGATGCTTTGGTTGTTAGGTAAGGATCAATTCCAGCTAGTTGTTTAGGAGACAGTATCAATTACCGAACAAGCAAGAATGCCTCAGATGGTGAATTGGTAGGATGAATAAGAAGCTTATTATATGATCGACATAATGTGAAAACAGCACTATTTCTTTATCAATGAGAGTTTATAGAGCTTGTTGAAACAGATAGGAACATTAAATAACTGTGTGTCTTCATCCTACAACAACAAGCACACAGTGTTGGGTGGGACTAATCTTTCCATATTTAGACACGAGATGTGGTAATAAAAGTGACAAACAGTGACCTGTGGTGGGCTTACAGAGACTGGCCTGCACTAGCTCTGGCAGGGATCTGAGCACCAAGTGCACAGTGGTAATGGTGTCGTCAGTTCCTCTTCCCAGTGCCTGTGACAGCTGATCCAGATCATTTATTATGTGCTGAGTGAGAAACAAACAAACATCCTCCACAGGCGGCTGGATGATTTTGCTGGACAACCTGAAGGAACAGAAAGTGTGGCACAACGTCTTAGTCAGATTTAAAAAGCTTGGGCAAAGTTTGTATATCTATTTTGCAGAGAGATCATTATCTCAGATACACACAATGTCAATTACTGTTGGCACTTACAACCCAACAGAGTTAGCTAAAGCTCAGAAAGCGCTCCTGCACAGTGACTGCTGATGTACATTTCCTGCTCACCTGGGACTTCTTGGAGGCTCCCAGGAACATGGCCAAATGTGTAACCAGCCTGACCAGAGTGAAGGGACAGAGAGACATGTTTTTGGTGTCTAGGTTGTTTCTCTGCGCAGGGTCTCCTAGAATGTGGCCAGGCTTTGTGCAATCCCTAAAACAACAGAATAAAACATCAGTCAGACAGTAGTCCCAGGGAGTTGTTTCAATGTAACCTGGACATGACATTTGGTATCACAAATCGAAAAGGTTAAATAAAGGAAAGGTTGGCAGCTGGTCAAATTCTAGATATGTTTCTACTTAAAAAACATAAATATCAAAATACTGATAGATATTTTTGTGGGGTGCTCATTTATCTTGCGTTCGCCCAAAAGATTCCATTTGAATTTAAAAAAAACATTACAATTTAGGATTTGCATGTACTTTGCCACTACCTTAACAACTATACAATGCTTTTTTTGCACACAACAATACTTTGAATGATGGCCCTCCATATCATGTCCCACTCAAAAATCCTGTTGACACTCACTGCTGCAGCTGAATTTGTGTGAATCCAGATATGGCTGAATGATTGTCTCCTCCAACCTCCTGGCCACACTCCAGACATCGGCCTCTCTGCATGGGCAGGCCACACTGCAGTAGAACATAGCAGATCAGATCATTTACAGTACGATTGTATCACTTCATGTTTGTAATCACGATACAATTTAATTAATTGGAACTGCATTAAAATAACTTACCTCATCAACAAGGCATGGATGATTATTTAGACACACTGTGAAAAACAATCAACCAATTAAAACACACTTAAATTACTTGGATTATTGAGACAGAAGATAAACTACAATGGAAATAGTATGTGGGTTGATGGGACTCCTTTGGCCTTCAAAATGATGATGCAAACCCAGAGCAAGACAGATTATACGAAGCACTTTCCGACATCTATTATAGACATTTCTTCTGAAAGAAATTATTTGCACTAAGCTGCAAAAATGTGATTAAAATTGTGGTTTATGTATGAATGATTAGTACTTACCATACCAAGTGAGCTTCCCATAGTCTTGTTGTATGGCTGCCTGGGCAACAGCTAACATGTCATCAGGCATTGTGGGTATAAATGCACCTGTCAGATAAAATAAATGACATGAAATAACATGAAAGTAATAATCAGTTATTATTGAAACTATAAGTCATTATTTAAAGGGTGTTTCCTTAGAAATGTTCTGGTAGAACAATTGTTCTTGGAATAAAGTTGTACAATCGACAGCCTTCGGTCATTTGACTTTAAGAAGAGTTGTTGCAAGGATCTAGAAATGCAGACATACGTTTACCTGCATATGTTCAGGAAACAGACCAAGTTGCTTGAGCGGCATCACCAGGTGGTGAGTTCCAGTGAGCAACACAGCTGCCAGATGGATGGCCAGCCCAATGATATTGTAATCCACGATAGTATTATCAGGGCTCATGGTCAGGGATCCCAACCTGTTGTGAACCAAGGCTGAGGCAAAATCCCTTACTTCTCTTTGATGTAGATACCTTGAGCCCTGGATGAGCACTTCAAATGCTTTGCATCGCTAACATGGAGATATTAGAATAATATTAGTTAATAAGCAAGACTTTTATACCAGCATTATAATACATTTTATAACAAAATATCAGCTGACAGTTGCTGATGAATAGCACTACTTGCCAAATTTCCAAGAAAGAAAAAATTGGTCAAAACAATCTAATCCTGTAAACAATCAAGTCTGGGCCGTGTTTTCCTGAATGAGAACCGCCCCGGTTCAACTCTTGGCTGTGTCCAATGGTCTAAGATGTGTAATGTATTATTCAGTTTCTACATCATGTGCATCTTATAACTCGTCATACCTCAGGAGTCGGATGAAGACCTGTATTTGCTGATCTGTACAGAGTAGTAACCTCTCGGAAAAGCGCCAGGATGATAAACATTGTTTGTTTCCTTGGTGGCGCGGTGCATTTCTAGATCAATGAAAAACAAACAATGCACTTTTCTGCATCATGGACCACATGTTTCCAGTGAACAGTTATGTCATTACTTCACTTCCAGATTTGTATATTATTAAAATGTTCGTGACATCTTGATAGTTTTTTGTTAGAGGGGAAGTCTACTGATTTCATACATTAAAATCGACGAGTACTTCTCAGGCTGTGAAAACAGTTGTTTGTCTGAAGTGTCTCTGGAGTTTAAAATGTCTGGCCAAAATAATGCTGATGCTCATTGGTATACCTTTTTTCTGTTTTATAATTGTGTAACACAAAATAAATCTTTCTAACTGCGTCACATTTTTGGGTGACAAATTCCCCTGATTTGCAGGTTCACGTTTTGTCCATTAATCTCGCTTCCCCCCACAAAAACAGCCACATTGACAAGTGGAAGACTTCGTGCAGCCGCGGGGCACAATCCGTCACGGGTTCCCCACACTTTAACAAAACTATAGTTCTGCTAAGGTAGAAGCGCGGCTGCCTGGAGGTGTGTACATATTGTATTTGTTTGATCCTTGAGATTGAATAGTGAGCAGCTTCTATTCAGACTGAATGGGCATTTGGTCCCAGTAACAACTATAGAAACTATTTTGTTTTAGACTTTTAAATATATATTTGCTCCATTACAAGCAACCATTGATTTCCAATCTTTACCATACACTGTGAACATTTCTTCAGTCTATCACAGTGAACATCAAGTCACTCAATTGCATGGTAATGCATTTTCATTGATGGATGATTACCTTTGATGTAAAGTACATTAGATTTTTTTGTAAAAAGGCTAAACAATCCAAAATCATGCCATGCAATAAAATAAACTACCCCTATAGATGGCAGGTTAAAAATAAAAGAGCTTAGTAAAATTAAATGTAAATACCTCACAGACGTTTTCTATTTGCTCGACATCACCGCCCACAACTGCCCTGGCAACTGCATCTCTCACCGCCTTGTATTCTTCTCCACACACAAGATACTGGTCCATTTGGCCTCCATCTTCATTCTGGTCACATCATGAAAGGAGTTAGAAAGGAGCAAAAACAATAATAATGCAATGTATCAAAATATATGGATATTAGATGGATTTTAGATGTCCAGGTGGCTTCCTGGTTCAGAGATAGTCCAATAATTGGAATAAATGTGACTCCATGGTTTGTGTTATTGTTTAAGTAAATGCAGACCTGCAAATGCTGATATCGAATGACAGTGTGCTGCTGCTGATTGGCCTCACTGATTGACATACATTTTTAACAGTAGATATGCTAATGAATGGTGGTGTACCTGCTGATGAATCTCCGTTGGGAAAAGCCAGCTGAACTTTGGTTGTTTCACCATCGTCTGGACGGACTCAACACCCTGCAATTCGCTGAGCTTGCGGATCAGGTAAAACGCGGGGTACCAGTCATTCCCACTGTCCTCACAGAACTTAATCACCATGTTCAGGAAATCTTCTGCTCCATCTGGGACATTGTTGTCTGCTACAGCAACATATTTCAATAGATTACATTTTTTAAGAATAGCTAACCAATGCAAACTGTCAGCAGGAGTCAAATGATCTCTTACCAGACATATTGTCATTTATAAGCTGGGCAGCCATGGTGAGGGACAGACGCAATCGAGCGATGTGCTGCAGATGTTGAATAGATACTTTTGCTGGAACAGAAGGGACATCAGCCAAAAGGTTTGTGCAGGAATTGTGTTTCATCATTGTAAAATGGCTTTAGCTCTTCAGCTGGGCTGCCTTCCTGAGGTATTTTCTCCCACATGGAGTCCTGCAAAGAAAGGATGTTGAAGCTTACTGTCACTCCAATTGAGATGTATCAGCGATGAACAGAACAATTACATCAAAGGTTTGTGGTACAGCTGCCATCCAAACTCCTCCATCACCCTTTCTGTCCTATTCAGATATTGTAGGGTAGTGGTAGGCAAATAGCGCACCATGGTCTAGATCCAGCACTCTAGATAAAGTATATGCCCCCCTGAGAGAGCAGAATCTTTCACTTTCATAGCTTACACCGTATCTTTTGCATGATTTTTAAGTACATACACATTACACTTTACACTACACTTTTTCTAGCAGCTTTTTAGCTGCTAGCAAAACATGCTAGCAAAACCTTTTGCTTCATAAATATCTCATTATATATAATAATAAGATCTTCAGTAAAATCTTCTTTGCATCTTTCATTGGTATATTTATACTCTATTTAACATAATAACGCAGTACAGTTATATATTTGTTTAAAATATGTTTTACCTCCAAGCAGTTTATGTACAAGGCATACAGCTCTGCTTTATCCCCTTCATTCACAAATCTGCTTTCTTCAATAGATGACAAATGCTGCTGCAAATATGCCTGGACTTCATGAAAACTGAAACACAGTTGAGTTCATCATAGATTTGGTACAATGCGGAAAAGCTTTGCACAGTGAAGCAGAGGAAATCTATTCAGACATTTTCAACTAAATCCTTACATATGGTTAGAGCAGCAATGCTGTCAAACCCTTCTGCAGTGTAGCTGACAGAGCTGGTATTTATATCTGCTAGATAGCTCATCATTTAAATGTAGATGTTGAAGTTTAACATTACAGTGACATAATTAGTTTACCTACCTGAACTTCAGAAGCAGTTTGAGGATCACAGATCGCACAACCGGGTTCCTATCGGGAGACTCGTCAAAAGGCGACAGATCTTTGGTGTGAATCTGTTTATGTTCTGGGGTGAAACCTGATTTAGAGTAAATATTAGTAACAGCATATGAAAAAAGAAAAAAATTAAAAATTAAAAAGATAAATTATTATTGTCTAATATACATCGCTGTAACTGTAGTAAACTACGCCATGGCTCATTCACATGAAAGAAAACATGACCTAACAATATCATAACGAACGCAAACAAAGAACATAGCTATTGTTAGTACTTTTTGACCCACTTGCTCGAACCTGTGATATTTCTAGTGAGCTAATAAAAATTTCCAAAAATATAACAAAAACTCTTCTAATATAAATTGTTTGCCCTAGCTTTAATGGTCCCCAATAATATTGGATTATGTAAAAAATGGTTGAAGCGGTCACATACAGAGTCAAACAAATACAGGTTCATTAGAAAAGAAGTTGAAGAAAACAAAGAGGAAACTGATCATTTGTCGATGTTGTGGTACCTGTCTCAACCATCAGGTAGGACAACAGGTGGATGATGACATGAGTTTCTGGTGGCGTGTTGTCCTTGAAGCACACAGTTGAGAGCAGATCAATGAAGAAAACCATTGCAACGCCGCCTTAATTCGTCATTTTTCTGAATAGAAATCCTGCAGATTGACAAAAATCCAATGCAACATAAAATCAATACATTGCTATCAGTTGTTTATTAGAAACATGTTAAATGTGGCTCAGTTTAGCCAACTCTCTTCCCCAAATATTACTCTACCAGGTCACTTTCCCGCCTCAGTTGGTATTCCTGTGTTCATCTACCATACAGGAGAAGTGTATTCACGATAGAAAAGTGTATTCACGATAGAAAAAGCTGATGTGTCTGAGAGTGCACATACTTATTTTATGCCAAACGGCTCATTAAAGAGAGCTGGTAAGCACTGTACAGTTAAAAAACAAATCCTGTACACTTAATAATGTACATAGATATACAATGGCCTGTGTAATTGTCTAATTATACTGTAATCTATTTATACAAAATTATTCTTTGCTTGTATTTAAGAACCACTACAACTTCATATTAAACTTGTCATTCATCTGGTATCTCAATAAACATTACTGGATAGTTAAGTCAGACATCTCTGGTGAGATTCTTAGAGGACACCCTGTCGCCGGCCATTTCCCAGTTATCCTGTTTTGTAGGTGCAGTAAGTCAAAGCCAAGAATCAAGTTCACAAGAGCTTACGTCAAGTTCACAGTCCAACCCTTCGAGGTCTGCAATGGCTATTTTCTAACTGATTCTGGATCATGAGAAGACAGTGTCACCTTTGGATTTTTTTGGGATGCTAAATGGTACATGACATTAAAAAAAAACTCACATGATATCTTCAGAGACATGTGGCTGAAAACCATTTGGTAACTGTTGTCTGCAATGTGGGCAGAAGGCCTGTCCTGCATCAAGGCAGGCCCTGATGCATGTTAAGCAGTAGATGTGATGGCATGGGAGCCCCACAGGGTCCTGGGCCTCCCTCATGCACACTGCACACTGAAGTCCAAACCTTTATGAAAATGAAATCAATAGTACTCAGATTCACAGGTGTGTAGCGAAAAAAATATTCTTCACTATTTTATTACAAATAACTTTTTCTGTCAAATGAACAAGCACTTACCTGAAACATCTGGTCACTTGCCCCCTGCTTACAGGACTTTAGTACTTTAATCACAGCTTGAAAAGGCTTCAATGATTTCACATCAGCATTTTCCTCTAGAACCTTAGAAATAGGTGAAAAACAAGACAATAGACATAATGGGGATTTTTCAGTTGGCTGAAGGTGTTTTAAAATTGACCAAAAATGTACCTAGAAAAAGAGCCCCCAATCACATTGAATTCAGGCTACACTGCTTAAGTTTTCTTTTACAATACATTAGTCAATACAAAATCTGCTCACCTTGCTTAAGGTTTGAATGTGGTTCAGGACCAGTGTTGTGAGCTGATTCTCGTCCTTATGGAAATCCAACAGCATGTGTTCCACAAACAATGAGAGGATGTAGATGCGATTCCAGCCATTACTTTAAAGTATTACAGACCACAGTTAATGTGTTGATATACATATTCACCATCCTCCATAACAGTATTTTACACTCATTAAATACATTGCCTTTGCAAAGTGAAACAGTACCACTCCCCAATATCACTGAAGCTTAATAGGATTAATAATGTATTTAATACAACTTTTGTAATTGTTTACGACTTGAGCATGAGCACTCTTTATTTCTGGCATGGTGGGTTGCCCTCAATATAAAAATCACACATTCTACCTGTTTGAATTTTAGATTTTATTACTCTGTAAAACATGCATCCATCCAGTTTCTAAATAGCTCATGGGGTTAGTGATGAGAGAGTAGAGCTTATTCTAGCATACCCTGCTTGACAGGCCTGGGGATCAGCACCAGTCTGTCAGGAGAAACATGGGAGCAAAAACATTTTTTACACTTATGAGCAATCTGGAGTTCCCAAGTCCTCTAACCTGCTTGTGAATGTGAGAGGAAACCAGAGCATCGAGACAAAATCCATGCAGACACAAGCCATTTAGTATTTCACTCCCATTTCAGTGCATGAGCATCTTACCTGACATCGTTGAGTCTTTCTTTGCATCGTTCTCCATAGAGTTTGGTGTTATGTTGAGAGCAAATCAACTCCAAAGAGGCTTGCAGCCTCTTCACCTGCTTAGCCAGGTCTGGCATAAAGAATCAGTATCCAAATTAGCAGACTCCAGGCATTCAACACATGCCTTGGCTGCATTGACATCCAAAACCTACAGGACAGAAAAATAGTTTGGAAGTGATTCAGTAATTTTGAAAAAAAAATAAAAATCGGTGAAAAGAGCCTAATATGGAAACCATCTATATTGGAATTTGACTTTGCATCATAACACCATATCAGAGAATCATTGACATTTGTATTTTGAATCTCTAAGCATCTCTGTGACATCATAACACTTTGCATGATTGACTTTGGTTTAGGGGTAGACAAACGTTGATGGTCAGAATGTGCTTTGAAATTAAAATGAAATATGCGCATTACAGGCCTCAAGTTTGTAGGATGGGTATCCATGTGCAGTCTAAGAAGACTGAAATTCAGAAATGCATTTACCATCTCTGCACCATGTCTAATGTGCTTGTTTCTTCCCAAAGAGAAACAACATTAGGCTGAAGAGACATCATCCGTGAGAGGTTCTGAAGACGACTTTGATAGAAATGGTAGGCGATGTGGATGTGAGGAAGAGGAAAGCTCAGCTTCATCTCTTTTTCGTTTTTGTACTTCATCAACACAGCTGGCCAGGGAGTGACACAAGAGCTAAGGAGTAAATGCACAAGTTGATTAATTAATTAATAATACAATGTTTGTTTTTTCACTACAACAATGCCAATGAGGAATCACATTAAGGTAAGTTAACAGCCTTGATTAAAAAAAATGCAGCAATTAGACTATTATTAATGACCGTAAATATCAAATTGTTGTAATGCAAACAAATAGTGGATGGGTATTTTTGGTTTGTATTCATCAGACTTGAATTTTAATTTAATCATCTGTTGACTTGCATGCTGACTTGTGTTGTGTTTATATCTGCTCTCTCTCCGGATGCCTCCTCTTGCCTTGCGTCAGTGAGCGATTGTATGCAGCTGATTTCAATCAATCACTCACCAGGTTCTGGTATAAACGAGCTGGAGAGAGCCAGTGGCACACTTTGGCCTGAGTGTTACTAGCATGATGCTAATTTCTGCAAACTTACTCCCTCTTTGACGGAGAATGTCTTGTGAGTTTATTGTTTGACTTTGTATTTTTAATTCAATGTCAGTTGTTTGTTTAAAGGTTCTCAATACATTCCCTGTTAATGTATATACACAAGTTTCCTTAATTGTTTTTCCCCTGTTTCATTTATTGTTACTCCCCCTCATCTCCTGGACTAATCGTGGAAAGTAATACAATAAATACACTGGGAATACTATTGTAGGCTGCAACTTAACTTTCATTTCTATTCTTCAGACATTAAGGTCCAGGGGCTGACAGTGTAATGAGCTGCTGGCTTAGTAACTCAGAAGCTGAATATACGCAGACAGCTACCACACATTTGAGCAGTCTATAATGCTCCTGTTACTGTAAGGAGTTCCTGTTTATTCCTGTTAAATGTTGTGGATTATACCTTGCCACACTGGTCATTCGGAGTGACAAGTGTTATTTACTACATATTGATCAATGGGTAGCTACTGTAGAAAAGGATCTGAAACATACAAATCCCTGTGGAATGTAATGCAATAAAAGAACTTGAAAATCGTTCTAGTTTGTATAATGTTTGGTTTTAGCTGACTCTTTGTAAAAAAGGGATTTATTTAATCTATTTAAATTTTGAGGAACTGAAATCTTAAATTGGATTGTAATATTGCCCGCACTGGATTGGATTGTTTAAATAGTTTTTGTGGAAGGGAGATTAATGGTATAGCAGCTATTGGACATGGTCACTGTGGACACATAACTTTATGTACCCTTACCTGCAATTCTTCATTTGATGCCACTTTCATTGTCATGGAAACAAAATCCTGTAGGTACCTTTCGAAAAATTCTTTCTCATTTTTGTATCCACATTTTTATCCATGTAACTGCCAAGTGGTGTATTCAAGAACAATTCTTGGAAATGACGAGGTGAAAGTGCTGCAAAAAAGAAAAAGTTGAGAATGCCACCGTTTAAGTTAGGGTAAGGTAGTGCTTTCAATGTACTGCGACTTGAGGACAAAAGGCATTTGGATATGTCACCTATATGGTTATGATATTTACTTCATGTCTGGATGTGTGCATCATGAGCCCATCCAGGAAGTCTTTGATCCACCAGCTGAAGGGCATGTGGCAATGCATTGTGTTGCCACCTGTGATATGGCTTTGTATCATTAAGACACTGGAGCTGTTGAAGAGGCCACAGGCAAAATGTTATGAATGTGATTTTGACAGAGGAATCACATTATTGATGTTCTAGACAGAATAGCATTTAACTGGTGTTATTATTCACTTGAATGTACCATCTCAAAGTAAGTATTTGTGCTGAAAAGATATTTGGATCATACAGCCAAGAGATACTCACTCGCTTTCCATCTTTACATAAGGTACATGGAGCATCTCTTTGCTCTCAAATATCTAAGCCAAAGGTTCCCGATGTCATTACACTCATACCGCAGAAGGTCCACATTGCAATCTCGGTCAATGACTGAGACCAAGTTAGCTAGAAGTGGAGTGACAACTGCTTGGATTTTCCTCCACAGTGTGTGTCTGTGAGAAAATATTTACATGATTTTCTTAAAATCAACTGGACATCTGCATTGTATTAAACATTGAAGTTGTGAGAGTGATACACAGCTAAAATAACTTGTTAAGCTAACATTTGCAGTAGTGCATTTGACATTGTACACCATTAATAGATTTCAATAAGTTATGAATAAATGACTATGCAAATATAGCAAAGAAAAAGAATCACAGACTGCTATGGAGAGGGATGTAAAAGAGAGACCTACAGGAACGGTCCCCCCCTCTTGTAGAGCATTGACATTTAATGCTTCTGTTAGAACCCAGCTTCTTGGATTGGGGATGTTAGCCTCATAGTCCTCTAACAGCGAGTGGAGACGCTTCCTCACAATGTTTGCAAACACACCTTGAAAATAAAACTCAGTAAGATGCATTTCCACTGCAAACAGAGTAGATATGTGGCCTGACATAAAAATATTTGCCAGAATAACTAATTTACTAACCTTGTGTCTGACTTTCATCCAGAAGTGTGAGCAGGCTCTCAACTCTCTTAGTGATGAGTTCTCCACCGTCTGCTGCATCTCTGAGCATGCTCACTGCACTCTGCACACAGCTCCTTATCAGTTCTGATATATCAAACAAATCTCCCAAAACCTCAAAAAAACATAACAAATAAATCAATGAACAACTGCAGCCCAACATCTGAAAAAGGCAAAATGTCCGACAAATGAATCCTCCAACTCAGTTCAGAGGCCTCAAGTAACTGATTCATGAAATCATGGCAAAGTCACAATTCTGAAGTTCTGAGATCTTAGTCTGCTTTCAGAGAACCATAAAGGAAAATCTTTACTTCATCAGAGGAATTAAGGGACCTGGTTAAGCCATGGAATGGGAGATAATGAGTGCTGTTAATGTTGTGTCACCTGAGGGTCGCACTGTCACAGGAATACAAATGACTTGATGAAGGCCCTCAAGAACACATCTGTTCGTGCGAGTGGTTCTTGCATGAGGCCCAATGACGTCCAGAATTCTGAATATTTGAAAACCTTTTAACAACATTCAGATCCCTTCCTGGATTGGTTACACTACTGATACATTCCCTGAACTGTATATTATCTTCTACATCAGCCATTGGTCCTTGGTTTGATTCAGACCTAGGTTTGTTGAATTACTTGTCATGCTGGCTACAGTATGTCATGCCTCACCAATTAGAAATAATGCCCAATCAGATAACAACGGTTTGTACTTAACCATGCATCAGAGTTAAGTACTGTACATTGTATTTGCTTAAGTAGGATCTTCTTCCAAGTTTGTGAAAATGGGTGGTAAATTACACTTACAGTGGAGTCATTTTTCTGTGGCACACCTGTGTGGTCTTCTGTCTCCATGGCTTGGAAAGAAGGACAATTGTAGGTGAATTTACTAATTTACCTAAAATATATACAATTCTTAAAGAGGAATACGATTTTTTTATGAATTACCCTGATGATCTTCAAAAAGTTCACTTATGCTGCGATTTTTCAGGGAATGAACATCAGACACAAACTCTTTTGATCTTCTGAGATCATCAATGTGAACAGACCTCCAAGGACCTGCAATGTTTTTCATTAATAAAAAAACAACAGAATATGTACATTTAAGTGATATTTAAATAATCTGCTCTATCGTTTGATTTGTTCTTGTTGTTACTCTTAAAGTGTGACACTTTTCACTACATTTCTGTGTATCAGGTGCTATATAAATGAATATTAATACCATTACTTTTGTTGTTGCTGTTGTGATAATCAAGCATATTGTGACAGAGTTGCTGACATAAAATAGACCAATTTGCTACTCATGTTGTGTGTGCGTGTGTAACTGCAGGACTAACCGCCTTGAAACCCAACATAGGAGGTCCCACCCGCGATTCGAGGAAGTTTGGTGACAAAGTACACAAATGTCTTTGTGTTGCTAGTAGTGCCCCACTTGTTTATTTCATTGATGCATGAATACCTGAAACAAATCAATGCATTAGGCACAAGTATGTGAGCTTTAGTGATAATGTTAGATTTTCTTTTTAAAGAAAGTAATATGTGCTGATCTTCAGACTCACTTGGCTGAGGAAAGAATATTCCTCCTTTGGGAATCTTCGTCATAGTCTGTTTGGATAATGAGCACTTTGTCTGCAGGTGTTGAGCCAAGAAATTCCCTAGTACCAGAACGTAGGCATGATTTACATTTGAATAGAGAGTAATCAGATGATAGTCCCATATATCTACTCAGTATAATGCAAAACATTTTCAGTTTTATAATTTTAAAGAAAAGAGTCCCAAAAAAAATAAAGCTCAAGGGTGTAGAAAAAGGCCATCATTTAGTTAGATTCAAATTTACACCTAAGCAGATGTGACATTATCTTAACACTGTATTTATTTACACACCTGATTTCTTTGAGAAAGGAGTACTCTGTGTCAAACTGTTGCAGCGATAGCAGTTTGACATCATCAAGCTTGATCACATTCTGCAGTTGTCGAGTGTCTGCTGCAGTCAGCAGCCTGGAAAATGTTGTGACCTTAAAAAACAACAAAGAATTACAAAATATTATGCAAACAATTTCTCATTGGCGTTACACTCATGGTGCTGTTACATTATGTGATTGCATGTCACAAGTTTATTTGTGCTATTATGATTTGTACATGACTGCAGCTTATTGTTTATCATATATATTTTAACACTCTTCTATAACCTTTTTTTATATTTTATATTTTCTTTCATGTATTAATGTAATACAACTTGAAATTTAAACAACTCCCAAAATGAAATAGGAACTGGCACTGTACTGTAAAACCTGAAATAAACTTAAATCTGCTATGTTCACTTCACATGAAGATATTCAAAGATGGAAATGATCTAAAGCTAACTTAACAAAAGTTTATGGTTGGATAGGGATGGCATGAGGATTATACAAGACGTTTAAACTGAGAATGAAAATTATGTAAATAGTAAATAGTGGAATTTGCCCGGTTGATAAATGAGTTCAAAAATACCTCAGTGAAGAAGAAGTGGGACTGTTCCAACTGCTGTGTGTGATAGACAATGTAGTCTTCCAATGAACTGTGCATCTCTTCGTTAACATATTGTTTCATGAAATGTTCTCTTTCATCATCAGGCAGTTTGGATTTGTCCAAACGAACAACCGAGTCTGGAGTGGCACAGTTGAGCAGAATGTCTTTGGCTTTGTTCAGGATGGTCTGAGCATTGGTTTCATCACTTTGATTTTCTGTTACTTGCAGGACCACAGAGGAACACGTGTCTGAGTGGTAGCCGATGAAGACATCGCTTGGAACATATTGCTTTTTCATGGAGTGTTGGCCACTTAGGGAGACAAAATCATTAACCCATTTCTGTAGTTGTCTCGCAATGTCCTTCTTCTCATTTCTGAGAACAGTGTTGATGTCAAGGTAGTGTTTCTCCAATCTGTTGATCAGTGGGATTGGAAACTGCTTGTAGACCACCTCTTTCTCTTCAATGACAATGAGCCTGAAGTTTTTGTGGACTCTGCATTTCACACGATGTGTTCCTAATCCAAGATCAACATACCTTTGACCCCCTAGGGTCACATAGTATTGGTTGAGAGCATCATAGAGACTTTCATACAGATTCTGAAGGTTCAGAAGAACAACAGTCTGTCCCGTCTCCATGCAAACCTTGACACGGTTGATGTTCCTACAGATCTGCGTGTACTCCTGATCCTTTGGGAAACTAGACCCAAAGATGATCTCTGGATGGATTTGGTTACAGAAGAATATCTGTTGCAGAATCTGAAGAGCTGCATAGTTTTTGGTGAGGATTAAAAGGTAACGACTTTCGTCCCCTTGGCGAGCTGGAGAGATGCTTTGCTCAACCAACTTAAAAGCAGTAATGCTGGCATTGGCAAAGTTATCTCTGAGTTCTTTGTTGAATATGCTCATCACATCCACATCATCTTTTCCGCTGAAGTTTCTCAGGACTGCTTCAGTGATTTCATCTGCGGTGGGACTCTCATTACTTATTTTAGTAATTGAAAATATCATCTTTATCAGACTGTAGAAATCCCGCAGACCAAAAAAAACCCTTGCCTTCTTCACATACTGTTATATATGCTTTTGCAAAAGGCTCAAGGAGGTGTTTGATCTTTTCAAGAACATTTTGTTCAGATGAGCATATCCCTTTAGCACTTTTGATGAGCTCTTGCTGGTTTGGAGCTCCACGTGACACAAATATTCCACGATTCATCTTGGCAGGGTCCAGTGCCCAGTTGGAAATTCCAATGAACCCAACCCTTTTATGAGGTTGTGGCACATCATCGACACAGCCCTCTTCCAGTAATGGGTGCAATGTTTTGAGTGGCATTTTAGGGGAATCTTCAGCCAATCCAATCTCGTCAAGAACAACTACTGAGATGTATTCATCCAAGTTTTTGCTTTCCTGAAAGCGAGCACACTGTTTGAATGTGGTGATGATTCCTTCAGGGGTTGAATGAGGGCTGCACTGGAAGGACACCAGATGTATCTGCTTCAGCCTCTTGTAGAGTTCAGAATGTGATGCAGGGCCCTGCATTGCATCTGCAATTAGGGTTTTGGACAGTGATTTGGAGCTCCCTGGTTTCCCAACAATAAACAAGGGAATTCTTAGCTCAACACAGATCACCATCATGAAGAAGTTTTCTTTCAGAGCTTCATTTCTGGCTATTGTCTCACCCATGGGTACACCATTGAGTAGGAGGTCCTGCATGAGTTGGATTTCTCTGTTGTATTCACAAGGAAGCAACTGACTGATAGTTCTCTGATAGTGCCTTTTGTCCTCCAAGCAGGACTGATAGCACACTCCAGTGGCCATCAAGAGTGACCAGATTACTCTGTCTTGAGCAGGTAAAAATGTCGACATCTTTTTTGTTTTTTTCCTCTGACATTGCTCTTGAAGGAATGCTCTCAGTTCCTCAGCAAACATGGGGTGATTTTTGTGAAACCACACAAACAGGTGCATGCAACGTTCAACATCCCTTAAACTGACAAAGCTGCATTCATCTTTCCTCTCCCTCATGAACTTTTGTGAAGACATCAACACCTGAGTAATAGTTGGAATATGATGCTTATCAATCGAGCTGGCCTTTGCCTGTCTTTGCACTATTTGTTCGATGTACATTTGCTCTGTTGAGTCATTTAGCTGGCCAAAGTCCCAAATAAGAGGAATCATGCTGGGCGGTAACAGATGAACACGATACACAAGCTGGCGGAGAGGGATGGAGCCAAGTCTGTGTTCAGTCTCCTCAGCCCTGACCCGGTATCCCAATCCAGATGCCTCCAGCCTTTCAATCATCTTGTCTGTATGCTTCCTGTAGGGGTTGCATGCAGCAACAATCTGTAGTCCTGTTTTGGAGTCAAGTTGTTGTCCCTGCACAGAGTTATCACAAATGATCTCCTTGATGCTGCTGATGGCTTCTGTGGTGTTTGCCTCATCAAAGAAAAGAATTGAGTCAAATCCATGATTCTCTTTATTGGTCCTTGAAAGATTTTCTGCTTGCTTCACTTTCTCATATATCATTTCTGATGTAGTTCCTCCATGAACTTTGACCAGTTTCATGTTTTCGGCTGCTGCTCCACATCTTCTCAGTTCAGACATAAACTTTATCAGCCTTGTCTTCCCACATCCTGTTTCACCCATTATGATGACCGGGATGCCACACCTAAATCGCATATGGATTGCCATCATTTTGAGAATATTGTCGGTGGTCAGTTCATATGTTTCATCAGGATCTGTTGGCCACTTGATGCCAAGCACACTGCACAGATGATCAATCTTGTCAGCTCGAGAAAGCTGATCAAAGTCCCTATTAAAAGGGACTCTCTGTAGACTTAAGCCAGTGAACAGCTCTTGAGTCATGATGTTTTCCTTTATCACTTCTCGTGTCAAGGGATTTATGGCATCAACTCTCTGGTCATTAAGCTCCAGGTGAAACCCAATGAATGTCACGGAAATGTGGTCATCATTAAAAAAGATGTATGGATGTGGCTCTGATTCCCACCTTTTTCTAATGAGGAAGGGAGCTAAGTCTCTTTCGTTAACCCCACTGATGTCAATGTGTTGCCTCCCTGGGCTCTGGTCGGTGATGCATAGTGACGGGGTTGCAAAGTCTTTGGACATCAAGATCATGAACTCAACCACAAAGTTTTTGAACCCACGAAGAGTGTCTCCAACAAACTCAAAGTTGCAGAAGTCTGAATTCTCACAGTCTTGCAACTGAAGATTAAGGAACCAGACAAAGTTGTGTAGCTCTGCCCACGATGGATCTATTATGCCACAGTAGATCAAGAGGATCTGAACACACTCTGCATGAGTCCCTTCAATGCACTGGTAAGTAAAGGTGTCCAGATTGTTATTGTTGTGAAAACGTGTAAGGTACTGGTATGGTCTTTGATAAGCTTCACTCCTGAAACACTCGTCATCCATGAGGGGGTCATCACTCTCCATGTCAGTATTTTTCTGCCTCATCATTTCCAAAGCCATAACCTCCTTTGGTGGACGACAAAACACCTTTGGGAAAACGTCCGAAAATGCTGAGTTTTCCTTTTGTCCCTGAAAATAAACATTAAGTTTATAATCAATCAATCAAGCAAGCCAGTATTCTCATTCAAAGATATTGAAAACATGTATTTCACTAAAAAGTTATACCTTGCTCGCCTACTAGTTACTAATAGCAGACGATGCAATTACCTCCATACCATATTTAAACAATTATCATTGTCCTGCCTGCAAAAGAAAATGCTTGGAGGATTTGGTGTTATTTATCTACATTGCATAGCATGCAGGTGAATATAGTTATTTGAGAATCTGTTATCAAAACCATTAACTGGTCAATACTATCAGTAATGAAACAATGCACAAATAGTAAATCTCAACTTACAGATCCGTGATCATATCTGGGCTGATGATTTGTGGATTCCAGTAACTCGATGATGTACAAGTGTTTCTGGCTGCTGCGCCACATCCGCCCATCTGAATCCATCAGGTAACGCAAAAATAAAAGCTTGAAAAGGAATTCATTTAAGCCTTTTTGCACCTGGGAATTAGAATATGCATTATAAGAAGAAATAAATAATGTTATTGCATGAATATATTTTTGAAGTTTTAAAAAACTAAGAACTTTCATTATCATGGTTATAGAGACAAACATGCTTACTGATGATGTGACATCAAAGTGAAACACCATGAGATCTTTTTGTTTTGGTGTGTCATACAAAGACTGGAGAATCTTGTGGTCATCAACCTGATGTTCAGTTAGTCGGATGCACTTCTTAAATGCAGTTCCTGGTTCAACACTTCCCTCCAGCTTTTCATACAATCGTTGGACATACAATGACTTGCCTGAAATGGTGGAATAACCATAGGTCAATTGGCTGACTTAAATTATTACATCAGTAATAATTGAGTAGAATACAGTGACACCATTTAACAAATTGTGCTGGATGTCTTAATCATATTGTAAACAAAGGCAGAATCCAAAATTAAGGCATTATACAATATGATAACTAACAATAAACAGTAAGATTACTCATATAACATCCATTTTTAAGATCTCCATGGGTCACCCAACCCAATATGTGACAAAATAATTGTGAATTATTGTGATATCCAGACAACTTTGCTAAATGCATAAATTAAGACTTGTGAAATTCAAGCATACTTGTGCCTAATGTATAGGCAGCAATGTGACTGCATATGAATGCAAAGATTTTGATCTTACTTGTGTCAGGCAAGCAAAATAATCGGGGGTGAAAATGATGACAACGATGCAAAATTATTGTAATCATCATATTAACATGTGTGAATTCACACTGTCTCTTAATCCTGACTACACACTGACAATCTTTACTAATATGCCAGTTGTGTTTGTGTTAAAGATTGTAAAAATCATCTTTCTGGGGACTGAAGTAGCATTTGTCAACTTTGGTAAACCATTTTCATTAGAAAAACAAGGAACATTTCAAATGTATTGTATAATGTATTACACTGTAACAGGTTAACGGGTCACAATAAGCTATAAAACTGAAAAGCATCTCTTATGCTATGAAATTAAAAATACCTAAATGAACAGACTAATACAAAAAATGTAAGTGTGTCCTAGGAGTACACCGGAATTTCACTATTAGTTTGACCTTGGCTATATAGAAATGTAAATGACAATTATTCCTGTAATTGTTTTATCCCGTTCTGCTTTTATGTCTAAAGGCTGCTTGAAAGCGGCGGGGATAAGGATTTGGTTCCGGTCTGTTTTTGCTCATCCCGGTGATGGGCACATCTGGATAATCAAATATATCAAAATCAAATACACTACTACAACATTGGAGCAAGGTCGACATAGTTTTCAATGCAGTGCATTTTGCCGAAAGGGGACAAGTTTGCATGCCTGTAGAGTTCAGAACAAGTTCAGATTTTCAATATGTACTGTATAATGAATAACCATAGCAATTTCTATTATATCTTTAGTTGGTTTTGTTGAGGATCTATCTTAATAATTCCCTTACATAACACTGGCACAAAGAGAAAATTAGTATTATGAGAAGTAAAACCCCTTTTCAAGTAGTACTCACCTACTCCTGCACGTCGGGAAACAACAATGCCAACAGAATGGCTGCCTTTGAACGCAGCCTTCTTGCAATCGGAGGGGACAGTGTAATGCATGGACAAGTACTTCTGGATCCTTTCCAATGACTCTTGTGGCACAAAGTCTCTTTTGAACTGGCTGAAAGCTGTAGGAATGTAAGTGTGCTCCCTGTCTGAACTGCAAAAGATCACTAGCCTGTAATCTTGTTTAAATAGGGAACGCAGTTTCTGAAAACACTTCTCCATTGCACAGCTTACGTCATAGGTTAATTGGTCTGCCCAAAGCATTGTGTAAATCTTCTGGCCAATGTCACCTGGAGTTAGAACTCTCCTCAAGAAAAGTTCTACTTGCTCATAAGATGTGGCAGGAGTACACAAGAGAACCTCATCATAACTCGGCAGTGGCTCATAGTCACTGGTCATGTACAAGCAGATACTTGAAGTCAGGACCTCATCATGTGGGCAGATTATGAGATTCGGTTGGTTTGGGTAGAGGCCTTTTGGGAGTTGTCTTCTGAATGAATCGTCTTTTGTCTCCGACATCACTAGTTCTTCCCATTCGTCTTTGCTTTGGTCTTCTGTGAAAGTCATCATGTTTAACAGACCCCCTAAACACCTTATGTCCAAAAGGTCATGAAAAAAGATTCCCTCATTCTTCATGTAGCCGTTCCACAACTCTTCCAGTTCTTTTAAATCAACACTCTGGTCTGCCTTGTCTTCTAAGTTATTGGCTGTAAAATTACTCACATTGACTGAAGGCATATTGTTGTCTTCCTGCTGAAGAAAGTGACTTTGAAAGTGAGTATCTTCATTAATTCTTTTGCCAGGCTCAAATTGGTTGACAAACCTTCCCCATGTGCTCCAGACATCTGATGTTGTGCAGCTTGGTTTGATGAAAGAGAGCATCATCAAAGCGGTGTCCTCTATTTCTACATTTACGTTTGTCGGAGCCACAACACTACACAGGTAGAATATTTGTTCAGCTGTGAAGTAGTTTAAGTAGTAGTGATCAGATCTCTGTTTGTCCATGAAGTTTCGCCAGTCATCAAGAAACAACTCCATCTTCTTGGATAGTGCTGTAAGTTGTTCAACTAAACTTCCACATACTTGGATGCGACGCAGTGTCTTGCAAAAGTTGATTTCCATAATGATACATGGATCATCCTGAGTTTTGCAATAAATCTTAGCCTCCCAACATCGGAAGAGAGGGTTCCCTGCAGCATAAAGGTCTACAAATGCTTTGGCAAGTCTTTGGACGTTGTCAAACACCTACATATGAAGAAGATAAAGTGAGATTACATGCAATGTAAAAAATAACAAGCATTCATTCTTTTAAACATTCCATTAATTTTACAGGGAAGCAAACTTAAAGCACAAATCTCTTATTAAAAGTCATAAAAATATACAATTGATATACAACACCTCAGCAAAGTGTTCCACTTCACTCCACTTCACTTGTTCCCCTCTTCCTGACATGAGCATAAGCTTATTTTGCAACTCTTTAAGGTCCTCATATGTGCACGTCACGTTTTTCCCATGTCCCTCCGGAATTTGCAGCATCAGAGAAGTCTCTAAAGAGAGCTATAATAGGAAACATCAATATAATATGGACTACATTAGTATGTTTATTTCACATCACTTGCACATTTTATTTTGTTTAATTTTGATTCATATAAACATTACCACTGCTAAAAATGTTTAGGTCTCTGTCAAAATTATATTCAAAAGGTAACGATCTGATCATTACATCAATGCTGTCATGTTATTTCAAATTCAAATTTAGGCATTAATTTCATGTAGTTCATTTAGCATACCTTTTTCTTGGTTCGGGCCTTGATGGAGTACACCCCTTTCTCATTGATGGATGTAGCCAGGGACATGGATGAAAATTCAACGGATCCGTGACTTTCCTTAACAGTCTTCAACCAATCCAGGTGACGCGCTGTATCCCGCTGAAATCAGATACCAATCCAAAATAACCTGAATGTATTTCTCTAGTAAAATAAAATAATCCTGCTTGTTGTTTTCTATAAATGGCTAGTAAAATAGTAGGCTATTTAGTTTATGAGCTTGGATAAAATAGGACTTGGCATGCAGAGGAAACTAGGTAGCTGGCTCCCTCAGAGAATAGACCTTTTCCAAAAAGGTTTGCGTAAAATGTCAAACGTGAAGATGAACAAAAAAAATCTTTTTTTTCAGTTTATCTGACAACAAGAGGGTTATTTCATTGCTGAAATTTGATGATGAATAGTTTAGTTTAGTTTTCACTTTCACATACTTTGGTTTATACAATACGATAACTTAGGTATTTTTGATTGCTTGTTGTTAGATTTTAGATGCAATTTAGCTACTGTATGGTGGTAACATTGAGTCTCACCAGCTTTGTTGGAATATTTCTGTCATTTTCAAGTGCCTTCCACAATTTTGACAATGACTCTTTGAAGAATTCAAAATCGGAGTCTTGCTTCAGTCCATACAAAATGGATGAGTAACCAAGAACAGCGTCATGAAAACAGGCCACTCGATCCACATCCAGGTCATTTTCTCCAGCTGAGATTGATGCCAGGTCAACGAAAACTTTCAACTCATTGATATCTGCAATGAGAAATGTTCTTATTGTCATTGATTTTTTTTTTTTGTGTTACACATTGGAAAACAACCTTTTAATTTATCATACCTTCCAGTGCTTCTTTAACCCACAGGACAAACTCTTTGCTCAAACTCAGTTTCTGAAGACATTCACTGCGCTCATTCGTAATGTCCATCAGCATCTTTTTGGCCGTCATGATGTTATCATCTATGCAATTCAGGCTGATTTTCTTGAAGTCAGCTTGATTCTGAAAAAGATTATTTTAGATGAATGTAATGAAAAAATAATTTGATGAGTGTATGCTTCATGATTGTAGTGAAGATGGCTCTATGAAAGACTAGCATAAGTTCACTTTCCTCAAACTCTTATCGTAATGATGTATATGGTGGGCTAATGTACATGCACTATTTCCATTTTCACTTCAAATTGTAATCTACAAAATAATAAATGTGTAAAGTGGAATAGCTAATTACATATTGACTGATGTGTCTATAATGATGTGCTATTTTCCTTTATGAATGATGTCATGTCAGTTAGTCTGCTGGTAATATCTTACAGGTCTGGTGCTTCTTTAAAATACATTTTTTAAGGACAGATCTGTTCTTCCCAACGTGAAATAGTTGGGAAACATACCATTTGCAACAAATTCTCCAGTACTTGAAAGTCTCCTTCTGGGCATATTGTGTTCCTGATTTCCATGATGATTTTTGCAGATTCCACTGCAAGATGAAGATCATGGTACAGTTGAATCTGATTAATCCTTCCTCTTATCCATCTTCCGCTATCCGATGGATTTGTTCTGCACATGATGTCTAAATCTTTGTGCAAATCTTCGTACTTTCCTTTATAGTCCTCAAAGATGTTGTCTATTTCTTCCAGTATAAGTTCCCCACTCTTCAGATCATCATAAAGTCCTTTGAACTTGCTGTAGCAGCTCTGGAATACTTTGCTGTAAACCAGGTCGAGAGTGTAGATTTCTTCATTTCCATCAAGATGTTCAGTGTCATCTGTATCAGGCTGGTCTCTCGACAGCTCTTTCACTTGATTCTTCCAGCACATTTTGAAGATTGTACTGTCTTTAATGGGATGCAATTCTGAAGCCATTTGACGGGTGACATCACAAAGGTTGAAATAAGTGACCTGACTAATTGTAGAAGAGTTCTGTCCTTCAAGAGTGAAAACCTTCATAAATTCATTCAATTTCATCATCTCAATGTTCTGATGAAGTTTTTTGTCCAACCCCTTGAAGTCAACTGTGGAATAAAAAAATATTATTAAGAATGTAGAGAAGAACAGGTCCTTCAATTGTCCTCTTAGTCCTTACTCCAAAAATATCCTAATCCAAGAATAGAACCATTTCACAGGTCCCTTTCAATGTACAAGAGTAGCGACTTGATACTAAAGCATTGTCAGATCAACTGAACTCACCACTAAGGGCTAGATGCCCCTGCAAATACATTATGATATAAAAAGCAGCACTTGGTTCAAACAACTTCCTTACTGTCAAGTAAGGTGAGTCTATTGGTAACCTTGGTCATTGTTTCCATAGAACTGCTGAGAAACACCAGCAATCTTTTGCCAAACTCAAATAGCAAGTACTGACAAAATTGACTGTCTCACAACATGTCGCCTCACATGTTTACATTGCAAAGAGTACAAACACTGACATAGAATAAACTGCTAATTGTCTGTATTTATGAAACGAGAAACAAACAAACAAACCATTGTCATGGTTAATAAACCGCTAAAAATATGGAAGGCCAACCAGCATCAGAACCAACAGCAGATGTGTCAGTAAATACTTCTGGAAAGTAAACACACCTTGTGTTCCAATACTAAGTTCACTATGGACAACCAGAAAACGTCTCCCTCCCACTCCCATTCCTGGTTCCACAGCATACAGCTGGCATGTTTTGATTTGACACACTAGATTGGGTGACTTTCTACGCAGAATATACGATCAATCACCAAGCAGCTGGTGAGCTCTCAGGTCAACAGCTTAGCATCATCACTCATCTCAGTGTGCCAGCCCTGCTGACCTTTGACATATTGTGGAAGCTCCTGGCAGATTTGTAGAAGACCCATGACAAGCTCCTTCTCACTATGGACAGCTTCTGCTTCGTCTTTTCTTTGTCTCAGAAATTTGCTCCTGTTTTTGCCATCTTTAAAACGACCATCATCACAGAGGGCATCTAGAGGAACATAAACATACAGATGAACACTAACACAAAATTCGACTCTCAACTGTAAAGCTCAACCTGGAATTGTAAAGGGTCCCCATAATAGTGCATACGAACACACGTGTAGGGAATATGAAGTAGGGGTGGGCAGTATACCATTTTATCAAAGTAATAAAAGTAGTTGTGAGAATCCCCAGAGGCCCCACGATACGGAATTATCACAATAATTAAGGTCACAATACAATATTATTGCGATATGCTGAGTACTGTGATATCAAACGTTGCAATATAGTGCAATTCATTGCCTATTTTCAACAGAAAATTATACAGTCTGTTTTATCTAATAAGATAAAGTTTTCGCTTGGTTCATCTCACTTCAGTCCATTTCTAGCAGACCTTTATTATAATGAACAAGTATACAAAATGTAACGATACTACGCTGTATCAGTGCCTTTTGCACAGTACTGGTCAAACAGCATTTACGTTGCGTATATTACAACTCTGTCTTCATATGGGTTAAGATGTAAATGCTTATGTCAGCTTTCACTTTCTTCAGAGATGTACATTATTCTAAGTGTAATGTAATTCCAATTGCTCAGCAATACAGTTTCCTCACAACTCCAAACAACAGCATGGTTGCTACTAAGCCACTTACTCTGGATGAGTCCCATTACAGTTACATTATGAAGCAGGCTCATCCTCCAAAAACACATGTACTATAGGTCTATACCTCATTGTTATTCTTATTTGGAGACAATAAACAAGTTAAATAAAACATTTAAAACGTTGTCTTTCTTTCTGCCTTACATTGCAAATAATAGTGGTAATTTGAAGAATCATGTTTTGAGTCGAGTATTCCTTGTAATTTTGGTCTACCGGGATATAATACTTTCACCTCAAAATAAAAGTAATATACATTTTAGGTCATAACTTTGAGTTGTAGCCCAAATATGCTACATAAGAAAACACTAAACAAAAACTATTATCTATCAAGCAGCCTGAGGAAAGAAGGTGCTCTGTAGGACTGCTGTATGTTCTTTTTAATGCTTTAAAGTTTAGATAAATCTGAGGATTAGTGAGCTCATGGATGAGGTAGGAAAGAAGAAGAAATTGTTCTGCTACACTGAGTTGCATTCATTTTTCTGACTTTTCTTCAATCTCGCTGTTTTTTTGGTCAAACAAAAAAACAGCGAGATTGAAAGCGAGATTGAAAGTATCAGTTAATATCTAATAAAAAAGTAAGGTAACTCTTTATAATAACTGCACGCTATGAAGCATTAGTTAAGTATGAGTAAACATTGCATTCATTATCATTTATAAAGCATTGTTCCACACTTTAATGAAGTATTATATAATGCTTCATATAGCGTGGAGTTATTTTAAAGTGTTACCGAGCCATGGGACCAAATATTACAGAGACAAACACAAATAAACAGTAACACTTTATAATAACTGCACACTATGAAGCATTATATAATATTTAATTTACAAATGGTGAATCCATCATTTATAAAGTGTGGAACAATGGTTTATAAATGCTGAATTATGTGTTTACTCATAACTAATCCTTCATAGCTTGCAGTTATTATAAAGTGTTACCAAAACCAACACTATCAAAACATACACCATTGGATATCTAGTCATGCAGAAAATTGTGTTGACCCAGATTATAATATTATGTTCCATTGAGACATCTCCATTATATAATACCACTCAGATTAAAATATGCCTTGTTCTAATTTGGGTACAGCAGCCTCTATTATTATTATGTCAATACTGCACTGGAATTGGAGTCAAATGGGTTTATACATACACAATATGGAGTAAGAGGAAGTAGAAGAATAAGTTAGAAAAAGCGGAAGAAAGAGAAGTCAGAGGAAAAAGATATTCCAATTTACCGATCTTCAGCAAGTCAACAAATTCACATTCTTTCTGGAAGATTGTGTTTAAAGTTTTCATCTGGATCTCTCCACTGAAGAACTTCTCTGACACAGATTTGAATGCTGAACTGGCCAAAGTCATCTTGATTTGCACTTCTTCTGACAAACTTTCAATCAGTCTTCCTCTTACACCTGGAAAACAAATGTGCAAACATAAACTACAAAAGATTTTACTGCGGATTATGTAAACAAAAGAAACAGTTGTTCACAAAATAACATTTGACAATGAAACAATAATTAAATATACAGCTTTTAGATGAGCCAAAAACAACCCAATGACAGCCAGCCTCCACTTTCTTTCTTAAGGCATCACTATTGTCTTTCACATACGTACATTACGTAAAAGAGTAGTAATAAGGTAAACATTATTTAAGCGCAGATTACCAGTCATTCTCACAACATTATCAATAACAATTAAGTATTTACCTTGGAAAAATGTTTTGACTATGGGCCAATTTACAAGGTACTCAAATATCAAGTCCTCGCCTTCAATGTAATCTCCATTTGCATCTGTGGGCCATGTCTTCAGCACAACAACAGACATCAGCTTCCCAAACTTTGTGATATCATGTTTCTCAAATAGAGCTGACGCAGCCCTGACAGATTTATCCTAAACAGAAAAAGGTTAGAGGAAAGATTGAACCATGTAGTACTCCAAGAGGCACCACACACTAGTACATTTCAGCCAATGAAATTAGTTGTCCTCTCAAGTTTTGTTAAGAAGACTGAGAGAAAAACTGTATTTGTCACGCAGGTGCGTATATCAAGAGAGCTCAGAAAAGATAGTTGTACTGATTTAATTAACACATTCAGTGCGGGATAATCTTTGTTATACTCTACAATGTTAAGTTGTCTTTGGAAGTCTTTAAATACAGGTAAGTCTTGCAACAATAATTATAAGTTGCTAAATAATTGTTTTAACACCTTCAATGCTTTACACCATTATTCTCTGCTCCAGTACAATTGTTTATAAACAAACAAACTAAAAACAATTTCATAAGCAATTAAATGTACAATATATTAATATTACAAAGCATTTATTAACTACTTATTCAACAAACCTGACAAATAGCTGCAATCGCCTCCACTGCACATTTCTCCATTATGTTGCATAACAATGCACTTGTCTTGCTCAGTTCTTCCATCTTGTTAGAGTATATTCCAATTTGATCCTCAGGATGTTCCTAGCACACAAGCACGCATCTTCAGTTTAGTTTCTCAAATGCACAAGTAAAAACATGTAAATACCAGAAATCAAGATCTGTAAAACACAAACACAAATCTAGGCTTACTTGTTTTAAGTTTCCTTCAAAATCATCCATGAAGGTGGTTCTCCATAATGAAGTGTGTTTCTCACAACTGAAGGATACTGAGACTAACTTGTCCCATACCTAGAAAGGGCATGTATTAGATCAGCTATGCTGCAATACTATAGAAAACATCAATTGGCTGTTACATTGGACATTTTATTTACAATTTGAATGTAAACCCATAAGATAGAACAACACATACATTACTGCCATTCATTTCTGCTTACCTTCATTTCATGGAGTGCAGAAAACTGCGTATGATTCCAATCTTTAAGCAGTTTGTTTGTGAAGGTTTTTCTTCGCCATTTCCTCATTGTTTCTAATGCTTCCAAGATTGACTCTTGATTTCTGTCTCTTGACTGTAATGGCAGTTATTAAGTTACTTTATATATCTTTATTTTTCTAAATGTCTTTTACATAGAAAACCTCCCTTCTTTCAGTAAAAAATACAATTTAACATAGCCCACTTGTTATCTAGAATTGCACTGCTTGCATTAAATATCAAGACTTAGCTATTTTGTATTTTTAAGCTTTGCTGTGTACCATGCTTTTAATGAGAACCATCACAAATACAACAACACGTGAAACACAAGTGTAGATACATATTCCGAAACCTGACAAATGTTTGGTATGGGAAAAACAACAATTAACTCATTAACCATATTCAGTAATCTACATTGAGTTGATGTTTTCCTTCTTTATATGTAAAAGATAGACAAAATAAGAAAAAATAAAGCTGTTGCTGTAAACTCAACCATGGCTTGTTATGGATAGAAGTGTGGCTTGTCAAAAAGTCTGACAGGTGAGTCTCACCTGGGAATCAGTGTGACCGCATGCTTTGTCCATCACACAGACCAAATCAAGGAAGCAAATAGGAACATCACTGAGGCCTTGATCTGTTGTGTGACTGCAAATAGAACCAAGAAGCCGTACTGCGGTTTTCAGGCAGCACTCTCCATATTTGTCATCAAAGCTATGGAAAAAGAACATTTGCTTATTGTTGTGTTTGCATTAAGTCTGCTAGCAATATAGATACTGCTATCTGTAGAGATACTGTATATGATATTGATAGGTAAAGGTTTTATTTGACCTTTTACTGCGATGGCTTTCTCTGTTGATGAGATCCAATGCCAATTCTTTGAAAGTCTATGAACCAAATTACAGTACATAAGTAATTTGAAATAGTTCTGAAGTCATTCAACAAGTTGTAGCTTAAACCTGCAATAACAGATTGGAGGTAGCAGAAACAAGTTGTGAACATACCACTGACATATTATCACTTTGTAAGGTGATGTGGGAAACTTGTTTGCAAATATTTTCTTATTTATTTATCCAGCAGTTATGAGCAACATTATAATTTATTTGGAGTTGTATCTCTGGCCACTTGAAGAATATAGGTCAAGTATTCACTCTCATTTAGATATGTTGTTGGAGTCTACCAGCTCTGTCTCTTTAGCTTTTAAATGCTCCACTATGCTCACCGGATCGATAACTGTGTCTATCTGCTGTTTGGGAATGAGCTGAAACTTGTTTTAAGTTGCATAAAGAGGAGGGGAGCTGCATACTCAGGTGACAATACTCTGTAGGTTCATCACTATGAGTGGCCACTTTCACATTGTTTCCGCAGACATTTGATATATTATTATACAAATATTACATTTGAGCTGCTTTAAGGATACATACCATGTAGTTGGAGTGAGTGATTCCAGATTTGATACTGAACTGTATGTAATGAAGCATGTCTAGAAGCTCAACGTGCATACTGGATATGACGGTTGTTATATCATCCACACACACCAGAGACATCCAAGAGGGCCCAAGAAGACGATCAATGTCCGTCAGGTATGCATTGTCTTTCATGATACGGATCACACTCCTGAGTTAAAGTCAGAGTTGATTATGGTGATGAGGAGGTGAGGTAGAAAAAAACATAAAATCAAGATAACCCGGGGTGAAACAAACCAACAAACAATGCAATTAACAACATTTCAACACAATGTCATCAATAATATAACTATTACCAGACAAAAGTATATTCCTGAACTGGATCAGTGACTTTCTCGGGTCTCCACTGGTTGCTTTGCAACCTCACATTACAAAGTATTTCCTGAAATGCTAAGTTATTGCTTTATGAACTTTTGGTTAAAATATAACATGAACCACTGGTTTGGAAAATCTGGGAATTAAAAGTAAAATACTGTAACATACTTTTTCTGTTATCTAGGGCCACTGACATGCAGTGTTTGGGTTTATGAGTTTTGTTTGAAGACTTGTCAAATGTTGTTTTTTTAAAGTGCTGTGCATGTGCTCAAGTCGTTGTAGGAGAAAAACACTTCCATACCTTGCACAATTGTCCCCGTTGAAATGTGTTCCTTTGCTCCTCAACAAGCCAGACCAGGAGTCACACTTTGGATTTGAGACGGGTGGAACTGGTTCAAATGGCTTGCTGTCTCCTCTCAGTAGGTGAATCAGAGGGATGACCAGGACCCACTTCTCAATATTGTGTTGCCTGGCCTTGTTGCAAAGTATCTCAACAGCATCTGCACAACTTTACCAGTGGATAAGTCAGTGTTTAGTATCATTATATTAACAATGTGGAAAGAGGTAATCATTGGAAAGCAGACTACGTTGTTTATAAAATAAATACATAATGTTATATATAATTACTAAGAATATAATTCAATAAATCCTTAGGTTTTTGTGTCTTCTCTGTACCATGTTGTTGAAAGATTTGGACAACTGTGTTAAGATCTGCATTTTAGACATGGGCACTGGAAGTAGGGGGTTCTCAAATTAATCTGTGCAGCTCCTTTGTTTCACCGTGACCTAAACTTATACTTTTAATCATGTCTCTTTTTCCGACACCACGTGTAAACGCAAGGTTGATGCCACGTAAAAAGGCACTGTATAATATATTTGTCCACAGTTTGCAACACACACACACGACCCGTTATGAGGCTTTGTGTTTGGCTGCACAGTATGCACAATAATGGAGTCCACAGTTTCAGGATGCAACCTATTTTCACACATTTTAAATTGTTTTCTAAAACCTGAACATCTACACTGAAGAGCCAAAACAATAGCAACACATCTTCTCTTCTTCCTATACTTTTGATTTTGGCCAAATGACGATAGTCAGAAATTCTGAACTTGAGGCTTCGAAACTGGACCCGCTATGGAATACAGTCTGTGGGATAGACCCTTTCAACAAGTCCAATGACATACTTTACATGGTTCTCAGGGTGCAAGTATGGTAAAAGTTAAGAAGTTAAAGCTCGCAACTGTAAATAGTTAGTGTGAACATTGTGACTCTTTAATAGATCTAATTTTTTCTTCTATTCCTGTCGTTTTTGTGATTTTCCGTTTAGTCTTGTTTGTGACATGCTACTCATTATAAATAAATGAATCAAACTTAAAGCTGACGTCAAGTTGAATCTTTGATCTTGTCTGAGATCACGTGACAGGGTTCACTGACTGTTTCCAGGCCAAATAATTCAGCTTACTGGCTTACTGAGCTTTTAACTTTACAATGATTTGCATATTAAGTGCTCATGCTGTCTTCTCTTTAAATTTAAATTTGCATTGACTTTGTATAATTTTTTCTTGTTTGCTTTTCTGTTTTTTCTATTATTTATTTCTAATCTTTACTATCATTGTGTTAATGATGTATTAGTCACGATTGTTATTTTATGCTAACTTAAATCAAATATCACTTACCTCTTTTTATCTGACAAAGGGCTTGCAAAGTTCATCCAGAACGGCAAGAAATGTTGTTGTTCCATCTTAGGCAGACAAAGAATATCACATAGACTAGATAGTTGATTTTTCAAGTCGTCTTTCAGATACTGGTTGTAAATCAGCAAACTAACAACTCCTGCATGCAAAGGTGGTAAAGGGGATTTTGTCCTTTTTTTCTGCTTTCTGGAGCTGTGATTGATGTTTTCCTCCAAAACAGGTCTGAGCAGGTTTTTCACCTAAACAAAGTAAAGGAAAAAAGTAATAATCAACCAATGTATTATATTTACTTACACTGATGTTAATTCTTGCTGAGATTTCTTTTATGAATTCACTTTGTCTTAGTTTTAATAGGACCCAGTGCCATTACAAAATAAACCATTGAGATTTACCTGTTCACGATTGTATGGTAATCCCCACGACATTTCTGTGCCATGATGAAGTACAGGCTTGCTATATGTAGAAAAGAACTGTCGTAGCAGTAAAAAGAAGTTGTCCAAATTTGGTTTACTCCAAGTTGTAAGAAGGTCAAAGATGATATTCAGCATCACCCTGCCAGCTACATCTCTCCCTTTCAATACATCATCTTGGATTGAAGAAAAAGGCCAGTATCCCTTCTTCAGCTTGGGATGGATCATATCATCATACTGGTGCCACTCTCCTTGAAAATCCATGAGAACAACATGAATATGAATGTTACTTTGTGTGTTTCTTTTTTGAATGATTTCCCTTAATTAAGTTTGTTGGACCATTTACAACCAACACACATTTGAACTCTGCAATCGGTCCTCTTCTCAGAGAACTGTGTGCATAGCTAGACATGCCAAACCATGTGTAGAAATTGAGCATTGCATTTTGTCAGCCAGTTCATGTGATCAACTTTTGGTATTGTTGATTTTACTAAGATCTAATGTTAATGTACATGTGTTTGTAAAAGAGGGGATTATTCCTCCGTGCAGAATCCTAATTACTGCTTAAATTCTCTGAGAGCTTCCTCAATGAACAGAGCGATTTTAATCAAATCTTTACTTGTGTTATGAACATAATATGATGTTTTTTTGTTATAGCCAACTGTTCCGGACCTCTGACCTTGAATACAGATCAGACATTTGAGTACTCAGTTTGAGAAACAAGCAAGCAGTTGTCCAAGATCTTAGCGTCCACCCACCTTGCTGACCTATTGCCAGTGTTCTGTGGTGGACAATCTGAAACTATTTCTAAATGAAAGTGTATCTTTTGAGGTAACCCTGTACTGCAATGTCTTACTAATAAACAGCTAAACATGCTAGAAATGGCCAATATTTGCTCAGCTGATGTTATCAAAAGAAGTTAATATAGATTACCGTCATGTGTTACAAGGTCCTCTTTGATTGTCAGACACCTGTTGACATATTGATTTTCATCTTTGTGGTAGATAGTCTCAAACAATCTCTTGTTTTCACTGTGCTTGAAAACTTCATATTTGTAGGGTATACTCTCATGAATTAAGTTCCTGGGCATCATAACTCGCCCTTCAACAAGATAACTCTTGTTCCCTAGATGCCTGTAAAACACAACAATTATAATTAGTGATTGGACAGGCAAAGATGTGACAAATACATCATAAAGAAATAAAACAATCAGGCGGATAATAGCCACTATGCTGCTAGTTGGTAAAGAAAGCCAAAAGTAACATAAAATGCATTGCAAAAAACAATCTGATTTAATTGTTTAATTTAATTTTTGTGAATAATTGTGAACAACGTGTTTTTAAAAGAAGACGTACCTAAAGAAGAACATTTTCTGTCCAGATGTATGCCAATCTCCAAACATTCTTTCAGACCTTAACATAACCGTATCCTTTCCTGGGTCCAAATGAAAATCTTTGGACGTGACAGCATGGAAGTACACAGGCATACATTCGCTGCTTGGTAACCTAAAAAAGAAAAATCAAGTAAATAAAAGTGAATTTGTTGTTTTCTTTATTAAATCAATAATACAATATCAAATATTTTGGAGCAGATATCATTACTGGATTAGAAATACAGTGGACAGTGATTGGATTGTATTAGTTTTTTTGTAATTTAAGATGCTTTGCTCCGAACATGACAATAATACTTCATATATACAGTAGATTAGAAACAAAAATCTTATTTTAAACTTACGTTTGTGGTGCTTGAAGTTCAGTGGATGTTTCCGAGATATTCTGACTGAGAGGGACATCTACGTCTCGATTGCCTGGCTGCAGTTCCTGTATCTCTGCCAGCCGTGTGTTTGTTTTCTCTTTTGATCTGGTGTCAACAGCCTGTGAGGAAAATAAAAATAAATAAAGGACACAGAAAGATTATCCACTTTAAATCGATTTACTTGATTTACAGTAAGAGGTGTGGCCTTTTCACAATTTCCGAGAATCCAAAGTGACACCTTTAAATAGCTTTTTTTGTCCAACTACAATATACATTTAATTTACTCTCATATATGACACAAATCGTTATATTTAAGAAGCTGGAACTAGGGAATAGTTATAGGTCTCTATTCCTAAAATGATTAATTATCAAAATAATTGATGATATTTTCTTTCAACTAATCAACTAATCGTTGCAGCCCTATGTCACTAGCACCTTTAATGTAAGTCATGCACATAATATACATCATTAGAAGTACTATTATATTAACCATGTTTAGTGACATGTTCGACAACTTCCAGCACTAACACACACAGAGATCATCATTAGTAACCACTAGTGGCAATATTCATTTATCTAAAACATATATAGTTTAATAGCGAGTAAAATAAGTGATAGTGTTCCTAATGGTATTTCCCTTTTTCCTTTCCTCTTCCTGTATTGACCCACTTTCCTTACTGGGTTCAAAGTCTCGTCTCATGTTGTCATCCATGCAGTGAAATGTTGTAAAACAGCAACTTTATCATGGATGAAGACATTTATTGTAGGTTTCATTTATGATTGTGGCTCCGTATTGTATCTCATGCTTTATGCACAGTTTTTTTTGCTAAAAGGCACTGTGGACAAGGAGTACATGTTGATTGAAAGTGTTGTAGCAGTCCAAGATGGCATGGACGCCATCAAACTGATCATTTCTGTAATTGAGTTATATACAATACTAGATTGCAGGGGGACATTTTTATTGTATCCCAACAATGACAAGAAGAAACAACTTCATCCAAACTGTTTGAATGGTTTGTTAAAAGAAAAAAAATAATTACATTCATGTTCTTTAAAATAAAACAAAACAGGAAGGGTTGTAAAAGGTGACTTGGAGAGAAAGAACAGACTGGAAGTAACTGCAGTAAATAAAATAAAAAGACTATGGGACAGAACAACCTCTTTATCCGCACATGGTTGAATCTGAAAGTGATAACTGATGTTATATAGTTTATTCATTTACTTTCACTTTTGATTTACAGTAAGAGGTGTGGCCTTTTCACTATTTCCGAGAATCCAAAGTGACACCTTTAAATAGCTTTTTTTGTCCAACTACAATATGACACAGAAAAACAGCAAATCTTTATATTTAAGAAGCTGGAACTAGGGAATAGTTATAGGTCTCTATTCCTAAAATGATTAATTATCAAAATAATTGATGATATTTTCTTTCAACTGATCAACTAATCGTTGCAGCCCTATGTCACTAGCACCTTTAATGTAAGTCATGCACATAATATACATCATTAGAAGTACTATTATATTAACCATGTTTAGTGACATGTTCGACAACTTCCAGCACTAACACACACAGAGATCATCATTAGTAACCACTAGGTGGCAATATTCCTCCTATGAATCGCCACCTTAACGTGGTGGAGGAGTTTGAGTGGCTCAGTGATCCTGGGAGCTACATTGTCCGGGGCATCAGCCCCTGGTAGGGTCTCCCAAGGCAAACAGGTCTCGGGGGAGAGCCCAGACTAAGAGCGGTTCAATAAACCCTGCTGATAAGTAGCCCACAGACTGAAGCTACCTTGCCCGGACAAGGGAAACCGGGGCACCCTCCCGGAGCCAGACCCAGGAGGGGAGCTCGTCGGCGAGCGTCTGGTGGCCGGGCTTTCGCCCATGGGGCCCGGTCGGGCTCAGCCCGAAAAAACACCATGGAGCAGCAGTCACCCTGTGGACCCACCACCCGCAGGGAGAATTATCGGGGTCGGGTGCTATGTAGACCGGGAGGCGGGCCAGGCGGGAGACCTGGGCGGGCCGATCGCCGGAGGCATAGACTAGCTCTAGGGACGTGGAACGTCACCTCACTAGCGGGGTAAGAGCCGGAGCTGGTGCAGGAGGCAGAGCGGTACCAGCTAGATATAGTTGGGCTCACCTCCACGCACAGCATGAGCTCTGGAACCAAGCTCCTGGAGAAGGGTTGGACTTTGTCCTTTTCTGGAGTTGCCCAGGGTGAAAGGCGCCGGGCGGGATTGGGGATACTCACGAGCCCCCGGCTGAGCGCCGCTGTGTTGGAGTTTTCCCCGGGGAACGAGAGGGTCGCCTCCCTGCGCCTACGGGTTGCGGGGAGTAAGGCTCTGACTGTTGTTTGTGCTTATGCACCGAACAGCATTTCGGAGTATCCGGCCTTCTTGGAGTCGGTGGGAGGGGTCCTGGAAAGGGCGCCGCCTGCCGACTCCATAGTTCTCCTGGGAGACTTCAACGCTCACGTGGGCAATGACAGAGAAACCTGGCGGGAGGAACGGCTTGCCCGATCTGAACCCGAATGGTGTTTTGTCCTTGGACTTCTGTGCTAGCCACAGTTTGTCCATAACGAACACCATGTTCGAACATAAGGTGGCTCATAAGTGTACCTGGTACCAGAACACCTTAGGCCGGAGATCAATGATCGACTTTGTAATCGTATCATCTGATCTGCGACCGTATGTCTTGGACACTCGGGTGAAGAGAGGAGCAGAGCTGTCAACTGATCACCACCTGGTGGTGAGTTGGATCAGATGGCGGGGGACTCGGCTAGAGAGACCTGGCAAGCCCAAACGTGTAGTGAGGGTGAACTGGGAACGTCTGGCAGAGGATCCTGTCCGGGAGGTCTTCAACTCCCACCTCCGGAAGAACTTCTCACAAATCCCGAGGGAGGCTGGGGACATGGAATCCGAGTGGACCTTGTTCAAAGCTTCTATTGTGGACGCGGCTGCTCGGGGCTGTGGCCGGAAGGTCATCGGTGCCTGTCGTGGCGGCAACCCGAGAACCCGGTGGTGGACACTGGGGGTGAGGGAAGCCGTCAAACTGAAGAAGGAGGCCTTTCGGGCCTGGCTGGCCCAGGGGTCTCCTGAAGCAGCTGACGGGTACTGGCGGGCCAGAAGGGCTGCAGCGGCGTTGGTCGCGGAGGCAACAGTAGGAGCTGTGTTCGTCTCCTCGGTAGTAAGTCAGACACGTTCTCGGTGGGTGTTGGCCTCCGCCAGAGCTGCCCTTTATCACTGGTCCTGTTCGTGACCTTCATGGACAGGATATCTAGGCGCAGCCAGGGGGTGGAGAGGATCCGGTTCGAGAGTCTCGGGATCGCCTCTCTGCTGTTTGCGGATGATGTGGTCCTGTTTGCCTCCTCGGACCGTGCAGTAACTGCAGTAAATAAAATAAAAAGACTATGGGACAGAACAACCTTTGAAATGTAATTAAATTCAGGAAGAAGGCTTTGCCAAAGGAGCCGAATTGCCAAAAGGTCTATTATAATGGCACTGAAATGAAAGAGCAGGATGCATTTGGTTCATGTGGGGGGAATGCTATGAATATATTTCTCCCAAGGTCCATGCATAATATCCAAGATGGCATTTGTGAGGGAGGAAAATAACACTATTTTCCACTGCCTCTGAAGTCAGTGCTAAAGGAGCGTGTTAAATCATATCATCTTATTGCTATAGGCTGAATTGTACACCGTGCTAACAGGCTTGGACTGTGTGTGTGTGTGTGTGTGTGTGTGTGGGAGCTAATCTCAGTGCCGGGCTATTGAGTCCTCCTCCTCTTCTTTACCACCCACACATCTCTTCCACACACACAGACACAAACCATTGCAGCCGCCAGCCAATCACTACCTCTCTTCCTTTCTATTCCCTTTACCTGCGTCACTCTGCATGTGTTGCCATGGTGATCACTGATGCTCCACCCACACTTGCCTCTTTCAGTATGAAGATGAAGCCGACTTGTGGCTGATGATGCAGGCAGGCTGCACACGTCATCATTTCCCTCGGGAAGAAGGCCTATTTTTACCACTGGGCACAAAGTATACCATGCTGCCAACATATTTAGGGAACCGCATCTAATCGCAGCCTGCCTGGAAAAACATCTCCCCATACAGAGCATTTCTCTCTCCCTCTACATTCATCTCACATAAATGCTGTTCCTTCAAAAGCAGCATTTTATTCCTTCAATTGAGATGGTAGCAAGATTTTGTTTTAATATCTGTGCTGTTTAATCTGTGATATTCATCATTCACATGGAGGTCAGTGGTCCCAGTCACCCAAGGAGCACTAGACCAGAGCGAAGATAGATTCAGGGGCGAATTCACAAAAGGACTGCGTGGCTTTTGCAGTCAAACCTGTACAAATAAGACTAAAAGAAACCATTTACTTCTCAAAGGATCCGCAGATGGGGAAATGCAACCATAACTTGCTACATGGATAACTGCTATCAGATGCAAAAAAGGGCAAACTGCACTCATCTGCAAAACTCTATGGGCGTGTTTTCACTGTAATTACCAAAACTACTTTTAGAACTGCCCTTTTCCACACACTCCTTGCCAGTGTGTCAAAGTTGCCAAGTGCTCTTTCTATGAGCCTTTGAGTGTGTTTAACCAGAGTACATCCCACATCTCTTATTTGTCATTTTCCTTGATTCTCGCTTGAACCGGACGTGGTTCTGGGCCGCCATATTGACGGTTGTCCCAAAGGCTCTTGCCCCAATCCCAGTGCCCCCCCAAAGGTCTCAAACCCTCAGGGACTTACTGACGTCACCTGCTATATGATTGGTTGTGAGAGGCTGTGTGGTGAAATGGTGTAAATACGAATGGGACAGCACTTTGCTTCAAACATATCACGTTAACATGACAATGTCAAAAGATTGTGGGTATTTCTTTTATACTTTTTACTCCCTGATTTCAATGTCTTGCAGGCTCTTTCCTCACAAAATGAGAGTTAATTTCAAATGATCTATTCACTCGTATTTATCAAAACAGCTTGAATAACAAAACCAAATTGATGAATGAATCTGTGAATAAATATATATATATATATATATATATATATATATATATATATATATATATATATATATATACTGTATATATAGTATACTGCAGTATACTATATATATATATATATATATATATATATATATATATATAGTATACTGCAGTTGGAAGATGGAGAGACAGTGTCTCTTGTTTCAGAGAGCCCTCACTATATTGTTTATCCTAAGTTCTGGTTAAATATGTTTCTGTTCACCTTAGCACCATTATGTTGAACTTATATATGTATCCTTATTTGCCACTAGACTTCAGTTTTTGTTAGTGACAAATCTACTATTTCATGATATACAGTTTTTAAACTCAAGTCAAATAATTTGTAGGCCAATATGAAATAAATGTCACATAAAATGCCTCAGTGGACTCTACAGGCTCACAGCATTAATTCCATAGCTATTCTTTCTAAGAGGAAATAGTCCTCAAACAGTAAATACTTTGCAAAAAAAGGGAGACAAATTCAATATTCAGAGGTTTGGTAACAAGTCTATGGAGTGAATACAATGAAATTAGTCAAATATCGGTTCTTCACAAATGGGAACAGAGCATGAAGATAAAAGCTTGTAATCTTGAACTAGACAATTCACATACACATAGAGTAATAGTAGTCTGAGGATTACTTGGGCACATTGTTATAGGCCTGCAGGAAACTAGGGGATCCCTTAAGCGTGTACCTCGTACCAAATCATGTGACTTGCATGTCTTTGGACTGTATGAAGACACCTGGGCACTCAGGGGAAACCCACGCACACAACAATTTTATCAAACACACACATACAGAAAGGATCAGGACCAATATTTAGACACACTTCCCCTGCTGTTGGGTGTTAGTATCAACCACCGAACCCCTGGACCGCCCAGCAGGAGCAGAGTTTCTGTTCGGATGTGGCAGATCAACCTGTTGTCCTCTCACATTCACTGCAGAGGTTTCAATAATCTTTTAACACATGCCAAACACAAGAGGCTACATGTTGGTCTTTTTGGTAACATTTAACATTAGAAATTAAGTTACAAAATCTTGTACATGTTTATGTTTCATAGTCAGGATGGAAAATGGATGGAATCCTCCATTTGAGGTTAAGAAGCACATTTCTCTTCTACTGGGAAATATTATTGATTGACTTTTAGAGCTGCAAGATAAGAATGAATACATAAATATGAAATAAATATAGAAAACAAAAAGAGGTAAGGTAGATCAGCAGGCTGTTACAGGTGTCGCCCTAGTGAGGTTTTGTGGTGAAGTGTGTGAAACTTTATACAAACCAACGTTACGCACACACAGAAACACACACGCACATACACACATTCTCTCTCTCTCTTTCTCTGTGTGGGTTCCTACGTCCTCCATGAACATGGAACTATACCTACACTTAGAAACTACGTCATCAGCCCCAGTGGAGCAGGTTAGTAGGACAATCACATGTGTAGCCTATACCTACTTGGCATTTACATTATTTACTATGGAACTGTGCTGAACAAAAAATCACATCAAAACAAACTAGATTAATAAATTGCAATACAGGTACGGTGAAGTATGTCATTTAGATTTTGGGGTAAACTGTCCCCGTAAGGCTGCTTTTGTTTTAAGATGTTCTGAACAGCCACACTTGAAATTTGAGTGAAAAGACCGCCGTCATAGAGAGAATTGAGACCTTTTATTGGTTCAAATGTAAATCAGCGCACACTTTCAATCTTTAACATTAAAAATAGCAGAAACAGTTAGTTAAGAATGAAAATGGAGAGCTTGAGTGAGAAAAGTGTTTCGCCTCACATACCTGGTTGGTCGCTGTAAACGTATCCTCATACAACAATATGTGACGTGAATGTCAGAGTGAGTTTTGGAAAGTGAAAATGTTTCAGATTTTGACATCAGTGTAGGGGTGGGGGGCACACCTAGTAGCACGTTAAAGCATTTAAGGCGTTGTCTTATTTTTGGGGGAAAAAACATATAATAGCTGTTTATTATAAAGTTAATATATTTATCATCAACATTAGCACCAAAGAGGTCCAAGATCACATCCCTTCAGCTGAAGATTCAGCAATCTATTCATATGGTGATGTATAAAAGATAAGTGCAGCAAAAGAAAATGAAACCTCAGGTTTTGTTGGACGTGTTTTATTTTTCAAGCACACAACAGTACATGCCATTCAGACACTGTAACATTGTTGGCCTGATATTTATCTTGTTAACTACTTTGAAAGAACGCCTTGCACACTTATACAATATCTAATTTCATCCATGTTAGCAAACCATTTGCCAGCTAAATAACATAAGACTTGACTTATGCATTGGGGTTCATTAGCTTTCAAACCTCACAGTAGGTTGGCAAGAAATTCAACAAAGGAACCACATGTTGCTCAATTCAGCACAAATTGTTCCCGACCATCGCATTCCAATCCGATGTCAAGCATTCCTGACAGCTCATCACTTTCTGTCTTTGACTTGCAGCAATTTCTCTGACAGTATCGAGAAATTCTCTTGCATTTGCAACTGCAGTACAAAATGAACGTAACATTTGAAGTGATACGCCAACCCATATCTATTTTTTGGTATTAAACTCTCACTTTCTGTAGCTTTCCAAAACGCTGTAGCAGTGTTTCATTTTATTCCTCATGAACAACATCAACTGTGTTGTATTTATTACATTCTGACCACAATTTCTTTATGGTTAAAAATCTATTTCCAAATGTCTCTGATACTGACAGAATCTTCTTCCGTTGTGTTACAGTCATTGTTTAAGCAAAGTAAGGCGAGATACGTATGTGTCTTTCCGTGTCCATTGATAACAAGACAGACTATAACATTTTAATTAATATTTCCAGAATTGAGAAGGCATTATTGTGACGTGTTTAACTCTTTGTAAATGTATTTTGCTCACATTGTGTGTTGGTGTATTATAAATTAAAGGGAAAGGGAAATGTCTGTGTGTGTGTGTGCGAGTGAGCGCATGTGTGCGTGCGCGTGCGTGTGCTACATCCATTTCTACCGTCTACCCTTTTTTTCTTGACTGCAGGCTCAGCACCCCCACTCTCTCTACACTGATACTCAGCTTTTAGACAAAAATATCTCTCCTCTGTTGGTTTACTCCCCCCCCACCACCACCACCACCTCCATTTCCGCTACAGTGTTCAGAGATCTGACATCACAGGGTCCATCATGTGATCCACCCACACACGGCTTTGCAGTGATGGATGGGGCCTACCTGTGACGCACACACACCTCCTCTGTATAACCCTTTACAAGCTGCAGAGTAATGAAGGCAATGAAGGCAACAATTTGGTCCCATCTGGGTTTTTTTAGACGAAACAAAAACAACATGCAAAGGGGAGGAAACCAAACACATTAAAGGAGCTTTAAAGAGCTGCCACTATTGCTCCCCACACTTACACTGGAGATCTACATCTCGTTTATTTTCCCTTTAAAGGTGACCTGAAACAAACAGTGGTAATATTCTACTATTTTAGTTAATTAGGACATTACATTTTAAAAAGGGAAATTATGTTAAACTTAAATTAAAAGTGCCAAATTCACATTAATTAAAACATTGAAAGTGAAATGTGAAAATCCGTGATAGAAATGACGCATAAATGGAAACTGAAATTATCATGTGACCATCATAGGATGGTGCGTGAGACCAGAGTTGAAATCAGATCAGTTTCAGATTCAACTTCTCTAAATTATGTTGTGCAGAGTGAATAAAACGGAAGTAAGCCTTTTCTGAGGATACATCGACAACTGTTCATGTCTTGTGCAAGCTGATATTTTCATTAACCCCCAAGGACTGTATGGTCAGTCATGGACTTCCTGAAAAACAATGCTCCCTAACACACTATTGGCTTTAAAGGCCTTACACACTCACTGTATAGATGTGTTCCCGTATGTTGCCTTTGAATGTGTGACCACACAGACTAATTGTCTCCTTCCCTCCCTATGCTCTATTGGACCTCGAAGGCAGGGACAACTTGCACCGTATAATGAACAGCTCAGGCCAACTTCAACCAGAGAGGTCTATATGGCTGAGTGAATGTGCTTGTGTACAAGACCCTTAAAGTACAAGGCAGACTTTGCTTTTCTGAAGGTACCGCTAAAAGCAGATATTATCCCTCAAATGAATGCTCTTAAACTATAATTCCAGGATGATTATAATAACAAGGTGAAAACTCCTTTTTTGGATTCACCAAAATGCAATTGTACCTCTCTGCGATAAAGAGACTCTGTAATGTAGTCCAACGAGGTCTGTGTTATGATTCTTTTCGTTTTTAACTGTGGGATTTGCAGTTTTTGATAACCCAATATTCATATATACTGTACATATGAAAATAAACAAATACATAAATAAAAACTCCAGTTTAAGTTAAACCCTTTAACTTAAATATGAATGAATATAGTGTAATATCCAAACATCAAATTGTCATAAATATTGCTAATAACATCAGTATCAGGAGTAATACAGTACAGTTGATACACATGAATAGACTTATATGGGCACTGCCTCCTGTTTCTATGTCTGTACCGGAATGCAGAGAAGAGTGAGACTTCTCTCACATCTCCTCCTCTCTGCTCGGGTTGTCTCATTAGTTAAATAAAAGTCTGGCAAATTTCTGCCCAATGCGCGCGCGCTGATGTGACATAATGGAACGTGCCAGCCTAGAAAAGCTCGAGGCTGTGCGCGCAGGCGTGCAGTTCACCCAGATCCTGCTCGAGACCAGAAGACCGGGCTCAGTAAAGATATTCTAATCAAACAGATCGTTGTTTCCACTCCTGTTCTTCCCGTGAGGTGATGGGCAAAGCACCGCTGTGAGGGAGCGCCGCGTAGTTCGACTTATTGTTTTATTCACGGAAATAATGATGAAGAAGGATATTAACTTGAGCCTGGCGGACGACGCAGACCTCAAGCCGCATCTCCGCGACGCCGAGAGCCTCCTCAGCTCCCCGGACCTGGGGCTGCTCAAACTGGCCTCCCCGGAGCTGGAGAGGCTGATCATCCAGTCCAACGGAATGGTCACAACGACACCGACGATCCCCCAGTTCCTCTACCCGAAGACGGTGACGGACGAGCAGGAGTTCGCGGAGGGCTTCGTGAAGGCACTGGAGGATTTGCACAAGCAGAATCAGCTCAGCGGAGCCGGGCAGACGAACAGCAGCCTGGAGCTGTGCGCTAACCTCGGCCCGGTCCCCGTGCAGCCGGATCTACCGGTGTACACCAACTTGAACAGTTACGGTAGCGGGACACTGGAAACCACCGTCAACTACTCCACGGACACGGTCCCGTTCCCACCGCCTCCGTCGCATCATTTGGGGGCAGCCCCGCCGCAGCCAGAGCCGTCTCGGGTCCAGCCGCTGAAGGAGGAGCCTCAGACGGTGCCCGACGTCCAGAGCTTCGGGGAGAGCCCCCCGCTGTCCCCCATCGACATCGATATCGACATCGACATCGACATCGACTCACATGACAACGTGAAAGCCGAGAGAAAGAGGCTCAGGAACCGGATCGCAGCCTCCAAGTGTCGGATGCGCAAACTGGAGCGGATCTCCAGGCTGGAGGACAAGGTCAAGTCGCTGAAGAACCACAATACGGATCTGACCTCGACGGCGAACCTGCTCAGGGACCAGGTGGCCCACCTGAAACAGAGAGTCCTCACCCACGTCAACAGCGGCTGCCAGGTGCTGCCACACGAAGTTCAAGTGCACTAGAAACGGACCTGAAGTTGGGCTACTGACCAGCAAATAAGCTTTACGGACTTAATTCGTGTTCGTCGCCCAGATGTGTGCTGAATGAATGAATGCCAGGCCAGAGGCCACTTTGTACATTAATGAAAGACACAAGACAATTATACCGGGTAGAACACAATTGAAGATGATGAGAGGGATGAGACTGTGATCGAACAGACATTTTGATTTGTGAAGCAAATTTTAGGATCCACATTGCTCCACATGCGCCTCCAATCAGAGTTAATCGTGGAATTTTAAAACTATTGTTCATAGACTTTTTGCATATGACGAAATTAAGAGAGTTATCCTTTCCGTATGTTTGATGAAATCCTGTTATATCTCGTGCATATGTGTGCTAGTGAACAAGGCAGCATTACACTGCAGTGTTTATTGGCTCTCCTGATAAAGGAAATGCTCAACTTTATTGACAGAAAGCACATCATTCAATTTTTTCTATGTAAAAATGTTAACAGACTAGCTGTGTGTATATATAGTCTCAAACCTGGGCCAAACAATAGTTCTACAGTAATATTAATATAATACGTATTTATGACACAGATATCCTTAATATATGAGGAGGTGACTGTAAGAAGAAATGTACATACATCCATATTTATAATGCAAAAGATAATTTACATATAGACCATTTACCATTTCTGGGAACAATGTGCATGTTGTTTACATACTCGAATGTTGCTCACAGTTGGGTGTCAAAGGGTGCAATTATTCAGTGTGTTTAATCTTTACTCTTTACAAACACATGTATTCCTCTTTTTTTTACTCTACTGTTTTCCCTATTTCTATGTGTTCTTGTTTTGATGTAAAAAGTTTTAAGCTTTGTGTTGCACTAACTATTGCTGTCACCTTCAGCCTACAGTTGTTTGGATTTATGCCACTGTGTTCTGAAGTAAATGCTGCCCGGCAATAAACACTGATTCCTACATTTTTGGCGAAACTCTGCATGCATGTTAGTAAAATCATAGGTCTAAGTAAGTATGTGCAAGCCTGAACCAGCTGTTGGTGGTGGATGGGTGGTGGATGGGTGGTTTCGGCCTTCAGGTCCATAGAAGGCCGTCAAATCCGGGACATTTGTAACCATTCATTTTAAGATTGTGTTTAGTTTCATAAAGGTATTCAACTCACTGGGTTGACTGAAACATCTGTTTTGTTTTTCATTGCACAATATACTTGAGAATAACATGGAAATGGTGTTTATGATGTTACAGTATATTAAATGAATCAATAGGAAATTATATTGTGGGTTATGGTAGTGCCCACACGGTTTACATTCTAATTGACAACAACTAGTCAATACAATATATTTTTCCTGGAGCAACTTAAATGAACCTGTCTGGGTGTCCATTTGATAGAGAATGAATTAGAGAAATTAGTGTTGTATAATAACCAGAATTTAGGATGTGTGCGTGTAAAAATCACAATCACATCATCAGCCTGGATTATTTCTCCCTCTGCTGGTTAAATCTGGAATTGCATATGATGTTGACCACACTAATGGTTGAAGAGGCATCTTAGTGAACATGTTTATGATATTCTGAAGGACCTTGAATAGCTCTAGGATATCAATGGCAATGATATGACTGATTTATTTGAGTTTTATTGATTTCTCTGAAAGGCATAATTAGCTATAATTATCAAACAACTATACATATCTATTTTTCACATCTGTGCAGAGGTCCTTAAAAGACAGGTCAGACAAAGATATTAATTATATATTCCTTTCGTTAAAAATTGTGCAGCCTTGTGATGTTGCCCTCCACCTATGATGAGCAAAACCTGCACAATTTTATTTTTATAATGCTATTTTTGATGAATGTTATGCTTTTTGTGAGCCAATTTGATTTATCACATCTAAATAGGTGTGGTTCATCCTGCCCTGAAAAATATGCATACATTTTTATTTTAGTGTGTAATAATGGTCAACATATAGATTTAATTAGGAATGAATAAAATGGAGGCCTCCCTGTATAATTTCAAAAGGAGACAACAAAATACAACGATAAACACTGATGTTTCAGTTGAGTTGAAAAGTGATTGTTGCACCAGGGGACAAAAGGTATAGAGTAGCATGCCGTCCGCCACTCTGAGGCTCGCACAGATGGGATTTTGACAACATATTACAGCAAGAACAGCAACACCAGAAACCTGTTACTCTATTTGCTGTCAGGAGCACCATGCATACATATTTGGCACACTTACTCAAGTACATTTCTGTGTGCATTTTCCTTTTAAGCATCACACCTGAGTTGAGCTTCCTGCTGCACAATATCCTTCGGACATATTCTGCCAACAAAGAGGGAAACAGTGACATCCTGAGGCTTTTGGGACAAGAAGCATCCAAACAAGTTCCATCAACAGGACAATTTTACTGCTAATAAGCTCTAAGACTCTAAGCTTTCAAGACACCAATTTGATTGTTTGGAATACATCTGGATCTCCACTATACTGCTTTGGGTTAAACAACATTTATGATGATTTCAGTTAGTTAGTGTCTATAACATCACCTCATTTTGAGATTTTAACTTAGGCTTTAAAATCAGGAGTAGCAGGTAACCGTATCTCAGTTCTAAAGGTACAAAGTCTTTCGAGAATCAACTGCTTGTTAGTCATTTTTTTATTGTTTTACCACAAAATACAGATAAAAACATCCACAGCATATTCTCTCACCTTAATGCCCCAAACTGAGGAGCGTGTGAAGAGGCAGTGATACGAGACCAAATAAAGTACATGTTCCTGCGTGCTAGTAGAAGATCTAAAGTCTGCAACTTCTACCAAGCTGGATGGCATTTCTTTTTTGTGTAGATACTGTAGTGTGTATTGCTTTTGTAACAGAGTGACACATTCATTCACAAGCAGGCCGAGTAATGAATGCAGATACAGTACAACATGGCTCTTTTGGGGGAGGGGGTTTAGGTTTTAACTGTCTTTTTTTTTCTCCTCTTTTTTTCCTTGTTGCAAGCCTGAGACGATACAACACAATCCACAAATTTGACTCAAAGAAACATTATTTACAGATCTGGTTTATATAGAGAGGAAGACATATTAGAAAGGAGAACAGTTTAAAAGTTTTGATTTTAACCGGTGAAGAAACAGTCACAACCAGTAAGAAGTAAAATATACCCAGCTCTCAGGTCTGTCATCATCACTCCTTTTCATATAATAATCAATACTTTAACCGGGGCCTCATTTCTTTTAACTTTAATAGTCAGCGGCTCGTCTGTGAGTTCAGGTTTGCGTACCATTTGTATACTCTCAAAATAAATACTTTCTGAATCAGATTTACTTTGATCAGACAGTCAGAATCACTGACTTTATGAGCTCAATGATTTTGACCTCCATATTGATTTTTATAGTGCTTTGCCCTCTTAACCTATCCTCTTGTTTCATTACAGTTTTAAACGTTGTCACAATGCTGACTTCTGGCATCCTACAAAAACAGTGAGTTTCTTCTACAGCAATCTTTGGTGAAGTGAAAAGAAGAAGTACCCGGCAGACCAGTTCTATAGTTCTATCATACACAGACACGTGTAGGGTGTTTGGTGGAGAGGAGATAACGCACGGCCACAGTTAGTGATGCAATGTAGACTTAAAACAGCAGTTAGTAGAAATGTGTCCGAAACTCAGCTACCTGGTCTGTGAACATTTGTTCCAGCTGTTTGATGATTGTTAAACAGTGCTGTCCGTACTTCACCTGAAGACCGAGATAACATTACACAGACAAACAGACTCTAATACTGGGTGTTGGTGCTATGTCACGCGTTATCCTATTCTCTCCCGACGTCTCCTCTCAGTCTCTAGGATCAAACTATCAGATGAAGGCAAAATACCATAAAAATCATTAAACAAAACAACATGTTTGTATCTTCCAAATCCATTCCATCATGTTTTAGAGAACGATATAATTTTACAGGAGACGTTTATATTTCATAAAGTAGCTGCTATAACCATCAGGGAGATGAAAACTAACAGTTGGCTGTATTTCAGTCAGAAATGGTCTGCTGTTATGATCACATAATTTCAATTTCAATGCCTGCAAGATTTTCTCTGCCTGACGTACAATACTGTAATATCAATATGCAGCATTGTTCGCAAGCACAACGGTGGTGCACAAAATGGTGGAAATCACATTGAGTGGATTTGGAGGATGAAAAACATATCTGTAATATTCTAACTTGTAATTCAGACCGCATATACTGTATTTTCTAAGAAGGATTTCTGACGTCTCTGGAGGGCGGCATGAGAGACTAAACCGACGGGGAAATGAAACGACTCACTGAGGAGCTGGAGAGGGTTCAAACAATTCCACACATCATCCAAACAAACCAACAACATAGACCTCATATATTTGATCCTATCCTCATAGAACTTTATACCTTTTTAAATTCATTTCAAGAAATGCATACCTGTAGATATTATATATTATATATATATATATATATATATATATATATTGCACAACATTTATATATACATTTGAAATAAATATAATTCAATAAAAGGTGTCTCTTATAAGTTTTTGCTACTTTACGTAGCTCTATCTTGTTCATATTTTCCACACCCAGAATAAAGAATACAGGGGTCACCAGAATAAAAAAACATTAAAAAAAAGGCCAAATGAAAAAGCTCGGATGAATAATGAAATAAAACACCTGCAATATCCATGTTTGGATACCAGGAGAGATAACATATGCAACACATATCCATGTGTGTTTGAGTCTGTCCTATCCTACATCCTAAAAGAAAGATCTCAGCTGGATCAGCCCTGACACATTAACTCCTCTGTGGCCTTCTTGGTCACCATATCCGAGGCCGACATCTTATCAAGACATTTGACTGACATGAAACAAAGTACTGTAAACACCGGAAGGATTTAAATGGCACTCTGAGGACGCACGCCGTCAAATCCTTCTTGTAAAACCACACTGAGGAACAAGGAGACAACAAATGATGGGTCGGGAACCTTCAGGAACCTGGTTTACAAAGAGTCTGAAACAATCTGGTTTGATTGAACTTGGTTTGGTTTCAGACCACCTTTTAGCTCTTTTATAAGGAGGAACCGGACTCAAACACGCCTCAGCACTGGTCCACTAGCATCTCAGAGCATTTCAGACACTTTTCAACCTGGCTCTTGTGCCCCTCAGCCAATCATCCTTACTAGGTTACAGAAAGAAGCAGGAAAGTGAGTGTAAAGGGTAATGGGAGTATTTGACCCAAGGCCTCGGGGTCCCGCTGAGGGAGGACAAAGAGCAAGAGGGAGATAAAGGGTTTGAGGGGAGTAGTCAGATTTAACATGCACAGTCCTGGTGAGGAGGAGCGGGCTGCTCTGTCAGCTGGGGCCCCTGTTTGGCCCCTGTGACGGCAGGGTCTCCGGCGTCCAGGCTGTCCGACATCTTTTCACAGATGATGTCGACCAGGCGCTCAAAGGTCTGCTTTACGTTGATGTTGTCCTTGGCGCTGGCCTCGAAGAACTCAAAACCTGGAGAGGAAACGGAGTTGTTGTAGAGGGTCAGAGGGGTTCAGTGAGGCTGTGGTCGTCTCTGCAATTGCATCGTTAAGTGGTGGAGATGTAGCGCAGGGTGCAGCTGGTGCAATGCAACTTTAACCATGGTAACAGCTTGTTATTTAGGCCAGTATATGGTGAAATATCTTGACAGCTATTTATTGGATTTGTTTTAATTCATGGTTGTAAAAAGATTAATCTTAATGAATCTGGAGATCTCCTGACAACACTAGCAAATAAACCTTTCTGCCTGTCCATTGAGTCACTTCAGGTCTGTTTACCTAACAATGACTCACAGAGAAGTGTGTATTTGTGTGTGTATACCAGGAACTCACCGAGGTGTTCAGACAGCTGCCGGCCTCTATCTCCTCCCACCACTCGCTCGTCCTCCATGTCACACTTGTTCCCGACCAGCAGCACCTGGGCGTTGTCCCACGAGTACGTCTTAATCTGAGTCGACCTGGGAACCAACACACCGTCAGCAGTCAGAGCAGAAACTCTGTGATCACACTGCACTCATCAATGTGTGTATAGTGAATACGCCACATGGGGTCTTTGAACCAAGTTCCAGATCACAGTGATTGAACATAGTTACAAAATCTCCTCCTGAAAAATTAAACCTACATGTGACTTTTATTTCATATCAAAATCAGAATCCGAGAGCATGCACATTTTAACCCATTGTCATAATATATGTATATATTTTTTTTTTTACAGTATTTGAAGAAAACTGTGTCTGAATATGAAATGTGAAAATGTGTAAGGAGTGTTACAACTCCTTACACAAAAGTCTCATTCTCTGGTATTTCCTGGTTTTTATCTTGACAAAATGTGTTTTGTCAAGATATCGCACGCTGCGCCCCATCTGTAACTCCCTCCTCTTCTCCTCCTGCGTGATCATTGGTCAGGAGTCTTGCTCAGCCATAGCACCAGATCTCATTGGTGAAAATGGAGAGTCACTGTCCACTGTCAAGTATGTTGAAAAAAATTAAGAATGATTTTTTATTTCGCTGGTATTTTGATCCTAATTACTTGAACCATGTTTTATTGTAAAGCACGTTGTGACATTGTTTTCACAAGGTGCGATATAAATAAAGGTTTTATTATTATGATGAAGCAGTGAAAATGAAACCTAGTTTTTGAAATACTGTAATAGAGCAGGTCAAAATTAAATCTAGATAGCCTTTTTCTTGAAGGACAAATTCAATGACACACACAAGTCCTGGGAGAAGGCAAAAATAAGACTTGAAACGGATCATGTGCTTTATCTCTTTATCTATTTCCAGAAGCGCTATACCACTTGATCCATCCTCAACGCAGCACTCCCTCTCACAGGTGAAGGTCCACGGTATCACTTTACACTCAATTCACTGACACCCCCTCCTAAACCAATCACGTACCAGTCCTGGACAGCAGTGAAGGACTCCTCGTTGGTGATGTCGTACATGAGGATAAAGCCCATGGCTCCTCGGTAGTAGGCCGTGGTGATAGTGCGGTAACGCTCCTGCCCTGCCGTGTCCTGGGGGAAAAGAAAAATCAGCAGCAGTTAGCTTTTATAAATCTCACAGAATCATTTCACAGGGACTTCTGACAGATTTGGCTGAGGATAAACTTTTAGTTTTTAGACAGTTGGTCCTTTCTCTTTATTTCTCCAATGTCAGATATTTGTCACAAGCCCTTAGTGTTTCTCTGCAACACAGACAATATTTCTTATTTTATTAGTTTTTGACTCAAAAAAACAATAAAACAACAAAACAGGCATGAATCAGATAATAATAACCGAAATATACCGGATTATATTGTTTACCTGCATAAAACAGGTGATTTTAGACAAATATTGTGATTGGAGATGCTCCGACCCCATTGGATAATAACCAAGAGCCAGGTAGTGTTTAACTTGGAAATTTATATGAAAAAAAAAGAGTTCCATGTGTGTCTAATAAACCTTTAAGACCCACCGCACACAGAACAGCAGGCAGCTAAATGTTATTACAGTGTAATTGGTAAATTTATATCTCTATGCCATAAAAAACCGAGCCTACATTGCTGGTGTAGAGTTGTTGACTATTGCAGAGGACAAACAAAACAGAGAAAAAAATGTAAATTTCTTTCTTTCTTTCTTTCAAACTATCAGACGTTTGCCTTGCATTCAAATCTTTGCTGCATCAGGAAATGTATTCAAGCCAATACATCTTGAACAAAATGATGAATACCTCTAACGGTGTAACAGGTTCACACCAGCCAAATTCAAGAGTTATCTAACCCTTGTTATACTATCTGGTATTGAATATAAAGACACAATCCTTGATTGGATTACAGCGTCCTTAGAGTCGTAAACACCAATCCTGTATCCGGCATTAAAGATGTATTCTCCCAATGAAACTTGAAGTTGACAAACAACAACAACAACAACAACAAAAAGGCAATACTTAAGCCTAAATAAAGTCTAAACATTCAAAGTGTCACACTGACAGATTGTTCCCAGGGGCTTCAGTACAGACAGCATATTAAAAGGTCTGTGGCGTTCTTTAAAATCTTCATCAATCCTCTTCTTGTCTTTATTTTCGCTGAAAGCAATGACCCTGCCCCACAATCCCAGGTGAGATTACATGTGTTAAATCCTAATTAATGCTTGTGGAATAAAAGCCTGGTGTGTTTCTGATACCCAACCGAGCAGCTTCTGATCCAACAGCATCACTCTGTCGCTGTCGGTGTCAGTTTGGAAATCAGCAAAAGACCGAGACGGACATGGACTGGAAAGTAACGGCTACACTCACGGTGTAGCCGTATCCTGCTTATGAATGCTAAATAGGGGGTTGCTGTCTTTACTATTATTATCATAGACACATTATACCACGCATACAGCAAATACAGTTTCTACCTTCAAACTTTCTAGGGAATTACATTTACGATGAAGCATCTAAACTACACACACATACAGTATGAACTACAGGCCATAGGCGTGTGCACAAATACACACAAAAGCAAAGCGTACTGTACACAGATCAGTTCTTAGCTTGTAATGTATTTTCTTGTACTCATTGACATAAGTATGATATGAGTGTTGCTCAGACATTTCCACACTGTTGGTTGTTCCAGTTTGCATCCTGCTCCACTAACTGTATCTGAACACTGTTTCACAGTTGTAAATGTAAACATTATGAATGTGTCCCAGTTTATTTCCTGTTGCAGTTTATGTGAATTACATCGACTGACAGGAAGTAAACATGGAGCCAAACCGTGGCCTAGCAACGCAATTCGGTTGAAACTAAAATTGCCAGTGGAGGTATAGCACTTAGTGACATAACGCACTCATTGGAGCACTCATCTTTCCCTTCACCGTGAGCCCTGATTCAAATATAAAGCTGAACAATTTAGATTTTAGCGAACAACTTATAAAATGTATATTTTCCAGCAGGTGAGTTATATTGCAGTTACCCAGTCTCACTAAAGTGAGAGGCTGGACATAAACGTGTCTTGAATACCTAAAGAAGACGGGAAAAGAAGTGGTTCAGGTCTTTTTCTAGCTTAAATTTGAATCAAAGGATTTGAAGGGGAAATCAAGAGTAATAAATTTAAAAAAAATTGTAATTTACAAAGTAAGTTATTTTTAAATCACAATGTGCTCAGGAATTCACATAAACAAAAAAAGTAAAATAAAATTAGATGCAAAAGACATAACTGATCGTAATCACTATCTTTGGTGTGGGATGTTATCAATAGATGTCACAGGATTAAATAAGTAAAGTGATTTGTCATAATAATAATCATAAACATAATAGATCGATTTGTCAACAATTTTGATCACAACTTTAGTCATTTATTAAGCAAAAATTCCAAACAGTTGCTATATTCAGCTTCTTAAATGTGAACATTTGCAGATTTTCAGTTTTGTATGATTATAAATTGCATATGGATGGGTTTTAGACTGTTGGTTGGACAAAACAAGACCTTTGGAGAATAACATTTATTTGATCCATCCATCCATCCATTTTCAATACCACTTATCCTCATTAGGGTCGCAGGGGCGCTGGAGCCTATCCCAGCTGACATAGGGCGAAGGCAGGGGACACCCTGGACAGGCCGCCAGTCCATCGAGGGCACATGTAGGGACATACAACCATTCACTCTCACATTCACACCTATGGGCAATTTAGAGATCAATTAACCTGCAGCATGTCTTTGGACTGTGGGAGGAAGCCGGAGAGCCCGGAGAGAACCCACGCTGCCACGGGGAGAACATGCAAACTCCACACAGAAGGACCGCTCCGACCGGGAATTGAACCCGCGGCCCTCTTGCTGTGAGGCGACAGTGCTAGCCACTACACCACCGTGCAGCACCATTTATTTGATATATAATAAAATTGTTTGTTGTAGCCCATCTGTCTATAGTAATTTACACTGACAGTATGCAAGCTACAAGTGAGATGATGTGCATGACAAACTATATAAATACACATCCGCATGAATCTATATAAATGGGATTAACTGCACACTGAAATAAATCTATGTAGAATACTGTATGTTGACATTTGAGCTCATGACTCAAATTTTGATGGTTAGCTGACAGAATTGTCTAGAGATGGGGGTCGGGGATTTTGTATGTGTGTGTAGGGAAGGGAGAGGGGGTTATCTACGTGGGTGAGATGTGTAGTAGTGGGGGAGGGGAGAGCAGCACCCAGTCATCCATTTCTCATGCTCTGATTGGCTGATGGTATCTCCCCTTCCAGAGGCAAGACCTGGCAAAGGCTGACAACAGAGAGCACGCACACACACACATTATTGCCGAGTCCTCAGGAAACAAAGCATTTCTGATGCAACAAATATCGCCCTGTTTGTTCCTAAAGGCATATCAGTGTTACTTGAGTGTTTTGGTTATTACTTCCATTGAATATTATTGGATTCTACTCATCAACGGGTCAGCTGGATGAGCAGGTTGCAGAGAGGACGCTGTTGTGTGCAGATGTGTGTATGTTTACTGAGGACAGTTAGAAGAATAAAACTGCACCAAAAGCCAGTGTTTAACAGTTGTTTGCCGTATTATTAGACGTCATAAAAAAACGTAACTAAAATGTATGGCTTTGTTTCAGAGGTTCAAGTGAGAAACCCAAGGAAAGCACCATCTTTCTCATAACTGCCTAGCTGATCTTCTAATCCTAAGATTTGGTGCCGCTGTGCTCCAAACTAATTTGTACAACATGTCATCTGGCAATCGAATGCAAAAGTATTTATAGCTACTCTGAACTGTTTTCATGGTGTCATCTTGCAAGATGCAAGAGGTACAAGATGCAAAAAACATTTTAAATACTGTATGGGAATAACGATGCGCACAAAAAGAAAATCCTTCCTGAAAGTCATGCATAGTGTTGCCCTGTAAAGGTGTAAGAGAGAAGAGTTTTCAGACATTTAACCATCCAACATGCACTTCGGTTGAAGCGTACTGAAGCCTGCGGGCTTCAGAGGTCTCTTTGTGTCTGTATAGGCTGTGCCTGTGCAGCCATAACAATGCAGAAAACCTCTGACAACTTCAGCATATCTTCCCATTAAACTGATTCATCTTAGCAATACACAGAGAGAAGAAAAGACAAAGGCACTTGAAATGTAATGGACAAGAAAAGAAGTTGGGAATGTGAGAATGTGAAAATGCAGCTAGTCTGGGGTCACTGTTGACCAACTGCAGGTGATGGTTTAATGATGGAAAGCAAAGAAAGTCAACAAGCATGTCACAGTGAAGAAAATCAATGGGACTCACTTATTCAACTTCAGACTCAAATTCATGAACGTGTTAATTATAGATCTTAGTTTAATTTAGTCCACTTACAGGAAACTCAACACATCCACAGAAGTCTTACCCAGATCTGCAATTTGATCCTCTTGTCATTCCTGTAGATGGTCTTCACCTTGAAGTCAATGCCCACCGTACTGACAAAGGCCGGTGTGAAGGAGTCATCGGCGTAGCGGAACAAAAAGGAGGTTTTGCCCACACTGCTGTTGCCAATGATGAGGATCTTGAACATATAGTCAAAGTTTTGGTCCGAAGACTCCTTCTGCCCGTAGGTTGCTGTTGCTGAGGCCATCTGTAGACAGAGAGGAAGGAGAAGCACAACGCGTTAATCAAATGGCCGCCGCTACATGTGGCAATCATGGCAATTGGTACGAGTACCCCACAATATTAAGGATTTTTCATAGTGCTGCCATATTAAAATGTGCCAACAGGACATTCTAAAAGGCTTTTTTTCTTTGGCGTAAGCTGAAAGCAATGAAATGTGACGATTGTAATTATTGCTGCGTAATCCCGTTAAAAAGTTGTGCATTTTTTTATGGGCCGAATGTAGTACAGCTAAAATGCTGCATAAAGCTGTTGGATTTGTTTAATCCTGTTAAAGGTGGAGATGATGATGTTTTGGATGTGTGTAATGCGCACATCGTCAGCAAGTTAAAAAAAACACACACACATGCTAAAACCTCATATTTGAACGCATCTCCTTGGGCTACAGCAAATTATAACAGACGTTTTTCACAAGATTACATAAACAAAACAATGAATCTTTTAATTGAGAAAACAGATTATACAGGACTATTGCTGAGTTGGATACAGATGAGTTAGGTAATGATTGCATGGTTTAGTAGTCTGCTCTATCTGAATAAATGACTCCTTTAAACTCATGAGCAAAAAACTCCCTTTAAAATCGTACGTAAGAAACCCTTAAAAAAGCAGCACACAGACAAGCTCATACATGTAATGAGTGTTCAGACAAAAGATGAGGTATGTCAGCATCTGCTAGACTCAGTGTAACTGTAATTAACTAGGCAGGCTTAAACATTTTCTTCATGGTAATTAATCAAAGCAGCACACTGCGATGTCAGGGGAAACAGAAAGCCCATCTGAAGTTTCTTAATTTGGCAGAAAGGTTGAAGGCGAATGGCTCGATCTGTCACAATCAGCTGGAGATGTGGGAGGAATAATTCACTGCACAAGCAGCTGCAACATGAAGTCAGTTTGGAGTCTGATATTACCAGCCGGACTTGTATTTTAACATCAATAGCTCTGTGTTTATTCCATCCATTACTGTGATAAGAGGACTATTTTAGGGTCAGGTCTGACAAACATTGATGGCTCCTTCATGGCAGGATTTACTGACTTGAGAAGAAGTAAAGCCTGACATCTACACCAATGATGGCACCACTAATGAGGTGATTATATGACAGTGCTACCTTCAGATTTAATGGCCTACACACTCATCCATCAAGTTCCATGAGTTTCCAATAACTACTTTCTTTGTCCGATTGTCCTTGCTTAAGTTCCTAAATCTCTGTGGTGAGTAAAATGTTGTCATGACTAACAAACATGTGAGTATACCAAAAATGAATGGGACGCAGATACATTAACTTCCCGAACACTGAACTGGCCTTGTTTGTCTTCTATACTTGTATATGTTTACCATATTTATCTATTATTGCACAATGTTTATTGTTTTTATTATATTTGTATTATTTTATTTTTATTGTTTTATTCCATGTCTATGTTTATTGTTATGCACCTTTCATCGAGTCAAATTCCTTGTATGTGCGTGGCCAATAAACAATTCTGATATAAAATGTATGTTGTTGTCTTTTTAATACACCAATCGGCTTGCTTAATGTGTTGTTGTGATCTCTGCAAACCTTCGCGACTTACAGTTACCCTTAACCCCCGTTACTGCGAAGGTCTTCATAGAGGTCTCTGACAAAAGCACAAGGTTCAGTTTATGCTTGAAAATAACTTGTGTTTACAATGGCAAATTCAGAAATCCAGAGTATTTATGGGAGGCTTCTTTTTTAAAACATTTATTTTTTAAAACCTTTATTTAACTAGAACAATATCATATTTACAATGGCAGCCTGGCAAAGCCTCCTGAGGGAAGAGGGATTGGGGCTAAATCAAAAATTAAAACGACCGCCAAACACACCCGAAGGTTTCCAACACACCCGATACTGGCACACCGTCACAATAAGCATTACATGAAGACACACCGTCACAATAAGCATTACATGAAGACACACCGTCACAACAAGCATTACATGAAGACACACCGTCACAATAAGCATTACATGAAGACACACCGTCACAACAAGCATTACATGAAGACACACCGTCACAATAAGCATTACATGAAGACACACCGTCACAATAAGCATTACATGAAGACAGACCGTCACAACACACACAACCACGCTAGCTACCAGTGGGACAAGAGGGCTAAAAGGATCCAGGAAACCTTTTCGACTCTTGAGAGCACAATGACTCGAGCCCACGGGCCTCAGAGTCTTCTCTATATTTAGACTGTTATCTCCACTCAGCTGCAGTGGAACACGAGAACTCTCAGGGAATAAAGCACAAACAAAACAACTGCACCCTCCTCAGACCTCGGGCCGATCGGTTTACATAAAGGAACACAGAGATCCTTGTTCAATAATAAAGAAGCATGGACCCTTCCTCAACACGCTGATGTTCCTTTTATGCAGAGGTTAGAGGTAAAGCCATCACCAAACCTGCAACACGCCACATAACTCTAAGTGGGGTGCAAACAGGAAACTGAAGTAAAAAAAGAATAAAGAAACCAGAAATCACACAAACATTTTTACAAATATTTTCTGGTCTAATTTGTGTAAATAATCGTGAACATCCGAAACACGCAGCAGCAGCGTAGGTGTAGGTTTCTATCTGGTTGGTGACAGCTTTGATTGGGACGTCAATAATTTCTCATAAATAACTCTCCTGCATACATTTGAGTATGAGTTTCAATTTAGAATACCAAAGATGGAAACGGGGAAATAAGAGACCTCTGACAAAATGAGCATGGGTCTCAAATCTACTTCTCATGAATTATTTTCTTATTATTTAAAGATTAGTACGATTCTAAAATAGTAATAGTCAAGTTAAATAACATTAGAACTTCGAACACTCTGCTAAAATATCTTTTGATGGAATTTCTGAATATATTTGCTCATTTGAAACCTACTCAGTTTGAACTAAAAAGGGCAAGTTGCCAGACGTGCTACAGTAATTTATCAGTGAACAAAACACACGCGTTTAGCTTTTGTACATATTGTTTCAAATAACCAATAGACTGCCAAGTTACTGGAGGAGACTAAGAGAAGAGACCCACCTGAAAGAAGTGATTCATTCTAAAGTTGCATATATATCAAATGCTTGAAATGATGAGCAGTGTGTCTCAGTACAACATACTGTACAATAATAAAAAAAACAGTTTGATCATTGTTTTCAGCACAATGCATTCATATTATTAGGCAGCCTTTGTTTATATTTACGGAAAATGTGTCTCCATCTCAGAAATATACAACAAGAGGTTCCTAAAGAGGTACGTGTAAACAACTTCAAATGAGCTGTGACTCAGCATTTTAACCCTGCTAAACTTAATTGGCATCCAATCAAGTCGACTGCAAAAGAGTCTGTGTGCGCTGCAGTGAAGTGAACTGCAGTGTGACTCACCGAGGGCGAGCGCGTAATCCAGTGACAGGAAATATTAACAGGAGATACTCCATCCCACAAGGCTCAAAGGACGACACACGTACAAACTAATGTCACATGGTTATGAAGTCGAGTTTTTGGTTCCCTTAGCAGGAATATTTTGAGGACGTATGATCTAATGCTCATATTAATCTCTTTATTTGTATATGTTTAACTGGTCTGAACATTAAAACAGAAACAGAAAAAGGGAAGAACTGGAGTTGATGTTTGAAATGACCTACGTCAGTCATGTGTGCATGTATTAAAAAGAATGTGAATATTATGTGCATGTACTAAATAGCAATCTGAAAATGCTTCAACTTTAGTTTTTAAATGGATGATTGTTTAGCGAAAAGAGATCCAGATAAACAGATAAAGAACTGTTGTTTAATTCATTCTGTTAAACCCAGAATGTGAATAACATACATTTTCACTAAAGAGAATATGTTCCTTATTATTCAAAGACCTAATGCAAAAATGTAATCGGAGAAACTCCAGTTTCGTTGATGGAAATACCCCCTTAATTACAGCGCCCTATGCTGGGACCAAACTCAATACCAGTGTTGCTGTTGTGGCTGGCAACAAAGTGTCCCAGTATGATGTGGACCCACGACAAGCTGCCACAAGTCTGTGATCGAACATTAAAAAAAAGTATTTAAAAAGTGGGAATTTAATCAAAAAGGGTTTCACATATGACCTAATGAATATAGGATATTATTAGCTTTGTTTTCCATCCAAACGTTGTGCAACCATTAACCAAATTCCTACAAAATCAGCAAAAGTAACGTGTGTTTCCATCCACGACCTTTACGGTGGAAACACACGTGTTATCAGGAGTTGAGTGCACAAATGAACAGTTGTTTGTGCTAATTCTTCAGAAGGGTGCAATTGAAACATTGCAAAACATAACAAAAACAATATGAAAAAACAAGATTTAAATATGGCATTTTGGTTTATTTAATGTTTAATTTATGCTCCTCATCGCGCATCGTCTGTTGCCATTTTCCGTCTCTTCAGCTGAAGCTTCAGTGACACATAAGTCCTATTTGTACATCGTGATTTATTCACTAAAAGTTATTTTCCATTCTGCTTTCATCGGTACATTAACTTTTCCTCCTCAGCCAAGTGAAAATCAGTTTGGTGAATTAGTATTATTTTAATTTTTTTACATTTCCACTCAGGCATTTTATTTTAAATTGTTCAAATTGAAAATTTGCAAATTGAAAATGTGCAAATTGAAAATGTGTAAATTGAAAATGTGCAAATTGAAAATGTGCAAATTGAAAATGCTGACTTTTCGACACATCTGATCACAATTCTCCCTCGAAAGATTTTAAATACACAACATTCCACAAAAATACTAAATACTAAATACTACAGAACGTTAACACTCGACTAAAATACAAAAAAGGTCAATTTGTCACTGTGAACCAAAACAAGTTATATCGATAACAATACTTTTTCTCTGGCTCTGACTAAAACAAACCTATCGATCTTGATCAGTTGGGGTTTAGTGTTCGATTTCATCTTTGGCCAGCCTTATTTAAATATATAGCTGCTCCTATTACGGTTGCACCAAAGTGTCTACTCAGCTCAGTAGTTATTTCAGCCCATCTGCTTTTTTTTGCTGATTCAGCGATGTTGCAGTTTTAGCACATTAGCCAAAAAGTTAAATCTGAAATAGACATCCAAGCCAAGGTCTTCCAGTCAGTTTAGATTGCACACTTCTTCTAAACGTGTTGCTTCTCTTGGCTTGCTGTACTTAAAAAGATCTCAGCCTGTCCTTCACACCATTCTCTCTTTTCTCTAATTTTCGCTGCACCTGTGGAGGTGCAACAGCCTCACCTGACCCTGCTTCTTTCTTAAAGTCTTCTTAAAATGTTGGGCGTCTAAAACGTGGATTTCTTGAGCTTGTTATGGACCAAAGCACTGGTTTATATACCTACAAATTAACGGTTATCAACAGCTGCGATTAGAAGATGTTGGACATGAATAGCCACAGCTGGAAGTCTGGTTCCTGTCTAACACTATCAAAGACCTTTCTATGTGACGGTGTGGTGAGATTAGCCTCTCCTCTGCATCCCACAGATACTGTGAAGATGAGAGCTGTCTTAACCTTCACTAAACACTATTTAGATACAGAAGCTTACAGACTGCAGGCCTTTGTGTTTAATCTCAAAGTAATTAACAAATTCTCATTATGCAAATGTATTTCAGCCTGCAGGACGTTGCTGCTGCTTTCGTTTGACCTCCATAGTGAACAAAGCTTTAAACAAAGCTACAAGCCAGGTATGCTGAACTGTGAGAGCTGCAGTAACACATTGTTGTGTTATGTATTATGACTTTAAGACATTGTAAGTTGTATAATGGATACATTACAGTTATGTGACACTCTGAGCCTTGGAGCCCTGTTTCAAGGGCTGCAAATAGCAATTCATTGCATTTGAACAGTGAAAAATGCACATTGGCAATTCTTACAGCCAAAGTTGACATATTTAGATGTCTTGTTTTGTCCAAAAAACCATGAAGTTCAGCTCACAAAGATATTAAACAAACCAAAATATCACAATTGATAAACTGGGCCAAGGATTATTTTCTGTCAATGTACTTACCGATAGATTGATTAATTGTTCCACCTCTTTATTATATATAAAGACAATGAGTGACATTTCTAGCAGTATTTTTCAATATATTTCCTTCTGTCATTTCTTATTTCTAAATATTTGTTTGAACTTATTCTCCACGTGTCCAATGTGCTGACTCATAACCATCAGGGATCTATAAAGTCTCAACATCGTTTTTATAAATGTACATTGAACAAATAATACTGGATTTTGCGTATGAGACCATATTAATATTTGCCATTGTTCATTTCTAGATTTGGCGTATCAAGATGATTCCGTTGGTTTGAGAATAAATAAAAAAAATCTCCAAAATGGAAGACAACATCAAATCTCCACATTTCAAAAGGACATTATTTCAACCACATTAAACGGTCTCATCAAATTAAAATCCTCTCCCGCAGTTTGATGACCAGAAACAGGACGCTGAGATGTGGCTGAATGTGATGAACATGGATGTGATTTGAGAGGTCAAACTAAACTGCAAAATGGACCCGAGCACTAGATGCTGAGGATAACTCAGCTCCTCTATCATGGAGGAAGAGTGACATGATAACAAAGATGGCCAAATCCCACTGAAACCACCATCTCTGGTGTTTCTGCTGTCACTTTTAGTTTCCCATGATGAGCTGTGGTCACAGTTGGTTTGTATGTGCTTTTGAGCTCAACTTGAGTCACTGAGAAACATTTTGATATCACAGAAGAGGATTAAAAAAAAATAATCCATCCATTATTATAACACTTGTTCTCAACAGTGTCGTGGGGGATGGAGCATATCCCAGTCGACATTGGGCGAGAGGCCCTGGAGAGATAATGATTGCCACTCACGCTCTCAATTTGGAGTCAACAATTAACCTACCGAGGAAGCCTGAGAAAGAAAGAAACAGGTTTGAACCAGGAGGCCTCTTGCTGTGAGGCGGCAGTGCTAACCACTGTCCCCCCGTGCTGCCTGTTTTTTAATAATACAAAGCATTAAGGATATTTTTACATATAACAAGAAATAATGACAACACTATGGAGAAAACATGCAGCTACAGGTTTTCTGCTCCGCTCAACAGCACACAGTCAGTAGTTACACTGTAACCATGTGTGAAGTGTTTTTCTTAAAACCTAATTCAATGATGACTAAGAGTTTCTGTGCTGTACGATGACATCATCAAGCGCTGTTCTAAACCTGTCACCTAAAGAAGATTGACGTCCTCCAGGAGCAGGATTGATCCACAGCTAAGTGCTGCTGCGGCCAGCTAGTCGCGCTCATTTAATCATCAGTAACTTCCTGCAGATTGACAGCTGATCCTCAGCTGATCCCAGATCATCCAAACACCTTTCTGCTTAAGGAGCCTGCAGAGGCGACTAATGTAGGTGTCTTCACCTCCATGAGGTAATCAGAGAGATTTCAACTTTGAACACATTTTTTCTGAGGTACGGATAATCCCATTTATTTACATTTAAGTTAATAAAATGTTATACTAATTCTATACTACGGAAAAGTAACTAAGTACTAACTACTAACTACTATTATGTACAATATTGACTATTTTTATTTTATACTAGTGGTAAAAAATACTTAAAGTCACCTCCACTTTGACCAGCAACAATATTAAAGGCACACTTACATATGAATCCACCTTATGAAAATAATCAACTTTATAGTGTTATTTACTCCCACTGTGAACAGGCTGTGAGGGTAGAAAAGGTTTTTACTGATCTAAAATGTTCTCCCGAACATGTAAATTCACACCCAGAATCACAACCAGGACCAGGACTAAGAAGATAAATCTAAAGCAGCAGAAGTCAAATATTTATCTGCCACAAGATTGAATCAAGCAAACTCAAACTATCTGTTATAACATGAGAGGATGCTGGAGTAAAACTGGTTCCATCCCAAACCACACACACTGCTGGTGTTTGCATATTTCCTCACTGTCTGCTGTGTTCTTCTCTTTCTAAATAAATATCTGATGCTAAAATGCTTTAAATATATATAATATAATTACATAAAAAAAATTGACAATAATAACTGCAACACCAAAACATAAAAAGTATAATATGAATTCATAAAAAGTAGTTTTTAAAAATCAAATATTCTGTCAAGCTTTCAAAGTTTACCACGACCAACATTTCAGAGAAGATGTCGGTGTTTTTAATACAGCTGCTGTCCTGCTCCCAGGTTGCCTAAGACAGCAATTTCCCCCTATTCCTCCAATCACGTGACCCCTTTTCTAGGAGGAGTGGTGATGCAGATGAGAGGAGGGGAAGTTATAAATAGCTCTTTCTTTTTTTTCTCTTCAGAGCTAACAGAAAGCAGAGAGGAGGGAGCAGCCAGAATGTGGGAGATGTATTTTGGTGCTGGAGACTGCAGGTGAATCCAGGACGTTTAGGATTTAAGGTATATGAAACATCTTAACAACTAAGTCTGTTTTTCTGCAGCAGTGGTCAAACGAGACTCATAACTTTGACAGACTGACTGAAATAAAAGATATCGACCCGACATATGAATCTGATCCCGGTTGGATGTAGCAGTGTTTGTTAGAGGCAACATGGATGTAAGTGAGCTGTAATGTCAGCACAGGAAGTGCAGATGTGAACTGCAAACTGTCGCCTCACATTCACACATGACACTTTGCAATCCTTGCAGGTAAAATGAAAACTGCCAGAAGAGTTTTTGTCTTCAGCCCTTTCTTTTGCACTATTGATTCATTTAAAAAACTGACAGGGCTAAATTAACTATTTTTTAATACTTTGAAACCAGTAGGTGAAGGTGGATGAAAGCCAATACATCTTCTGTCTGACTGTCCTTAAAACACACACACACTCACTCACACACACACACACACACACACACACGCACACACACACACACGTTCATCTATGGACTCGTACATGCTGTCAATGTCTGTTCATGCAGCCGATTTAATAAACTGGGGTACTTTATATGTTGTATATGTCTCTGTATATGTGCAGTAAGCATACAATGTGTAAGGCACACCCAATTAACTTCATATAGTTAGTTTAGTTCCAATATGCCAGTCAATGTATAGCCGGTTTCTCAGTTTTTATTCCTTCTGTAATAAGGAGCTGTTATGGTATGGGAAGCACACACACATCATATAAATGCACTAGCCGCGATCTGATTGGTTCAGGACTAAACGTTTCACTCTACCATAGACACACAACAGTCCTCTATATGGCTCAACGTTTCATGTATAAAACTCCAATAATATTAGAATAATTCTCCACATATTCGGACTAATGGTGATTATATGGTTATTATACATTGGTTATCTGGTTACCTCATTATAATAAGTGTTATAAGAAAATAACAGAACTGTACGTATGCGGGACAATATATATATATATATATATATATATATATATATATATATATATATATATATATACATGTATATATAGTGACTCTCCCCTGTTCTATAAATTAAATGAAGGTATTGAATTCAATTATATTGTTCCTGCCTCAGACACATTAAGACCTATTTTCCGGATTTGAACCATCGGACGGTGTGAAACGCCTTTTCCTGCAGGACAGGCCCCTCGCCAAACCAGGGATCCACTAAGCAAATAGCACCCTTCAGATCCACCCTGACAAATGACACGAATAAATATGCAACTACGACGGTTTAGTGGTTTTCACAATGAAAACATCTGTTATAAAGCGAGCATCGTATATAGGTTCTTTAATCGGAAATAATTTCCAAGATATTCGAACATGAGCGCTCATAGACAATAAATGAAGGATACATTAGATTTAAATATGACATATTTGTCAATGCAATACATTAATAAAGACAGAAATCTCACCTTTATAGATTTCTATCCGGCTACTATCCACCTCGTTCAGCACCCGCAGAAACACCACTAGTCAAGTCAGAACGTCCGTGCAACACCACATCCGGTTACGAATTCCAGAATAAAGGCCGTTAAAAACAAGCTGTCTATTTAATTGCTCAAAATAAATGCCACAATTATGATTTTAAAAGATATATATGCTCTAAAAAAATAAAAATAAAACCCAATGCATCTTTTTAAATGTATTATTTCAATTAGTAGTTTTACTTTATAGGTATAAAGTAAACATAAACTGATTTCCTGGTCAACGTACACTTATCTCCAACTCCACACCACCACATTTGTTTACTGTTGTATCCAGACCAAACAGACCACAGATAAGCGTGTGTTCTCCAGCTAAACACGGGAAAGCCAACGATATAACAAAAAAATACTTTGAAAGAAGAATTGATTTCCGGTCTTTCCGTAACTCCGCTGTCTCCACTCAGCCAGAAACAACATAAAATGAATGGTATGTATGCGGGACCACAGTCAAGATTGACAGCACGTCTAACGAATCCACAGCCGTGGCATAACAACTATCTTGAAGCATTCAAATATGGTCTACCTGTCATTTATTATTGATGAACGCTGCTGGAGAAACTGAATTATTGATTAGGAGGTCATCAGTAACCACTGCTGCCGTTTCCACATATTATCAAACAATGGTCATGATTGTCATTGTAAAACATATCCCTGAAAAAAACATATTTATATGACAAGTTAATGCCATACTAATACAATATGGTTTAAAATAAACTCACAAAGTCCTACAAACTATATATGAATATGACCACGATAAAGTAGATTCAACAATGTAATAAGTCTAGTCTAATACTACTATAGCAGCAACTTTAAATAGCCAGGTGTTATATTGTATTTGTGATGAGTGAGCAATTGATTTGCAAAAGAACTATGAAACTGTGATCTGTATGATATGGCGTTCTGTTCTGATTGATCCTCCAAACCAGCAGGTGCCGCTCACACATTTAACGTATAATGTTCAGTGGAGTAAAACCTGAAGAGGTCTTGTTTCATGGGTCCGGATCGTTGCACGAGTGTTTCTCACATTATTAATGAATAAAGCTCTCTCCGCCGTGGCTCAGGTTTAGGTAAGGCTGCGTCAAAGTGTCGTCACATTTGTGGTCAGGTTGACTTAATGGGGAAAGATTGGCTTCGCCGCAACAGTTTATATGCTAGTTAATTGCATGAGGCAGGAAGCAGAGAGAGCATGTCAAACTGCTAGCTAACTGTTAACAGTGACCTTTGAACCTCTCAACTGTTTCAAAAGTGCCCGTCTGTGTATTCTGCAGATATAACGTTACTATAAACGTAAATATACATCTCGTCATCCCGTGTAATACAGAGAAAGTAAATTACCCGATAAACAGTTCATGCAACAAAGTATATTTACTGAAAAGAGGTGTTACGGTTTAGGAAGCGACCGTGTTAACTGGCGACTTTGAACCAACGCGTCCTTTGTTGTCATAGTTAGACAGCTGTTGAAAATAGGAAGAGAACACGTAGCTGCCCTCGCGAATGCCGCATTGTTTAATTTGTATAGTATATATTATTATGTATATAAGAGGGGTTGACACTTCATTACAAAATTAAACCAAGCGGCATTCACGAGGACCGCTATACACGAAAAGTCACCAGTTAACAGGGTCGCCTGTTAAACCGTAACACTGGATCATTGAACGCCTAAAACAACTCGTAGATAGACATGCGTCATTCATTAACTTGTGTAGTAACGTTATATGTCAGTGTGCGACTCAAAATATGCTTTCTGGATTTGCCATTTTAATCAAATCAAGATTTTAGTATCATATTTGTCACAGTTTTTACATTATTATATATTACATTATTTTTGTCATGATAGAACGATGTATTAATCGTCTTTTTGTAGTGAAGTAGAGTTAAAGCTTCATGCAGCTTTTCAGCCAATTGGTTTGCAAATTGATTATTTTCTCTAGACTTCATTTGCAACACAAAACCGGCTGATCTATTACATGTAATAATATCTCAGCCATGTACTTTGTGATATAAGCTCCTGTACATCTGTACAACAACCATGGACAGGTAAACAAAAGTGCAATTGGCCACTCTCGCTTTTTTTACATAAGCACAAAAAAAGCTTGTTTTGTAAACAAACAGCCAGGAGGACAGGAGGAATGACTGGCACTGTGTTTCTGTGTTCTTTATAAACTGCACTAATAAATGTGTTTTTATTTTTATTGTCATTTTACATTAGTTTACAGTGAGCTAATAATTCCTTTATATCGTGACTTTACTGTTGTAAACACTACCGTTGCCTCTCTTGTAACTATATTTTGTTATATCTAAATCTTATAATGTTCTTAATGTTTTTGTTTGTATTATTCTGTGTATATATATATATATATTTATTTATTTTATTATTATTATTATTATTTAGTCTTGTAGATTAACCGAGTATTGATTAGAGTAGCTCCTAGTGTTAAAATCCTAAAGATACCTATACCTACCTGCTGGCCACTGTCGGTCTCCAACACGCTTGGAAAGGGAGGGGTGAGCAGAGGGGTATTTAATTAGTTGCAACCTGCCACAAACCACTTGATGCCACTAAAACCTACACACTGTTACTGGGCAGAGGCCAGTAAATGCTTGTGTAACTGGGAAAGGGATGTTGGGGGAGACTTTTATTCATTTTATAAATCAGGATTAATAATTTCTAAACGTGTTTCTTCTTTGGGCTTCATCAATGACGTCATATGTTTAAAACGATACAAGTCTCGATAAGAGCTTCACTGAAAATAATTTAATTACTCGACACACGCCCTTAAATCTCGGCACAGCACGTAACAGCACTATTAATCTGTTTTGTAATTTTAGTTTTTACCCCTCTGTTTTGGAAATGCAGCATCCTTTTGGAGGTTGGTCAACAATGTCCTCTTTTCTCCTGCAGATGACAGGAACGTTAATTCATCTGCCGTCATGCTTCCTCGGATGGGTAAAGATTTTCTCGTCCGGATGCAGTTCAACTGGCGGCCGCTTTTCCAGGGCCGAGCCCTGCTGCTCACAAACACCCTGAGCGGAGGAATATTATTGGCACTGGGAGACATCGTGCAGCAGAGCCGGGATAACCTAAAACAGCCAGGCAGAGTACGAGACTGGAGGAGGACAGGTGAGAGAAAGGAGGAGCTCTCTGTTAATAATTTATCAAAATGTTGTATTTTGGAGAATATCTGCAATGCTTTTTCATTTTGAATACCAACTCACGGCGATTAATTCTTCATTCTTCCATTAACCCATGACTCTCCACCTGAAGGTCGCATGTTTACGGTGGGCTGCTCCTTCGGTCCTTTGCTGCAATACTGGTACATCTGGCTGGATGGAGTGTTTGTGGGCAAAGCTCTGAAAACGGTGGGAAAGAAGGTTCTGGTGGACCAGGTGGTCGCCTCACCGTTTCTGGGGATGTGGTATTTTGTAGGTAAGAAGGAATCTTCCCTTAGTGCACATATACACACATCTAAACTTTTGTCACAGTGTTGGTACATAAACTGTACAGTGGGTAGAGCGGGCTTCCTTTAAACACAAGGTTGGTGGTTCAATCATGAATCTGACGAGAGTATTTTAATTTCCACTAGTAAGTGAAAGCAAAAAAAAACAAACACTTCCACTAGTAAAATAAGGACATGTAGGTGTTTTGCAAGTCTTTCTGAAACTGAAAACCCAGTTTTTCTCATCTAAGGGTTTACTATCTCAGAGTTTTCACTAAATCTGCTTTCTGAAACAGGGACCTGACAGACAACTCTGTTTATTGCAGGTATGGGTCTCCTGGAGGGACACACTTTATCCGAAGGATGGAAGGAGTTTTCAAACAAGTTCTGGGAATTTTATAAGGCAAGTACACCTAGATCTGGGCCCTATTCCTCATACATGGTTCAACTAAGTCAATCAAATGTCCTATTATCCAGCTTAAATTAACACAATGATTGAAATCAGGCTATCCCGGTTTCTCAAAGGCTCAAACCATCTCGTTAATTCGAACCAGACATCAGTACTCAGGATAGTTGCGCGTGCCCGTCCTACTTCAAAAGAGTGAAGCGTCGATCACCCAAACCATAATTTTCTAACAGCACAAAGGCAAATAAACTCAAAGGAAGAGCCTCTTTTTTCTTTGCTGACGAGCAGGAGATGATCATGAACGCATATGAGGAATTCCAGACCATAATCATGTTAACATCTAACACCGCCCCGCTGTGAGGGCAAGACAAGAAGCATGGCAACATACCAGACAAGTTAAATGTGTAATGCTGTGTACGAACACGAACGCTTTATTCGCGTGAGTTTACTCGCCCGACTATTTGTGGTTTATTCATTCGCGTGGCTTATCTCCAGGGCTTTACTTCGTGGAAACAGTTATAATTTCCGCCATCCACCATGGAAGAAATGAATACTATTTCTGCTTTATACTTGTTGTGTAAATCCCACAAACTTCGGAACATCTAATGTACTGTACACTACTCATGTACAGTACATGGTTATTGTACAGTATGTGATTAGTCTACAGCAGTCAAGGTCCATGACCCCCTATTGTCAAAGACATATGATTGTTTGTATAGCAATGTAATTTGAGGAAAATTATGTCATAAGTACCTGCACATTAATGCTGTGAAAGCCTTTTCGATTGACAAAATCTGCCTCGTTTGGGCCAGAGGGTGATTTGATGGCTCGAGAAGGTCTTGTAAATAAATGATTCCTTGTGGGCAGAATGGATAGCGCTCGTATAGGAAGTCATCATGACGTGATAAGAACTCTAACTATAAAACACCAATAACACTTCTTCAATGGGATCTCTGATGAAGGGAGCTGCTATCTTATCCAGCTATCCAACTTGGCCTGCACTGGAGCAGGTTCAAGTGTTCGGATGTGTTGCTATGGTGATTTTGCCAAACTTGCTTTGTGGAACCAAAAAGCCAGACTTTTTTGTAATCTTATCCTGAACATTTTCCAGCTAACTACATTAGCCAGGTACGAGGAATAGGGCCCAGGAGCAAAGATCAAGGATAATTTACTCTCAATCAGCAAATTAGGATTCTTCAATATTATTTTACCAAAATTGTTTGTACTCGGCAAACAAATTTAGAACTGCCTCAGCCTACAAATTATGTCTGCCTGCCGACTCCTAATGTAAAGACACACCTTTTAAACTGAATGCTTCTCATATTAAAAGAACAATCGTTAAAGGCTTTTATAGACAATTACAAACTTTAGTTTTCTAATGGATTTGCCAATTGTATTAAATAACTATAACATTGCCGCACCTCTGTTTACCTTGCAATGGCATGTTGAAATAGCTGCTGTGAAAAGGGCCTATTTGACTGTAAAGTACTTTGTGTGATCAGTCCTTTATGTTAAGGCTCCCCTGTGTTCTTGCCTGCAGGCAGACTGTTGTGTTTGGCCTCCTGCTCAGATGATCAACTTTTACTTCCTCCCGCCTAAATTCCGTGTTGTGTACATCAACGTTATCACCGTAGGGTGGGACACCTACCTTTCCTACCTCAAACACAGAGTAAGTCAGCCTCACACGAGATTCAACCGAAATTCTGGCTAGTTTTGACAATTCTTAAGAAGAGAATGTTTTTTACTTTACTGTTTTTGCCTTAATAATATACTGTATATATTTATATAAAAAAACACAATTTCTTTGCTTGTGTGGTTCAGTGTGTCGGTCAGAGTTGTCAGCTTGCTCAGTGATGTTGATTACATTGATGTGTGTATTGTTTTTTGTGGGACAGGATGACAGCCAAACTGAGCTGCTGTCAGACAGCAGTGCTGTGGATGTTCAGCAGGAAGCGCTCCCATCATCCAAACCTCTGGAGGAGAAAACCTAGAGGCGGAGTTCATGCACAAGTGTGAAGTCTGTCCAGTGTGTCGGTACATCTACTGTTTTGCACTCCTGTAGGAACAGTCGGGGATAAATGCTGTTTCACGGCCTCGCAAGCTAATTCCTCTGATGATGGAGGTTTTATTTTGATCACATCTCCATAATTGTAACTGCTGCCATTAACAAAACCATTTAAATGTAAGTTAGTTGGTGCACGTTTTTTGTATGAAACTACAATATTTAAACTGTCCAATATCCAACAGAGTGGCATTTCTTAAATGTATAGATGGATGCATTAATGCCAAATAACCTTGTCTTGAGTTTATCCCCTTGAAATATTTATGAAAAAATTGCACTATTCTGATTACATGCTTGAAGAAAATGTATTGCGGTATAATTATTTATTTACACATTTAATTTTTTTCATGAATCCTTAACTGTACTTGTAAACCTGATTCAAGACAGACTGAAGCAATACAATTATTTTATTTTTAAATAGCATACATTTTATACTTCATTTTAAATGTGACTTGATATCCTGTACTTATCGTATGGTTCCAACTGCTATTTTATTAATGAATATCCAACTATATAAATGCTGTCTAAAAACAGAAACCTTCCAAAAAGTGTTTTTTTTTCCCTTTTACATATAGAGGTGGTTCAGTTCTCGTCACTTATCGCTCTGTTTCTCGTTTTCCCTGATTCCTAAATTCATATTTAAATTAATAACTTGTATTGCTCTTTCATATTCTTTACATCAAACGGGAACAATCTGAGAACCAGGACATTCATTGTAGCTAAGAATGTGTGTGTGTGTTATTGCATAGTTCAACGTTTGATGATCAGAAATTCCGGTAGGGGCCCAGAGCTGATTGAGATGAGCTAATTAGTGCAATTTGACATGACATTTCTGAGACATTTTCACAAATTTTAAAGCAATTTTCTATTCGCCTCGAGTAATTACAACCATAAAATCTTATCCTGCATACATTATTGTACTTGAGGATTATAATAAAATGCATACTTCAGAAATTGCCTTCATTTGGCATAAATGTCATTTTAAGTACAGAATGTTAGAACACTAAAATAGCAGCAAACAACGACTTCATGGTGATATAGTAAGATGTCAAACTGTATGAAGGTGCACTTTCTCCGTGTGTGTGTTACCTGAGTTTCTCCTTGTTGACAAAGCCGGCGGTCATGCTGCTTTTAATGCAAAATGAGCATCCGCCACTGGTTAGCTCACGGCTAAACATAACAACGTTTTTACAGCAGCAACAGTATTGTTTGCAACAGCAAAGTCACCATATAAACTCAATCATCCATCCATCCATTTTCAATACCGCTTATCCTCATTAGGGTCGCGGGGCGCTGGAGCCTATCCCAGCTGACATAGGGCGAAGGCAGGGGACACCCTGGACAGGCCGCCAGTCCATCGAGGGCACATGTAGGGACATACAACCATTCACTCTCACATTCACACCTATGGGCAATTTAGAGATCAATTAACCTGCAGCATGTCTTTGGACTGTGGGAGGAAGCCGGAGAGCCCGGAGAGAACCCACGCTGCCACGGGGAGAACATGCAAACTCCACACAGAAGGACCGCTCCGACCGGGAATTGAACCCGCGGCCCTCTTGCTGTGAGGCGACAGTGCTAGCCACTACACCACCGTGCAGCCCATAAACTCAATCATTTCTCACTAAATCTAAAATGTCAATAAAATAAGTAACATTCCTGAATTAAGTTTATAAAGAATGAAGAACACAGACATTAGTCAGTATCAGTCGTTCCTCCTGCTGACTCACTGCCTGCAGGTAGTAACACAGGAAAGAGAGAGCGGGGGAGATGTCACATGGGTAACTATACTATAGAATTATTTCACAATATCGTTTTTTAGCTGTATTAGCTGTGTTAAATACTCAGCCAGGCTTTATATTCTATTTTTATTTTTGGGAAGAAATGCTATGATTGTGCAATGTTTATTTTACTTTGGTGTGTACTTTTGATCCATCTGTGTTGGAAAGCCTGTGGAGGTTGGCCACCTATATCTCTAGCTCTCATTGGATAACTGATTAACATTCAGCCTTCTTACAGAGTAGCTTCCATGGGGACAGGGAGATCACCCTGGGAGATCACCCTGATGCAGGCCCTGAGCTCAGACACGTTGGGGAAATAACAGATCACAGTACTCGGAAATCTGAAGGTCATGCTTCCCAGGGTGGGGAAACGGTTTCTGGTCCAGATGCAGCACATCTTGAAGCCGCTCTTCCAGGGCCGGAACCAGCTGCTCACAAACACCCTGAGTGGAGGAATATTAATGGGTCTAGGAGATATTTTACAGCAGAGCTGGAAAAATTTCCAGAATCCAGACAGAGTCCGGGACTGGAGGATGACAGGTGAGGGAACCGCAGCCCGGGTATTGCAATGTGGGACTAGCTCGCTATCCACTCTGGAGGGAGGTGTTGGTGTCTTGCTCTTCCCATGACTGAATGGCTTCATGCACAATTAAATGAAATGTAGATCGCAGTGGCAGCTGGTGGATTCATTTTTGGTAGGGCCATCCAATCAATTTCAGCAAACATCCCAGTATGATTCAATGCCAAAAAAGTATCAAACACACATTTATACTTTGTAGTTAAATATTTAACATTTATTCCAACACTGACATAATAAGGACATCTTATTCATACAATTCATTATATTAATATATATATTTAATAATATAATAATATTCAGTATAATATACTGTAAATACCATCTAATGTAAATATACAATATACCTATCATAAATATATTATAATAATATGTAAATATCGTATAATATAAATCACATATATATATATATATATATATATATATATAAAATATAATAGAACATGTTTATATATTAAGATGCCTTGTTAGGGTTAAAGTGTGCCAATACGTGCACATTTCAAGATGTTCTTCTCAGTACAATACCCTTAAAATACAATCACTTGGCCCAATGAATCATTTTCATTTTCATCATTTTTCAATACAAAGCACTACTGTATATAGCAGATTCTAAACTCTCAACCAGTAAACTCAAATCTCCATCAATAATTAATTAATTAATAAATAATCACATATTGTATTTTAATTTACATTGTTTCCCATGACTCTCTCCACCTGAAGGTCGCATGTTTACGGTGGGCTGCTCCTTCGGGCCTTTGCTGACATACTGGTACATCTGGCTGGATGGAGTGTTTGTGGGCAAAGCTCTGAAAACGGTGGGAAAGAAGGTTCTGGTGGACCAGGTGGTCGCTTCGCCGTTTATGGGGTTGTGGTATTTTGTAGGTGAGAAGGAATTTTCCCTTAGTGTACACATCTAAACATTTGTCACAGTGTTAGTACATAAACTGGACAGTGGGTAGAGCGGGTTTCCTTTAAACACAAGGTTGGTGGTTCAATCCACACTTTTACTGTGTGTGTGTGTGTGTGTGTGTGTGCGTGCCTGTGCGTATGTGTGTTTGCATGTGCATGACATATCTTAAAGATTTGGAAGAGGTTTGACAAAAGACAAAAAGTGTGGCTCTGATGTTTTATTTTGAGCCCCAGGTAACTTCACTCTGTAATATTTAAACGCAAAGGGAAAGAAATGCTGTAACTTTAGATTTTCCTAAGAAACAAACTAATATCTGTCCAGGATGAACATGGAAGAGGGAGAAGACCCAGAGTTAAAGTCTTTCTGAAACTGAAAACCCAGTTTTTCTCATCTAAGGGTTTACTATCTCAGAGTTTTCACTAAATCTGCTTTCTGAAACAGGGACCTGACAGACAACTCTGTTTATTGCAGGTATGGGTCTCCTGGAGGGACACACTTTATCCGAAGGATGGAAGGAGTTTACAAACAAGTTCTGGGACCTTTATAAGGCAAGTACACCTGTCTGGGTCTCACCTGTAGATCTGGAGCAGCCGATCAAGGATAATTTACTCTCAATGGGCATTCATTGCAAAAGAACATTCATTGAGGCTTTTAAAGACAACAATACTTAGCAACTTTAGTTTACTAATACCTATGAAATTGCCGCATATTTATTGTCATGAATAAATATGTATATTTCAAAGCTTCTTTTGAGATTTTCAAATGACGTATTTTACGTCTGAGAACAATATGTTAAAATACCGTAAGCTTGTGTTTAACAATAATGTACAATAATTACTAAACCCTCACAGACTTTGCATGAACGTGTTACTGAGTGTGTGAGTGTGGACCTTTATTGGGTTTAGGACTTCTGCAGCTCTGTATTATGTTGATAATCCAAACTCAACCTTTTCTGTAACATTAGTCTCTTTTCCCAGAAGCCATTGTGACATGTCATTGCAGGTAAACACAGTTATAGTCAACAACACTAATTCTGGCACTGTTCCATTCAAGACAGCCAGGGCCCTGGTCTTGTGCACGCTGCCTCACTGGAAAGACTGACACGAAACAGAAAGTACTTTGTGTGATCAGTCCTTTATGTTAAGGCTCCCCTGTGTTCTTGCCTGCAGGCAGACTGTTGTGTTTGGCCTCCTGCTCAGATGATCAACTTTTACTTCCTCCCGCCTAAATTCCGTGTTGTGTACATCAACGTTATCACCGTAGGGTGGGACACCTACCTTTCCTTCCTCAAACACAGAGTAAGTCAGCCTCACACGAGATTCAACCGAAATTCAGCAAAATTCAGTCTAGTTTTCACAATTCTTAAGAGAATGTGTTTTACTTATTAAATGACCATTCTTTTATTTTTCATCTTTTGTTTTTATGTTTTTGCCTTAATAAAGACTAGTTGTACAAATGTTGCTACTAATAAAAAAGAATAATTAAAAATTATGTGTGTATTGTTTTTTGTGTGATGTATGATGATATCCTCCAATAACTTTCCTTGTAATACATGCTCACAGGACGGATAATCTAAGTGACTTTGTGAGGAAACAATAGAGACCCTGGAGCATGAGAAGGTATTTGCAAAAGCAGAGTATTTGAATCAAACAACTGTACTTTTCAAAGACACAAATCGGAAATCAAAGCTTTTTGGCCAAAAGAAAATCTTGTGATGAAGGAGGCACCAGCAAGAACCAAGCGGAGCACTCTCAACTATCTCAGAAAAGAAAATGTTGACATACAAAAATGTAAATAAACTTTAAACAATTTCAATCCAACAAATGAATTCAAACAAGAAAGCATATCACAACAAAAGTCTTGTTACAGTACCAGTGGCTTCTTTGGTTGTACCATAAGTTGAAATTTACAGTTTTGTCTTAACAGATACAGTTATAATTTAATAATAATTAATTATGGAATAGTCACTTAGGTAAGATGTGACTGTTAGGATCCCTCTCTGCTGTTAGTGTGGGCTCCCCTGTTTGTTCCCCTCCTGTCTGGTTTGTTGTTGTGTGCCATCTTCTTAATGTTTTGCTTTTGTCAGCCTACAGTCTCCACCTCCGTCCACTACCACGCCCCTCTCCTTTGGCTCAGCTGGGGCTCGTTGCTCTAAGTGCTGCCAGCTGATTTAAGGACCATGGCATTCCCTGGCGCGTTGTCAGATCGTTCCGGTCACCAGTCTGGTTCCTTACCGTGTGTTGGGAACACCAGGTTTCTACCGATCCCGTTCGGTTGAGTTGCCTTCCCGACTCCAGCGAAGGAAGCTTCTGCATCCGCTGGACTATTCTGATCATTGTTTTGTTTGTTTTATTCTTTGCTGTTTTTTCCCCCAGACTCGTTTGGAAAATAAAGATCCTCACTTTGAGTTTTGCAAACTGCTGCGTGCGTTTGGGTCCTCTACACAACACAACCATAACAGTGACGCATGCTTATTTCAAACCACAATATTATTTCAAACCACAATACTGCTAGAGCTATACATGGGGTTGGATGTAACTCTCTTTTAATCTAATTAACCCTGAATTGACAACTACACACACAGACATTTTATGTTCACTATCTGATGTTCTCTTCTAGTATTAGCACCTCCATAAAAGGCAAATACAAACACTGACACTGCTTTATTTAGTGCATATGTTCTTCAAACGTTATGAAAGTATCAACAACAGAGTACCATCATTCTTAATGTGACTTAAAAGTCAGTGGCGATTAGTTTTTGTACTTGGCAAACCACAGGAGGATGTTGAGCGCTACAAAATAAACTACCATACAGCCCTGGTATTACATTGCACATCTAAAGCCGTCAATCAAATTCACCATCATCTTTTCAACATCCAGCATTCACATTGCTATTTCTTCAGAAGTTGCCTTCTCTGTTTGTAGATTAGAGGCTGAATTTCACTATAACCACAAAGCCAATACAGAGCATTGTTCAAACATTGACTTACCAACCTGAGGGAGTTGATATGCACTAACCCAGTGTTCAGAGTCCTCCTCAGGCACTCAACACATCCTGCTATCAAGGATGTAAACTGTGTGTGTGTGTGTGTGTGTGTGTGCTGATATGACATGACTCCCAGCCTTTATTTCTCTTTCTCAACATGCCTGCAGCGATGCACCTCACTGTGCTAGGGTATCTGTTTGCAGTGGCTGTTTGTAAAGGTAAGTTGACATGTTACATTTTACCTGTTAATGTGATGTTTGAGATTTCGAATAATTAATATCATCTTGAAACCTTAAAAAGATGCAAAGTAATGCAATCAGGAAACTTGGGGCGAGAAGGGTTGTATTATTGTTGTCAATTCGTCGGAAAACATTGCACTTAGCCCAATCTTTATGCCTATAACATTCACATCAGGATTCCATTAAATGTTACAACAATCAGCAAAAGGCCTGTGTGTATTACCGTAAAATAAAAGTAAAGGTTGCTTTTCTGTATAAGCTGCTATTAATAAATCATAAGAATAATTTAAAGTCAATGGGAAGGTCTTTCTGGGTGGAAAGTATTTAATCAGTAAAAGTAATCTTGAGATAAACCTACAATATTGTAGTGTCTGCTACTTTTGCAAACGCTTTATTGAACACAGACACATGTGCACAATGCCAGTAAAGGTATTTATCAGCTATATATATATATATATATATATATATATATATATATATATATATATATATATATATATATATATATATATATCCATACCTTCAGTCCAGCCTCATTCTACGGCTCATTCATATCAACAGAGGAAGGAAAATAATTCTCAGATATTTTACAACTTTTAAGACGTAATGATTTAAATAAGAGTGCATGTTAGCGTGGGTTGTCTCTGGGTTCTAAATCCCTACTTTAGTACACTTCTGTCTATTGTTTTGGGGCAAGCATTGTTTGGCTTCAAGGGTGGGAAAACACAGTGCCATTGACATGCAGTTCAATAATGGAGTACGATGATGTCGTAATGGTGTCGGCTCTTGAGTCATACTCAGTCATCACTGTCAGTATCACTGCATGTCCCTGTGGCTGGAACTACATGAACGATCCTGGTGACTTTGAAATGTCCAGTCTGGTTTTCATGGTAGCCACCAATCCTGGCAGCTCTAAAAAAGAACATAAAAATGTATCCATGTATAACAAATTGAGACACAAAATAGCACATATATACACTCTCATTTTCTTTGCACTTGTACACCTTATATAAATTGAATCAATCCACACATTTCACTTCATAACCTCAAGTAGAATGGTTGCAGGTTGGTAAATAACTTGTGTGGGAGGGTACAGTACAAGTGGGAGGAACACTTGGGTGAGGCCAAGTGCAGTACTGTGTTTATGAATGCTGTGTCATCCAATTAAACTCATTTAAAGTGGAGGTAGTCACCTCTTGCGCATATAGGGCACATCATTTCCAACTACAACTCTGCTTTAAGTTCAAAATATCAGTTTGGTTATCAATCATGAAAAAGATAACAACCTAGCCTATCTTGATCAGGTGCAGTCAGCCAGGTAACGGAGATAAGCACACGTGCTGCAAACCAACCCAGTTTGGCTGAGACAAATAATGGCACAACCACCAACAATGCACAACAGCCTCCAACAGCAACACACCACATTACCACTGCAGTCACTTCAGAAAAGGAGTCATCATCCCCACCGCCCTCGACTTCACCACAAACACCCAACAGGACAGAGGAAATACATTTCAGTGCCACTCCTCAGACCAACCAGACCTCCAAGAACACAGTTTCCAGCGGATCGACACTCTCATCAGCATCAAAGTCACCAAACGTCACAGCAACCACCACTGTAAACACAACCAGCCCAGGTCAGACAACTGTTAGCTGAAGGTTTGATGGTTTATTCTTTATTATGAATCAAAGAACAATGATTACACCTCTGAATCAATAATAAATATCAAGTGAAAAAAAGAGATCACTTCACACGCTAAATGGAGTTTCATTCAGTGGTATAATAAAAGGCTGCAAATTACTTAATTTACTTACTACATTGATTCATTTTTGGCCACTGGAGGACAGAAGATCTTCCGTAATAGACAATAAATTAAATAATAGTAATTACAAAAAATGAAATTAAACTATACTATACTAATACTATTAAAAGAACAAAACAGATAGTTGTACCCAAGTTGATGTAAAAATGAATTAGTGGAGTAACAATAAAAGTAAGAGAGATTACAAGTGCTGGCCACCATACCAGTTGGGCTGCAAACAATATAATCAATTTATTCATTGTGAAAACTACTAACAACAACATATTCGTTGTATACTGTCAAACTAGTTGAGCTCTTTTTCACTCATTTTCACTCATGCAAAGAAGAAACAAGTAGTCTAAGATCAAAATGAAGTTCCTACAGGAAGTAAGTAATGGTAACATTAAAAAGAGTAACATACACTACAGTTAGGCCAAAAGCAAATAAACATCTACTAAGAATGTTGTAATGGCAACACATTAGCGTTAGACAGCTCATTTGGTTAGCAGTAAACTGATTGCAGGACACTTAATTGTACCAAGTGATTCACTAAACAGCTGTGATAAAAGAGTGTATGGGCTTTAGAAATGCCCAAACGGAGGTATTAGGGAATAACATTAAAGATGCTTAAGAAGATGAAATAATTGTTTTTGGTGCTGTAGTGTCAGAATACTACATGTAGTCTAATACATGTTTCACTTTGCTGGGAAATTAAGAGTTGCAAGTCTTTCCTTTGCAACACTCTTTAATGAATGAGGCCGACATGAAGTCTATCCAATGTGTAAATAAAATAAAGTTTTGGGTTTGTCTCGCCCTCAGATCTTCTACAGAAGTGGAAAATAGATTACTTGGGTCCACATCGCGGCCCCGTGGCCATCATTTGCATCTTCTGTATCATGTTTGCCCTCGTGCTGGTGGTTGTCACCGTGAAATGTATCCGATCATCGAGGAATAACTTTGAGAGGCTGGAAGAAGTGCCGATGGTGAGTTAGAAAAAAGGAACCGAATGTTTGAACTGATTTTAATTGTAAAACAGATTAGATAGGTAAATGTAATAAAGTCTAACACATTTGGATGAGACTAAAAGAGGCTATTTATTAGTCTTGTTGCCATGCTAGCAGTGTATTTGGGTGCAAAAGCTGGAACGAACATCAAGCAATTTGTAGTGGCGGTGTATCAATTAATTGGGATCCCCTCTCCATTCGTTATACAACGTTTAACTACGAATACATATGTCTCATAGATCTTAAGAGCTTGTATTCCACACTGCACTTAATTTGGTCCTCAGCAAATTATGGATTGTGGATTGGATAAGAAAAGCCTGAAAGATCAATCAAAGGACATACCCACTTACACACACGTACACGTAGACACCTACACACATATATGCACAATTCAACTCCATGCAAAGATGGAACCTAAACAATACATTGTTTGAGACAAAGATTGAGATTCTGGTATTTCCACCAGTAGGGGGCAACACTCGCATGAGATTGAGTATATGATTAAAACATGAAAGTGTGACTGGCGACAGTACGATGTGTTGCACCACAGGGATTTGCCCTGTTAACTATGGCAGTGCATCCGAGCTGGCATTGAAAACCTCTTCAACTTCATCTTCCTCCTCAACAGTGAGCACAATGGTTTGCTGCTCTCTCTTTTTACGCCAACAGGAAGTGATAATGTAATGACTAAGCACTTTCTTTAGAAATTTAAATAGTGCTGATGATGAGTCGTCAGCACTGCATCAGTGTGTCAGCAGGTATTCAGACACTCTCAGCATCCTGGAGTCGTATCAGGTGAAAAACAGAGAGCGAAACACTTTAGGATGAAACTACTTTCGCTATCTCTAAATCTTTATTTGACGCTGTAAATAGATTGCATGACGTTTTGCCTGAGTAGAACAAAGTGTACTATATGTGAACATACACAGCAACACATACAGGATAACGTATGGGTCCAACACAGAAACAGCTGATTTTGCAAACTGAACAGGTGATGATGATGAGCAGATTATCTGCGGGTTTAATAAGTGACAAGACTATATTCTGTATTTTAAAAGGTGATTGTAAGTGTTATTTAGTGAAAATCTTTATTGTGTGTAGCTTTTGAACTGTAAATGTTGATAGCATAGCAAGTATGAAGTGAATGTCCTCTGTTAAAATATATATTCATCATTTCAATTTCATCCTTTCAAACTCAGCTTAAAATTGTAGTAACAAGTAACACATATTGTGTTCTTTCCAATCACAAACCAGAACTTTTACGTTTGGCAAAATGTTGCTGTTTGCCTAAAATTAAATGAAGTTAAATTAGTTCAGCACAGCAACATGATGTGTTCCACCTACCTGTTATCCTAAATAGAAGTCAGATGATAAAGAGCATGGATATAATAACATTAGATAAATCTGAAAGCAAAGCAGCACACAGGCTTATTGCTCAGTTAGTACATCTAACAGAGGCCTTTGTACACTACTCTGGTTGCAAGTTAAAATGAATATTTGAGCTCCTTTTAACTCCTCTGCTGTTTCCTTTCATCTCACTAGAACAAAGTGAACGAGGAGTCTCCATTCGCCAAGTACTCAAAATGACAAGAAACTTCATCCGATGCTGAAATCCAGGAGGAGTCTGGTCTGTTCCGATGATTTTGGATAGAAAACACTTGTCCACACAAGAAAAAAAAATGTTCAAGATTTTTCTCTTAGGCTCTTATTACTATACAATGCACTTTTGTCAATGACAGTGGAGTATTTCGGCCTCATCTTTGACCTTTGACCTTCTTGGTTTTAATTCTGGTGATTAAAGCCGTTGCAATACTTCTTCGTCCATCATTTCTTTTGAAAAGAAAATCAGCCTAAATGATAAAAACTTAAATGGAATGTTTCCCAAATTGGAGCTGGAAATCTTCGTAAGCACTTTTAATTCATAATTGCACTCTTACTTGTAACAACTGACTTCATGCTATTACAGTTTCTGACTTTTAAGTGTCCATAAGGATTTAGGGATTTGTATCATGAACAGTGCACAGGAAAATGTATTTCCAGTGTTGTTCCAGTATTTGAAATGAATGTTATCTGCATGTAGAAATGCCTTTCGGGGCAATTAATGTATACCGTACAGATGTATTAGTGTACATTGCAACTACAGATACATTTAGGCCTATATATAGAAACATACTATTCATACATACATATTATTCCTGCCTTTAACCAACAATAAAACTTGTCTGCAAAAACACAACAAATTGTTGCCTTTTCCCACTTTTTTCAAAGTCAAATTAATTTTAATTCTGTGCGTTTCACATACAAGGTTGACACATGAAATGCTCTACTAAATCTTGTGTGTGTGGCAAAGCTGCTCTCATTTATTGATTGTAATTCTGTTTACATACATCTCTCAATCCTGACTCTATCGAGAATAAACTACTTGAACAACTTTTGTACTATTTCGCCAAAGTACATATGCTGCATATTTATGCTCGGGGATTGCAGTAATTCCATGCTTTTAAAAATCAGGATCATCATCACCCTGCTTCTTCTGTGAGCATTACACATGTTTGCTGTCAGACAGATGTAAAGCACATTATGACGTTTTCAATTAAATAAAAGCAATATTCCAAAAACACATTGCAGTTGTTTGCTTTTCAATATCACTGTTGTTTATCCCTGACTCAGAACCACATAGCACCCGGTCAGTTGTCATTTCAGCCACACTTCAACATCAAGTCACGTTTCTCCAGAGAGATGAAACAGACTCCACAGATAAAGCAAGTAGCCTGGAAGTGATCTCGTCTGTGCGTGAAACTGCTGAGACAACAAGTAGACGTCTGACTGTTACTGGCCCAACTTTAATCTGAGAAACATCTGTGTGAGGAAGCTCTTACTTCAAAGTCCATTTACACACACAAGCAGAGATTAGATGTTGGCATAGCCTGCTGGACAGACTGGGTATTATTACACATAAGCCCTGAAGTCTGACACTGGCAGACACATCTTTTTTATATTGATCTATCTTTAATTACCCACTTTCATTTGTAATGTGCATATGCTTGGCTTGTGAAATGAAAAGAATGGTTATACTGTTGTAACCTGAAAAGCAAATCAAGGGCAGAAGGGTATGTAAACTTATTTTTGTTTTACTTTTGTTCTTATCTTTAATCTGCCAATGTTGCCACATCCCTCCTGTAAAAAAATAGAAAATGTAAATCAGAAGACTTCCTGGCGAAACGCATATTTAACAAATAAGTTGAAAACATCCAAACGTTCCATATCCACAGTATATAAGATACAATAATATAACATTATGATACAGTCCATTCTGCATTGTGAGGCCACATAGTTAGAAAGCCACTACAGCAGACCTCGTGGTTTGTCTAGGAAAGTTGTTTACGTCCAACTGCTATACTTCCTGTCATGTGATCCGGGGCGTCGACGTCACAGTCCCGGCCGGGCACGCATCGCTGCATGTTGTAGAGTTTGAAGTCTAACTAACTAATCTGCAGCAATAAAAATGGAAAAAAGGGATGGCTCCTGCAGCATAACCTGACTGACACCTCAGCTCCATTGATATTTTCCTGCAAGCAAAACCCCGCGAGAAAAATACGGCTGGTTTGTTGCGGTGAGTGGAAATGATGCTTTAAAAGTAAACTGTGATATGACGGTAGATTCGGTCAGAGAGACAGACAATTAATTTAATATATGAAAAAATATGTAAAGTAGTTCAATGACTGACAGTTTGCACTTCGGAAACGAAGATCTGGGTTTCACTGAGTCTTGGTCTGTTGAACCTTTGAGTGAGTTTAGACTCATATGATCTTAATTCATGTATTATCTAATCCCTATAATACATTAATTATATTTAATACTGTGTTTATAGTTCTTTACAGTCTTTTTTAAATGCAACAACTTTCTACATTTGTCTATTAACACTGTAGAAGTCCATAACCTATACAGTGTTATCATGAGATCTGTGGAGCATAGTCAGTGCCTCGTATTTCCAAGTCACAGTTGTGTTTTATTGTATCGTAATGTACTGTAAGCAGGACCGTGTCTGTTGAACTGGTTGGAATAATTCAGCTTCATGAGCCAACCAACATGGAATGTATTTCCCCAAAATATTTATGCATCCCTCCTCCTGTCCTTTATCTCTTTCCTTCCTCCATATCTGCTTCCTTCATTCTGCCTCTATAATATACACACACACACACACACACACACACACACACACACACACTCATTATATCGCTCACACTCGCACATTTACAGAACAGGAAGGAAAGTACGTCAGTAAATTCATATTTCAGCCTTCAGACATACTCTTCTTCTCTTCACTGGTGTTCATTTTTATTCATCTTCTGGTTGGGATAATTTCATTTGAACCTTCTCTATTTTACATGTTTTATTGATTTTATTGAATCTAAACATTGCATATAGTTGTTTATTTATTTAACTGCTGTCTGGGTTGTTGTTTAGTGCTTTGCTCAAGTCAGCCTGTAAATTTCAAGCCAGCAACATGAGGGAAAAAAAGAGGAGAGGAAAGTTTCATTTCTATGTGTGTTTTGAATAATTTTTTTCTTCTTCTGTTTAAGTTAAATTTATTTTGAATTGCTCATCTCTTTTCTAAATGTCTGCTGGTCAGGGATCCTTGTCTTTTTTGTTTTGTTGCCGTTCCCTTTTATATGTTTGAAGAGTGTCAGTGTAGTTTCAGCCTGAAAGTTATGCAATGACTGTATACGACTGACTGTTTTTAACTGCACCTGCTTCCTTCACACTTACACAACAGACGTGTAATTATTCGAAGAGCCACCACAGGGTTCAAACTATTCTGTCAGACCTGTTTCCGTGACGTGGGAACCTTTAGGAATCCTTCAGTGCATAAATTCAACAATAAACACAAAACACCAGGCATGACCGTACTGTTTGTGCCCATTAGATGTCGTGCTGCTCCAGCACTGAGCTGCCTCTTCCTGCTCTTATCATCCATCACCATCTGAGACCGTTGTATCTGCAAACATTTGCAGAGCCCAGGGCCTGAATCTGCTTTTGTCTGTCTGCATGATTCACTGGTAATTCTAGAGAAAAGGAGCATTTGTCTTTTCAATTCCTCAGAAATCACTGGTGAAAGGCAAAAGAAAAACCCTCGGCTTCTATTGAAATGTGACTGGAATTCAAACTGTTTTTCAGCAGTTTTTTTTCTATTTAGTGAAATTACTATTTTTGAATGTTGGTCCGAGTCATTCTGAGTTGGAAACCAACATGTGGGTTTAGCTAAGCTTCTCCTGTGTAATGAGGGCGTGAAGTACAAATATATTTGGCTACAGTGTAGGTCAGACATCTCTCTCTAGAGCCTATATATACACACACACCCCCATTGGTACACAACACCACCATTAACATCAAATCAAACGTTTATTTATCACTTAAATCGATATAGAAGTACAACTTTTAATGCCACATTTGCACATTTGTCCAAGACTAAATTTAAATAGAATTAGAAAAATAAACTATGATCAAAATGTAGAACTAGAATGTGCAAAACAACTGAAAAATGAATTAAATTGTATGTTATTAAAATTGTTAAAGCAATAAATCAACATGATGGGAATACCACTTATTTGCTTTCTTGCCAGTTAGGTGAGAGGATTGATACCAATTTCACATATGTACTCTTATGGGGAAGCTAGAACGAGCAGACAGATAGCTTACCTTAGCACAAAGACTGGAAACGTGCAGGTACCAAAGTCCATCTACCAGCACCTGTAAAGCTCATTATTTAACACATTATATCTCCTTTAATTCATACAAACACTGAAGTGAAGAAAAAAAGTCAAGTTGTGGTTTTATGGGGAATATTTGTTAGCTTGGAGCAGTCGCTTTCTTAAGTATTCAGCAAGAAAATGTTGAATTATTTCTTTATTATCCTATGCTAAGAGACCTTATTCGACCTGTTTTGTCTTTTTTAGGGTGGCACAGGGGATATTTAGGGAAAGTTAGCAGGTCAACAGTATAGGCCACATACAGGTGGTATCATCTAAAAGCTAAGAATCTAAAGATTAGTTTGAAGCAGTGTGTGTCAAGTTTGAGTTATCGATCAGAAATTTAAAAAAAATAATGAATTCAAATAAATTGTGACAGTATAAAAGAGGTTAGAACATTATTATGGAAGAATATGATGGCCATCCTCATGCTCTAATACAGTATGTTTTATACGGCTCAATGTCGCTGTTGATACCATTTCCCATCTGTTTGGTTTGGTGCTAAATTTAACAATACTCTACCCCTCCAAAAATTCTACATTACAATACCAAGACCTTGTTGAACACCATGGAAAAAAAGATATAAAAAACATTTGACATTTGGTGATTGGATGCCGAGAGCATCTGTGCCTCAGAAACCCCCTTAATGTCAATATAGCTAGGAGAGCCATATAGCCTCTGAATGTCCGTTGAGCGTGACATGATACAAGAATCTTCACTCAAGCTTCAAAACTGAAGCAGCTACAGCATCCGAAAGACACAATGTACTCTCAGGGGATATACCAAGGGACTGAATTAATATTAATAAAATACAATAATGTGGGATGATGTTGTGAATCACATTGTTCCTCTGTAAATATCTGGTTTCGTAGTGACCCTCTTGAACGTTGCTTTGCGGTCCTTATCAGCTTAAATCTGATGTGCGTCACCACAACGACGGCATCACAAGACGCCTTGGATGTTAACTTTATGATGCATGATTGTAGAATTTAAGACAAGGACACCACTGTTGAGATGGTTAATCATTACCAACTCTGCTGTGCCAGATTGTTATCCGGTGTGTAATATATCATGCTGCCAGTCATTGTTTTGAAACTGGATTAATGAAAAAAGCATTTTTACTTTTAGAGTCACTGCTCTATAATATGACATATTAGTACTGAACACGTTAGTGAACAGAGAAGTGCTTTTGAATTTTAACCAGGGAAATAAGCCAGATGTGTGTGTATACAGCTATAGCAGACAACATCGTGCATATTTGCCTTTCAGCTGGATTCTGTTTGCATGTTTTATCATGATCACTGAGTTGGTTGACCTTCCTAATGCACCTGCCTTTAATGAAGCACTAATTGCGAGACTCTTTAGTATCTGAGAGCTTACCAATTAGGCCCTTAATCAGACGTTATCAGTTGTCTTTGCAGAAAAATCAATGACAACATTAATGATGGCTCTTTGGAGGAACACTCCAAAGAAACTCTTCGTCCTTAAATGTCAGCTTGCGGCAAAGAGGAAGCAGGCTCTCATTACTATGAGAAGTGAAAGGTAGCCTTACAAAGAAACTGACCATAATGTATCAGAAATGTAGCTGCACTGCGGCCGGTGCTGTCAAAAGGCATCTTGAAACTGGGACAAGCATCAACAAAGGTTTGGCGGACTGTAGTGAAGATTAAAGGGTCCAGAGGTTTTCCTGGTCCACGAGAGAGCCTGAAAGCGGACGAGGCAAACAAAGTAACTACAAAATACAGTGGGTTTCAAAAGACATGAGAAAGAATACATGTTTGTTAGAAAGCTCTCAGTGAGATGTCTTACCTGCACAATCCTCTAAATCTGACATTTAAATAGTAGGCCTTTTTTAGAGCAGACAGTTTGACTTGTCATAGAGTTGTGAAGTGGGCGGCACTATGTTGGACACCACTGGTTCTTAAAAGTAAAAGTAAAAGTCCCATTCATTTCCCCATACACAATGTTACGTGACTCACAGTTGGAGTATTTCTTTGACTCATATCGGCATGAAACTATCCTGGTTGAACCATCAGTCCAAAAGATTAACAACTAAAATATGTGGTCATTTGATAAAAAGTTGATGGTAGACTTTGAACAAGAAATTCCATCACATAGCCTAAAATACTGTTTTGGGCGCTGCTATTGGCCAAAGACAATATCTTCAGAAAACTGAAATAAAAATGCAGCTAAAATATATTTAATTTTGGATTCATTCTGCAACAATGGCGCCTGCACAAATTGGACGATGAAGTGCTTTGAATTTGCTACCACACTCTTCCATAGCAACAGTGACCGAGACTCTCAGTCTTAAAGTGTTTAGACCCGTCCACCAAACAGTCAAAACAGGATTCGTCAGAAAAAAAATGGGAATAATTAAAGTTAGTGGCCATAACAGACACATACAGTATGTGATTGTAACACATCGTTGACAGGTCATTTTTAAATGGGACTTCATAATGGAAAAAATACTCTGGGACTTAACTCTAAAGTTGGAAAAGCTCAGTTTCTCTTTGCACACTATTCACAAGGGCTCAGTTCTATTCAAGTGGCCCAGTACACCATGATGAGCCAGCATGAACAATACCAGCACCCTGAAACAAAAGCAGTTTAGTGGAATTCAGTCATCATTGATTTTATTGTTTCTAGATCGAGAGATAGATTTGATGATGAATGGATATTGCGCATCACAAAAGTCGGGATAGACAATAATGAGAAACATGTTTGACAAAATACACAAAACTGTGTATGTAATAGAGGAGTTGTTGTGGCCCGAAAGCAGTTTGTCACATACTGCTTCTGTACTTTCCTGTCACTTTCATAAGATTGTGCATGTAAACACTACATCCTTTTTCACGTTAAATGGGTAATTCCACATTTCAAATATGAAAAACCTTTAAAGTACAGGCTGGGATCTGCTCCAGAATGAAAATGGCAGCTTTTCCATGGAGACATAAATGTTTTCTTAAAGCAGCAAAAGGAGAGTGATGAGTAGCAAAGACATATAACAACAACAATGCGACACTGCCTTTTTAATAAAACTAATAAACTTTCTAATATGTTCTGAGACTGAAGGCTTTAGCAGCTGCCAATTGAAGAAAGGTCACAGAATGCAAAAAGGCAACACAATTTTGTTTGTGAGGAGGAAGCAGCCAAGATGCACCTTAAGGTAGGTAGGAACTCAAAAATTGCATTAGTCATATGAAGATATCACAAGTCTGAGACCTGAGGTCAGGCACAAATGTGCCTCTTAATCCCAACGTTGAATGTATGTATGGTCTTTTTTTAAATCTGATAAAAGTAATGTAGAATAAAATGTATTGTGCACAAGCCTGTTTTATATTCTCACAGTTCAGACCTATTAATTAGGATATTTTTTGTCTACAACGTCGTATCAATAGAGTTTAATTAATTGAAAACAGTCCTCATTGATGTAAATGGGCGTAGACAAAACATTAGACACATCTTTCAGGATAAAAACACCATAAACTAGTTGAATCAACATCTCTTAAAAACTGTTTTGACTAAAACTGATCATAATTATCTCAATAAAGGTGGGATTTATCCAACAAGTCCTTCAAATTAAACAACACAATGCAGCCTTAATGTTGATAAATGATGTATATTTATTGGTATACACATTAATATACACCGGAAAGAAGCACACAGAGCATTAGTGTACATTTGGAGAATGTTCTCTTTACGATTAATGTCTGATAACTTGATATAGTTGACAGTTTGGGATTCTAAGTGTGAAGTAGTCGAAGGTTTCCATGTTGATTCTTTTATGTTTGAGAATAAAACTCAATCAACTAGTATGCCCCAAAGGGAAGTTTAATAATTCATGACACTTCATTGACCTAACGGCAGGAAATAAAGCTCATAAACCGAACAAATCCGTCTTTCAGCTCCTCATATCGTGTTCCCCTGGAGCTGCAAGAGGCTATAACTAGCGGAAATAAAGTCAAATTTGGAGTCCAGAGTAGAGTAATGTGATGAGAGCTGTGACACCAACACAAATACCCCGTGAAGTGTTGATAAATTAACACAACGAATCCTGAACTACTGTGAAAACTGTCGGGTCATGTTATCTGTGACTGCCATCCGGTTTATCTCGACTCGGGTGTGAGAGACTTATTCTTACCACAACGCCTGCTGTTACAAACCAGAAGTGTAGATCAGGAAGAAGGTGTGTGTGTGTGTGTCTGTGTGTGTGTGCGTGTGTGAACAGTCCCTCGTTCCCCCACAATAATGTTCCATTATTATATTGTCTGTAAATATATATATATGTATAAATAAATCTTTTTTTAATTATGATGTGAGTGTGTGTATATATATATATATATATATATATATATATATATATATATATATATATATATATATATATATATATACACTTACCTCATAATTAAAAAAGATGCATATACAGACACACGTTAAATACATTTCTACAATTACATGTAAACTCTCACCAGGTTCCTCGGTGTCCTTAATAGACACAGGCCTCAATGTATAATCTATTGTAAACCACTTTGTACTAATCTCAGGCCAAAGGCACTCTATCAGTGCTGTCAATTAACCCTTTTATGATTTATTGTCCCTCATATGGAGCACTTCAGAGTGTCCTCTTTTTTTAATTTGCCTTTGAACGCCACAACAGCATCTTTTGTCCCTGTTATCGAGTTATTGTAATGATTTCTGTTTATTGTGTTACATTTTGTTTTGCCCCGGCATCTTGTGGGCTGAGCAGTCTGTGTGCGTGACTTGAAACAAATCAGCTCATCAAAGTAATAAAAGTGCTTTGTCATGGTTTTTTTCTGGCTGTGGTTTTTTCTGTCTTATTAGCCTCCGTGAAGCCTGTAGCATGCTCATCGATCCATCCGCCATCACTGAGCACTTGGCAATGCCAGGTGGTGTTGATGAGTCACATGAATACTTTATAGATGAGAATCTCATTAATCTTTATTTTTCATAGGCCTTTTTCTTCTTCTTATGTATAACAGCCCCTCGTTCTTACTTTTTATGCTACTTATTTTCTATTTGTCTTGTGATTAATTTGATTTATGATTATGGTTTGGGCAGGAAAATTACTTTTGAATGCCAGAAATCTCTGGATTAAATTGTCATTGAGCAAAAATAAAGTTTCTGTTCATCTTGTCACATTAGACAAACTTGTTTTATGAGAATACTTCATTGTGTCCCACTTGTTGTAATATCCTCCGACAAAACAATGTCATTATAAAACCACCTCTCTTTGTTTTTGTTGGTTTCAGCTACTGTATCGCTGTGGCTACAAACAACAAGCATCCATGTCTTGGCTTGAGGTAAGTAAGGTGACTTACACACACACACACACACACACACACACACACACACACACCCCTCCTACCTACGTGTCTCTCTGATTAAAGATAACTGGCTTTGGACTTTGATTACCTCACGGCCATAAAAGTTTATCTTTACTTCAGAGCTTTCTTTGATGTTAATAAAGACATATGGACACACACACACACAAACACGCACACACACACACACACACTCACACACGCATACACACTCACAAGGAGTGTCTGATCATAACCTAGTCAGAGTCTCGTCAGTTGTTTTTTAAAAGTTAGAGGCATTTTAAAATGGCTTTTAATTATTTTCTTTAACTAAATAATGCTTAAAAGATCCTTTGATTAATTTAATTGTAAAGGGCATATTAACATATTATCATATGAACCTCTAAAAGGGACACAAGCAAACACTAGAAGTTAGGACAAAGTAGACGTTAATATAAGTATCCTGCTTCTGTCAGATTCCTGCCAGTATTCTTTAACTTCTCAAGCTGCCAACAAAGCACAAGTCAGTGATCTGAAGTCAGAACTATTTTCACTGTCCTCACACAAAAGGAGCATGTTTTAAGAAAGTTGCCTTTACTGTGAAAAAAACATCTGACAATATTTCCTGTGGAAAAGAGAACGCTGAAATAATCCCCTCTCTGTGGACATGGCCTCAGTGTCCGTGCCTTGTTGTCTGAGCTGCAGAGCAAATGCAACCGCTCATGTCTACAAGAAGATGTTTTACTGCAACTAAATTATTCATTGAAGCTCTGAAGTACATAAAAACAAAATTTGCATGAACATATCCACGAAATATCTCAATCAATCACATGGTAAAGATTGGAAGGAAATTAAAAGGAATAAAATGCTTGTCAGAAAGTAAACAAAATGCTTACTTTTCTTTATTTCTGTCTCAGCCTTTTATATTTATTATCACAGACAAGGTTAGGAAACTGAACTGGCACATATAACATTAAACTGCACAGCTTTAGCCGTGACTGTGTCAGAAGAGACGTTCTTGAGTGCATAACTTCCATCTTCCATGAAACATTCTGCAGAGTTAATCATGCACACGCACACCCACAGAGAGAAACAGAGGGTTGATTGAAGACTAGCTCTATTTATGGAGCGACGCTAATCATACCCTTTGCACCCCCGGGTGTCATTATACATGCAGGTGAATGTTTTTGGCTCGGCATTAGGGGAACAGACTGCTTCTGGATGTCCGCTGTTATGCGCTCACATGTCACGAATCACTCACACATTGGGAAGGCTTATCCAGCGGCGCTCCTCTCACCATTCGGATGAATTAATATTCATTTTTCCAATTAAGAATACAGATATCTTGTAGATTTCATGATGTCTGTAAAAGGCTCTCTGATTATATCATCACGCTGTTAACAGTCACAACCTGCAGTGTGCAATGTCTTTTATCTGTAAGCATATGTATACCTGTGTTTTATGCGTGGGAATATAAATATATGCTTACAGGTGATTGTTGGATACCTGTGGCGTTGAACTGTTTTATGTTGGTCAGAGCAGAAAGATGTTGGAGCTGCACTGTTAGCACTTAACATGCACACTAATACCTAAGGATGGCTTTAATCCTCCACAGTGATATCTTTCCTCTTCTATATTTACAAAGACAGCTGAACACCTACAGTGGAGGGAGTACACAGCTACTAGCCCCAGAACAGAACATTTGCAGATGCTAAATAATAAGCGGCCCGCTCTGCTGATGAGCTGAAACACCATCAGAGTGGGGAGAGTGGTCGTCCCACAACCTCAAGGTAGCCGGTTCGATCCCCGTTCTCCCCATAGTTGCATGTCGAAGTGTCCTTGAGCAAGACACTAAACCCCCCGTTGCTCCTTATGCAAGAAAAGTACGAGGATTGGTGGAAGGTGTCTACAGCCAAATTCCGAGGATCTTTAATTAATTGCAGTTGAGGGAAATTGACACATTTACACAACAGGCTAATTAACGTATTTGCAAAAATCAGATCAAAGACCTGAGAGACAGAATCAGCAGAGAGCAAGATTTATCGGATCATAAATCCAAGATGAAAAATAAAACAAAACTATCATAACGGATAGAAATTTAAGAATGAGACTTGCTAGAGAAGCTACTACTGAACTCAAACTTTATTTTCTGCAGCAGTGTGTTACATGATGATGCAACAGTGCATTGAAAGGAGGTGATTCTCCTGTTTCTTAATACCTAAATGTTACTTAGTGCACATCTTGTTTTTTTCATGTACTCTAGGTTGTATCAGTACGACAGTGACATCAGTTTCCGGTGTGGTTTCAGGTGCAATAAAGCACATTTCTGACCAACGAGGTTCACATATTGCTGCGATAAGAACTTGTTATTTGCAAATCTTTGTGTAATCACTTTGTGGCTTTATATTCTTTTACTATTCTTTCCTTGCAATGGAACAGGCCCACAGCTATTTACAACAGATCTGCCTATTGCAAAGGACAGACAAAAGCTCAAATCTAAAACTAGTAGTCAGTTGCTAAGCTTGGTGACGAAGGTGTGAAGCAGCTGATTGAAAATGTTAAATACAATAATATGTGTCCCCCTGGTTACATTCACTATGCAGCTCCAGTATTTGCATTATAAACACAGAAAGTCCAGCGTATGTATTATATTAGTTCAGTTCATTCAGTATAATATATATCAACAATAGCAATGCTAGCAACACTTTGAGGCAGCATGCTATCATGTGCACAATGACAATGGTAACATATTTATGCTAAGCAGGTTCTATTTTTACCATGGTCTCCATCTCAGTTCAGCACGTTAGCAGTTTACGGTTTTAGTCGTTGCTTTCTTATTATTGTCACGTGAAACATTTGAGCTGCGATGAGCCGCTACTACGTGACTTGAACACTGATGCAGTTGAGGTTTGGTTTTGATTCCTACTGTGTCTTGAAAATACGACAAGCACATTGGGAGAGAGTGTGACGAGGACGAGTCCCATCAGCTGATTGTATCTTTAGTGTCAGAGCACCTGCTGTCCCTCCATCTCATTCTCACTTCCTGTTTGTGGCATAGCAGGAGATCGGACAGGTGATAAGGCAACCAGCTTTTCCCTCTCTGCTGCTGATTGGTGGGAGGAATTCATCACCCAGATAAGAAACAACCAAAAACAACATGTTGAAGCAAATTGAAAGGTGCTGCTTTAAGTCATATTTTGTGGTTGTCAGGTGAAAATGTCAAACCTGCAAAATGTCAATGTGCTTGCAAAACAGCAGTGTGCTGCAATACATAGAAATATAAAGTATCACAGAAACAGTTTAGTATACAAGTGGTGGAGTTAAAAAAAGAAAAAGATCCCGCAACCAGGTTATGGTTAGATACTCCAGAAAGCTGATTTTTTTAAATGTCATGCGAACGAGAGACCTGGTTTCTGTATTTGGAGTGGAAGATTAAACTGATATTCTTGTTGTAATGGTGTAAAAAAAACAAAGAAGACTTCAGACAGGGAGATTATAAACTTGATGAAAAAGAAGACGGTGAACATGCATCGAAACATCCTCGTATGTTTCATTGTGTCCTGACAAAACAATCCTAACTCAATGACCACTAACGAAACCTGCCAAACTGAGGTCACATATGTTATACAATTTATATTTCTTTTATGTAAAAAATTTGACATTTACACCCACTTCACACCGTACTTGGCTAGCTGTGTGGAAGTGAAAAAGTAAGCAGGGTTTGTACTTCTCATTCTAGCTTCTTGCTTTACACAACTATTTCAATCACTCTTCATGTGAACAACTAAGTGCAACACTATGAACGTCTTCCAGGAGAGACTGTTTACATGATATAGAAACAAATGCTTTGAGCTCCTGGGGCCCAAATGAACATGGATTTTTGGGGCCACCTCAATCTCATTTGACTCTTTTAGTAGAAGTCATCGTGATAGTGATGATGTTTGTCAACCGGACAACGTTGCTGTCTCTTCAGTTGTCGTCTTTGACCACTGCAATCTGCAGTTACGGTGCATCGAAGGACATGAAATGGATTTGCAGGTGAACATGCAAAAACAGCCAATTTAATGACTAGAGAAGGAGAAAAACAAACAACTTGCTTAGTGTCAGATGTGAAAAGTGTTTGTGCTACGCCTGCTTTACCCACAGGGCCGATGCCACACGTCTGTGCACTAATACATGAGTTTATTATTGAGTTATTCGTTAAACTGTTTAAAATTGAAACAGCTAATTTATTCCAGCATTTAGTTTTTTATGGCAGGACTCTTATTCATTTGAACTATAAGTCATACATAATATATTTGTTCATCAACTGCGATGCTTTGCAAACATATGCTAATTACAACTCTTTGGATAATATTTCTCAATTTCGGTGGGACATTAAAGTCTCAAGTCTAATGTTTTATTAATGAGTTCTAAATCATTTGTTTACTTGAAGTGCACAGCATACTTGGTGGGTACATTGTGTGTCTATAATATTGTATGAAACATATCTATAATGATACACTTACTGTACAGTATGTTGTAAATTATACCGGGGGAGTGGGGGGGGGGCAGTGTGGTATGATGTTGAATATTCATGTTATTAAATTGGAAAGGCAAATAATTTGTATATTCCATTTAGTATGTAGCTAAATATTATTTGTATCATTATGTAAGCTTATGTGAATAAACCAAAAACTACGTGATCACAGAAATCCCTATTTAGACCGTTACAGCAAAAAACCTAAAACAACAAACAACGAATGCAAAAGAGGACTAGAGGGGCATCGTGACTCACCACTGCTTATTTTCCATGGACATTTTTTTGCTGCTCTTGACTGATTCTAACAGCTCTTTCCTCACACGATATGATGTAGGTCTTAACAACATGTGACTCAATATCCAGTGACAGCTGGTCGCAGGCAGGCTTGCAGGTGTTATTAAATATATGTAAGCTGTGCAATTAGCTTCTAGAATCAGATTGTTGGCACTGCTCAATAACAGGGTGGTGTTTTCCAAAGTTGACAGTGCCATCATCTGCTGCATCCACCGAGAATGTGTTTAATATCCAGTTCATGCTTTTTCAGAGGGTTCATCAGAGCTTGGTGTATGCCATTTGCAGTTCCTGTCACTGTCTTCATAAAAGTCAAGTGACTTGCACTGCACAACACTTTTCTATTTCCCTTGTTGGAGGCATTGGTGGCAACTGAGAAATACACAGGCTCACCTTAGGCCCGTGACAGGGTCAGGTATGGGGGCATGCGCCAAGGCAGCGTGTTGCTGCGTCCCGTGACAGATCGTCCAAAATGTCACACGCAGTCTTTAAAAGCATTCCTGAAAATGTATAGGACAGTCCTGTAGACTAACAAAGACTTCAACAAATCACAAATCAACTGATTGGAAACAGAAATGGCAGCTACAAGGTTGTTACAGCACTTTTCACAACACAATCACGACATGAAGTTAAGATTTATGAAATGATATTCTGCTTACGATTCAATGTGTGCCGCCATGTTGCTGTGAAGTCAGGTTTATTTATGGAGGCGAACTCGGGCTGGATGGATCTTGACAGGTTTCCAACTTGGAATTCCGACTTAGTTGCACTTTTCTTTATCTGAGGTAGTTTTTTTTGTAGTTCAGAATACAATGGCGGACAACATTAGCATCGTGTTGGTGACGTTAAGTCATCTGACCGTGGTGTAGACTGTTTAAAAATGTCTGGCTGTCTTTTGCATTGATGTCTCTGATGTTTATTACACGTGTGTTTCTCTCCCTTCCTCTTGGGGTGCAGGGTCGTCGGGAGTCTAAGCCTGCAGTCCACCAGGCGGTGCGACGGCGTTTCTCTGGGCCGCTGATGCTGCCTCCTCTATGGAGGAGACACTCTTCTCAGGAGCGCCCATATGACAACCGGCGGCTGTCTGCAACACTCGTCCTGCCTCTGGACCGACTGGAAGTGCTGTACAGCCGAGCACTGGCCAGTCATGGTGAGCACAGGTCAGTGACACACACACATACGCTCTTCTTTCTTTCTATCAAACAGAATGAAAGCTGCTATTGTGGCTTTGCATTGTGTGTTTGTATGTGTTTTCTTTCATTTCATAGAAGTGCTCTTGCTGTTATCTTCTTGTGTTTTTAGAATTCTGGTGACTGTTAGCAATTCTACGTGTTTGGAGAGATTTTTAGATGCTGCTTGTTGATGTACATGCATATATTTAATGAAAAGGATGGGTGCTTTGTTGTTTTGGTTATTCATCTTATGAGTAGTTGTTCTGGTGTGTTTACTTTTGATTTGGAACACCTGTTGGCCTGCGTCACTCTGGCAAATGATTGGCTTCCAGCTCAACAATGACCAGGAGAGGACATTTGGTTGATGGAAAATAAGCAACAAATAGGTCAAAAGCCTGAGAAATCCAGTAATTACAATTTTTTTCTGACAATGCAGGCCCTCTTTCTTTTGTTCTTACTTTCTCCCTTCCTCTCTCTAAGGTCAGCGGGCAGAGTTACCTCTGCTCATTAGCTAGTTCTGTTTCTCTTTCTTGTATCTCAGTGTTTGGTTTCAGTCCAGGTGGACACTGGAAACAGCAGGTTTTCAGTCTGGACAACTGAAGCTTTCTGAGGGACAGAGCAGTTTTTCAAAATACCTGATAATTGCAGCAACAGAAAGAGGTTTTTCAGTAAAAGGTTGTGTGTGTGTGTGTGTGTGTGTGTGTTTGTGTGTTTTTTCGTTTCTCCGCATTACTGTAGTCTTCTTTGTTTTATTTAAAGTGTACAATCTTCAACATGTATGTGTGTGCTGTCCAGACATTAATGATTATAAGGTAAACATAATATAATTATTATAAAATATTACATTATTATTTGTATTAGAGTGAAACCCCCTTTTGAATGAACAGTGTATTTGCTATGCAGCCCATAGGCTTGGTGACTTGGTGGCTGTGGTCCTTTCCTGTCATGCCAAGGAAGCTGAATATTTTTGAATTCATGTCATGAAGCCAGAGATTCCAGCAAGTATCGAAAGTACTGCAGGCTACAAAACATACGTTAGCCAATTAAAACAAGCAGTACTGGACAATAAACTAAATCTCATGATGACCAAATGTTAACAAAATCTTAAATTAAAATTACGTAAAGTAATACATACTACTATAACTACAATTTGACTCTTATAGTTTGTTACCAATGAGAGATATAGCTAATATGGTCTACTAAATGCAATTCGCCCTCACGGTGATGTTTAATCTCTGGGTCAGTGGTTAGCAGGTCCGTCTTTCAATCAGAGGATCGGCGGTTCAATCCCCTCTCACGGCCCTAGTCGATGTGTCCTTGAGCAAGACACTTAACCCTGAATTGCTCCCTTAGCTGCTGGTGTATGATTGAAAGTCACTTTCGCTAAAAGCATCATTTTACATGTCATTTAAATGTAATGTCATGCAAACTCGTAATTGGAGTCATACTTTGTTTGAAACGATATGCTATAAATGCTAGATATAAAAAATAACTTACTTATGAGATTACCAAAATTGTTTTTTGAATTGAATCTAACCATGTGGCAGTAAATCATCACCCACTAGTGGGTCCTGGCCCCATGTAAAATCAATTTTACACAACTAAATTTGTTTTATACGACTCTGAAATCTGGACATGATTATACTTGATTGTCAGACAGTTTGTTTTAATTTCATTAATCAAGACTCCATGGGAAGTAGAGAATAGGAGAGGTGAGGGAAAGAGAGAATAGGGAGAGAAGATGAAGCTGGGGAAGAGGAAGAGAAAATGAAGAGGGAGGGAGGAAGAGAGAGAAGAGGAAGAGTGGGGGGAGAGAGAAGAGGGAGAGAAGAGGGAGGGAAGAAGGAGGGAGAGGGAGAGAGAATATGAGAGGGGGGGAAAGAGAGAAGAGTGAGAGAAGAGGAAGAGGGAGGGAGACGGAGAAGAGGGAGAGAAGAGGAAGAGGGAGAGAGAGAGAGACTAGAATGAGTTGGTACTGACTGAGAGGCTGAAAGTCGTTTCAGCACTCCGGCGTGTGGACAGCAGCGCAGCACCATGCCGCGCGCGCAGCTCTCTGTCCTTTAACGGTGTGAAGCGCGGGGTTTCCCCCTCAAACTCGCAGACAGCCCGTTTCTCGACGCCCTTCTTCATTCTCCAAACTCCTTTCAAAACTCGTCCTGAAGACAAGCAAACAACAGTAAACAAGTAGAAAATGGAGGTCAACGTTATCACGCTGAGCAGAGAGGGAGCGGGGCTCGCCAAGCCGCCCAAGCATCTGTGGCGGCAACCCAGGACTCACATACGGATCAAACAGCGCTTCAACTCGGACACCGAGCGCTACCTGTGTCGCAACCGGACCCTGGAGAAGCTGCGACCCGGGCTGAAGAAGCCCCGAATGTCCTGGCCCTCCACACAGAAACGGTAACCAATCCCCCCTCAGGAGAGTCTCCTCGTCACATTTTAAATCGGCTTAGTTGTTCACTTTAAATTCGCTTTCTGAAGACACGTAGCGGGATATGACTTTATGCCATGACGACTTTATGCCTAACGTCCATATAGCGGTATGGAGGAAAAGTCCCAAACTTCTGACGGACTAACGAGGCAATCATTGATTGATCGTTAAACGTGAGAGAAGCTCACCGTCCCCTCGTGACATCTTGATAATGCAGGAAGGGTGCATTAATTTGATAATTTAGAAGGATTAAAACATGACGTTAAATCCAGGTTATGACAAAGTCTCATAAGAATGACAAAGATATATATATTTATATATCATAAGTCTGCTTAATAGCCCACATAATCAATTGTATTTATAGTTTGACAGTAATCCGTGATTTGTACCTCATTAAATAAAATAAATTAACTTAAATTAACATTTAAAAACTATAAATTACCACCAAACATTTCCAATCTACTTTACCCTATACCCTGTTGAGATGACACCACTGTCTAGGAGTGCTGTGGCTAACGTATAGATGTCAATGATATTCATAGTTACAAGATGCCTCGGCCTCCATAGCTTTCCACCAAAACCTCTTCACCCTGCATGAACAGACGATGCATGTCAGGGGGTTGATGAACACTGGTCATTTAAATATCTAATAATTATTCATAAGGCTGTAGCAACGCAGTTCAATTAGATTGCAAGAGTTTCTCACTGTCAGTTAATAGAATACTATACATTTAAATAACTCTTTGATGGTCAGGAATCTGTTTTATTTCTCAGCCAGTTTCTTATCTTGTCAACATTCATGTTATGTTAATATTCAGCTTAAATGTTGCTTAATAGCTTCCAAGTCAGAGAGCAAACCTGTTGACATCATCCTATATATTCTGTATGTCGGCACTTATATTCTGTTAAATGTCTTAATAAAATAAGGGACAATATCATTTTATAGCTGAAGTAATGCATGTATAGATACATTTTGTTAAATCTTTTTAAATTGTTATCTTCTATGTATTATCAAATTTGGTGTCTGATGAAACTTTAGGATGTTTCCTGAAATTTGGAACAGAGATCAATATATTTGCTGAGATTGTTGAGGAATAAATTGCCCCCAAATAACCTGTGTCCTTGGGGACGAAACTATGAAAGCACCTGTTACTTACTAAGTTCAGAAAGCATGCAATAAAAGAATAATTAGTTCTCTTGATTAATTAAATTAATCAGATTCTCTAAAAAAATAAAGAAAGGCTGTTAAGTCATGGCTCTGGCAGGTGTTTTAGATTAAGAGCCCATAAAATAACACACTGTGATTGAGTGGGTCTCTCTTGCAGAGGGATCCTCCCTGTATTTCAGGGTGGGCTTTATATAACTCCATGCACTTTAAGGGATTATGGCGATGTGAGTGATGGTAACGCTAACATTAAACCGCTCTGTAAACTTCATTAGTTGGGCTTCTGCTTCACTCAAGCACTGCTAAGGAGGAGCTTGATGGCTGATGTTTGTACCTTTCCTGGCTTTTGTATTATTTTATAGCTCTTAATTTGACAAAACAGCCTGGCTTTTGGAATTGAAGATTTTGAAAACAGAAAAAATAGAGAAAGGGAGAATGCAATTGCAGGGGGCAGACTCCTCTGCTTGATTGTATGGAAGTATGAGAAAATGACCCTCCTTCGCACTGGATTTATTACCTTATCAAACAATGTAGTGTATGCTCTTAATTGCTTAGTATACATTTTTTCTTCAATACTCTATGATGTCCATTCTGTAAATTAGGATCCCATCTAGAGGAAAAGTAATATTGTGTGATACCTGTAGGCATCCCTGAGCCACTCCTCCGCAGTCCATATGGTCACCTTTATTCACTGCTTGTATATGTTCAAGATGGTGATGGAGACAAAATGCCGAACTCAAGGCTTCAAAACTGCAATCCACAAAGTGACGTCACGATGACTACGTCCACTTGTTATATACACTCTATGGTCTTATACAGCATTTGGTTTGTGTATGGTTCTTATTAAGATGAACCTGGATGTGGACGGGTATTTGTAGACTTGACAGCACTTGTCTTCGGCTAACACAGGGAAATCTCTCCTTCACTTCCTCTTGTAATTTATACATGCTTTAAAATAGACAGTAAACACCTCTTCTGGCTTGTCTAGTTTGATCGGTTAGACTTATCTGAGCTGCTTGCTTGGATCTGCAAGTGGTCGTTTATTTCCATTAAGATGGTTCCTACAAATGTATTTTGATGTCCAATGTGTGTTTATCTTCTTCCTCTGTTTACTACCTTTGCAGTTTACACAGAGTTGTTGTTGTTGCTGCTGCTTTAGACCTTTTGGGGGGTATCGTAATGAACAGTGATGACCGTTGTCCCTATGTTTCCAGTGTAATGTGTAAAACCAATGGCACTATTACGCTTCATTTATACCATTATTTATTTATTTTCTAAACTACAATTTGTCCATTATTCTGATTGCTCATATTAGTATGATAATGTACCAAGATGCATTGTGCGCAATCTTCTGATTCCCATGGTCCCCTCCGGCCATATCCTCTTGCACGGTAGTGCAGCCGCAGCCTCGGCCTCTCTCCATTGCATTTCTTTGGTTGTGTACTCTTGCTTGAATACATATGTCTGCAAAGCTGAGTCAACCAAACCCCTATACAATGTATCCTGTGATATCCTTTGCAATTTGGGATCCCATTTTCTCTGGTAGAATTGAAGCTAGTTTGCCAAGGAAGTTCTGTTTTTGATCTATTTTTATTTATTTTATTTACCCAATAGAATTTACTACGATAGGTTGAGGAAGTTCAGTTTTTGAGCAGCATCTAGTTGTTTTGACATTATGTTAAGAAATAATTGAATTGTATTGCAGAGTTAAACAACCTGTCTTTGTATATCTTCAGATGTTCATAGTTTTCACTTCACTTAATCTGCATCCATTTCTGTATGCTGTATGTGCACCTGGGGAGCACTGACAGGCTGCTAAATGTCACAGAGTGAGTCTGAAAAACTGACACTACAAAGTAAAGTGCCTCTCAGGCATTGGTATAGACTGAGGCTTCGTTCCTGGATGAATCACAATGATTTATCAAATAGCGATTTACATTTCATGCTCAAGTACACGTAACAACACGTTACTAGTAATGTCTTTTAATATCTCTTAAAGGGAATGAACTGGTGGTCTTTCAGCTACAGGATGTTCTCATGTTGTTATGTCTGCAGTGTGGTCATGTAATACAAGTGGCCGCGAGTAGTGAGAAAGTAAAGTGTGATGGTCAACTTGAAACAGGAACGGCCTGCTACAAAAGCCCTTCGTACGCCGGGATGGAGAAAAAATGACACCAGTTGCTATGGAGCCCATCTGCTTTTCAGGGATAATCACATAAAGGGTTCCCCACTAGGTTATTAGAGTTTCAGAAAAACTGAATGTTATCTAACCAATTTCATATTAACAAAACACACAAAAGCATGTCGTATTGTCAGTTTGCTGAGGGAGGATTATTGAAAGGTAGTGTAGTTGTGGTTCATGCATTTAGCTGCACGAGTTGCCCTTTATATTTCAGTTGTTGCTTTTATCCAGTTGCAATACTTAATAGAGACCATGTAATGGGACCACAGTGATGTTGTCCAGTGAAAATAAAGGCTGCTGATGGATTCTGCCAATGCAGTTCCCATGTGTCTATAATCCTTAGGCAACTGCCATTGTGTTGTGGTTCAGTCCTCTTTTATTTATTTTTGTGGAATGAGAATGGTTTGATAAAAAAGAAAGTATAATGTGACACATGATGAATGTGCAGCTATTTCCTTCTCTATTTCTTTTTGCAAATACTGCATAGCGTTTCACTGAGCCTTCTATAATTTATTTATTTTGAAGAATCTTCAGCCTCACATACATATTAAAAGTGTTTGAAACTAGACACATAGCTGTGATGTAAAGCCACATTCATTTAATAAATGCATATTGCCTTCTTGCTCTATGTGCATTTAAATGCCACCGGCTGATCGTAAGACTTGTGCAGAATTTACAGCGTTTACTCATTACCCAGCAGACCAGATGCCCGTGGCAGAAACGGGTCAGGCATTTCTTGGAAACTGCTGTCGTTGCCTGCTTGATAAACTTGTTTGTGGATTTTACTCATGATGAGATGTTTAATGGGCTCTGATGCTGTTATCATTTAATAGAATAAATGTTCACATTGAAAAATAAATGACCTTAAAGCTATACATTGTAAATGTCAGTAGAAACATCCATCCATCCATTATCCACAACTGCTTATCCTATTTAGGGCGTGTGGGGGGGCTGGAGTCGGTCCCAGCTCACATTGGGCAAGGCAGGGTCCACCCTGAACAGTTCGCCAGACTATCTCAGGGCGCATATAGAGACAGACAACCATTCACACCTACGGACAATTTAGTCATCAATTAACCTGAGCCCAGAGAACCCGGAGAGAACCCACGCTAGTAGAAACATGACTCGTACAATATTGAAGCACAAATGCTGTGTGCAGACTCTCACTTTTACGTAACCTCAAAGTAATTACTTTTGAAGCAAAGAGAGTAAACTGTATTTCATTTGATATGGTAAGTTTGAAAAAAATACATACTCGATCAGACAGAGTTTGCAATATGTGAGTCGCCTGGACTAAGCCTCAATGTTATAATGTTATTTTGCTCTGCAGTAAATTAGTACCTTTTTAATTTCTTTATTTATATAATAATTATATAATTTTAGAAGAAGTATAATGTTAACGAATGGGTTGCATTAGCTAACGGTTAGCAAAGTTAGCATTATCATCTGTCGACCTGCAGGTTGGGCGGGTTTGGATTCATATCTGGGGAAGCTTACTGCAACATATTATACTCAATGCTTTAAAGGCACTTCTGCTTAAACCCAAGACACACAGACCGGAAACATATGAGTCAATCAGCAACGCAAAAGCAGCAACAAAATTAATAAAAATATGCTCATTGGAAACCATAATAAAAAGCCACCCCATGCTGCTACAAAGAGCTCTGTCTGATCGGGGAAAGGAAATTGGTTCTGCATGTTCCATACTGTACGCCGACGGATAACATAACAAATTGCTTCCTGAAACTGTTATTTTCTTCCAATTGCCTGCCCTTAGACTTAAGCATGGAGATTCATTCTTGACCTGAATCACAATTCTAAGGTCCACTTAATATCCTTCTTTTTTGTAACTCAAACCACACAATTAAAATTGACCCCATCTCAAACTGGCTTTTATGGGACAGTTTGCGTAATACGGGGATCAGACGACGCAATACCAGTTCGACAATGTCTTGACCTCACTGACATTGGCTCTTGGGAATGAAAATGAGTGTCAGGAAACAAGACATTTGCTAATGTTATTCCTTTTATCGTTTCATATTGGAAGACAGCATACAGAAATGCCAAATGCAAACTATAGACAGTAGGAAAATTGGCACTTACAGGCCCGCAGTGGAATTTGCCATGAAGCCTGTGACAATTAATTATGAATTTGAAGCCAAATAAACAGGAAATTAAAAAATAATGAGACACTATCTGTAATGTCAAGAATGTCTTTTATTATCTCTCCAGTAGCATCCCACTAACAAGAGAGAAAGTGAATTGTATACAAATGGCACAACTAGGCGGTTCATTCTTAGTCACTGTGGATGACTGCTTGCTCTCCGTGTCCATTTCATACCGACATACACATATGTTTGGTTTTATAAATATTCCTGTTATTTCCTTTACACTGGAGCTGGTCCCTGGGTGCCGTACTGTGGCATTCACTGCTTCTAAATCAAAAGGATTATTAGGGATTAAGAAGTATAATTTGACTAATTAAACCCGGCATGTAGTTGGGAAATGAATGAGTTTGTATAAATGGGTAATTTGGGGAAGGGGAAGCCTCTAATCCTAACTGAGCTCATTGTTAATATTTGGAAAAAGCCAAAGGCTTTTTTTCTCCCTTATCTGCAGTATTGTGGGTTGTGGGGTGACGTGCCATGTATTTATGAGTAGCAAACAATCACAACAGCAAATGCGGTTTCTGATCCATCTGGCAGCAACACACCAATAATAGCTTGGTGATGGAGCACTACAAGAGATGAGTAAAGCACTTCTTCTCCATGTATATTCAATGCCCACAGATTCAGTCAAGTTACAAAAGATCCGAGAAATCAACTGTTGCTCTCGATAAACCTCGATAAATTACCAAACAATGCTCAGTGAATTTAATAAATTGGTAAGACTAACAACATTATGTACACTGACAGCAATATCTGGTACTGTGAGCCACATCAGCAACGTATTCAAATGCAGCTATTTTGGAGATAATCTCCACTTGCTTGTTGGCACCATCTTAGTCATCTTCACCTTTTCCCCCCATCTCTCCACCTCACACAGAAACAATAATATAAACTGTAATATTTGTAATTGCTTTAGTTTGACTGTTAATATTAGAAGCCAGGACAACAGATCCCTTCCAAGAGCAAACAGGAGGCGGAAGGCATAATGGCTGTGATTCATCATGTCGATGCAGATCTGTTGGTGTGTTGAGTCGAATGGTATCTCTGTACAGATTCCTCTTATTAAGAAGGATAGCGTGGCCATCTTGTCTTGTCTTGTCTCCTTCAGTTTCATTTTCAGACACTAAAGAGGTCGTGGTGGAGACAATAAATCATCTAGGTGTCGAAAAAGTAAAGGTATAGAAAGTACGCTGGTATGAATTTGCCCTACACTCTGACTTTTGACTATATTGTGCTGACTGGGAAAACTAATATTATAACAATACTACACACGTATCACACACATACACAAAATACGAATGATTTATATTTAGGATTCGTCATCATCAGCCTTTGCCAGCATATCATCTGGACAACGCGGAGGCAGAGCGGATTCTGCTTTGTTTAGAAACCAAGGAATGAGTGATCGTGCAAGGAAAAAAAGGTTCTGTTTTATTTTGTATTTATCATTGCAGTTTTGCATGATAAATGTTCTTAAAATACCTCTTGGCCTGCTATGTAAAATATGTCATAGTAATACAGTTAAGAGAACAGTAATAGTTGTACTGCAGTTGCCATCCCAGTACGTCACCCCTTCAGAAGTTTCATAAATTGAATACCTCTGCCATATACAGTAGAAAGAGATGGAAACGTACAAGTTGTACACTTGTACTTGTTAGTCCTTTGCGAGTAAGTTACTGCTTAAAAATCCATCCATCCATCCATTATCTTAATCCGCTTATTGTTGAGTAAAAAGAACTGTGTTTGACCCAGTTAGTGTGTGGCTATCATCCAACATGCTGAAACAATGTAAGGCTGTCCAGTGCTACTTCTAACTAGAAAGCAAGGAATCTCTGTTTGTGTGTTCTTTGACTATCCTGAGGATCGTTCATCTGATCTACCTCACACTTGACGGGTGTATTGTTTTGCATTCAAGTGAGTGCAGTGTAAAAATTGGTGCTATTTGTACACGTTCAATATTGTTCAATATTTAAGCATATATAATATAAAGAGAACAGCGCTCACTGAGTCAAGCGTGTATGTGCAGCGGGGCTTTACAGGCCGTAGCTCATTGACTGCAGTTCACTGATGCTGTATACCATCGTTACAACCAAACTCTTCTTCACATCCTGGAGTCATCGAGCCATGAGTTTAGTGGTTTAGTGGCTAGCACAGTGGCCTCAAAGCAAGAGGAGGCAGGAGTGTGTGAAGATTGCATGTTCTCCCCGCGTAGGTTCTCTCCTGGTTCTCCGGCTTCCTCCCACAGTCCAAAGACATGCAGCTTAGATTAATTGATGACTCTTAACTGTCCGTAGGTGTGAATGTGAGCGTCTTAATATGTTGCACTGGAAACCACGCGAAGTGGTTAAAGATAATCGAGGGATGATTCATGTCCAAACAGTGCAGGTTCGACCAGGCTGCCATTTTAACCAGATCAATTTATTAATATCTTGATTATAACTGACTGGACTCAATTATATGGCCTAAGGCTTGACCGTACGTACAATACCTTGCAGTTTGCCTCGAGGATTTACATAGGTCATTTAGCCTATAGTATAAGTCACAACAACGATTAAGCTAAAGAGGCTATACCATTTGTTATCACTCACCAACACTGCAGCTCACTGTCTGTTTCCTTACCACCTTCATCAGGATTATTTCTCACCAATGTTAAATGTTTTATCTCCAAATTAATGTCAGGCTTTGTCACAGAAATATTGCTGGCTAATGTCAGCTAAACAAAGCAAAATAATTGGTCTTTCCCAAAAAGGCCGGCCACGCCCCGAACATGCACTGCACTAGTTAAACTAATAACTCACAATGTTACTGAAATACTTTAAAAATACTTAATGTAGCACAGCTAAGGTCTATGTTACAGTGTATGTGTCAGGTGGTACAGAACAAGTCTGTGTTGTATTCTCAGTTTCATTTCACAGTAGGCCTGTGATGTTTGCTTTGCACTAACAGCCATCAAACTGACACCCTTTGCCTCAAGAGACTGTTATAATTGATTAAAGTAAGAATTTGTGTCTCCATTTATTCCTAACAAAATTAAAGCTGCATTAGGCAAGATTAGTTTTTTTTAAATACACCCACCGAAACAGCCTGAATCCCAAACTGGTGCTGTAAAAGGAAGGCAGGGTTGTGTCCCCCTCTTGAGATACTGTTGATCAGATTTAAGGAAAGTAACATGGAGACCACTGGCCAATCATACATAGAAATAGACTTTGAAACTCTAAACACAAGTCACGTGTGATTTTAAGTTGTATATTTTACATTTCGGTTTAGGAGGAGAATATTCTACACCAACCAAAATCATTTTAAAATACAGTATTTGAGTTCAGACAAGCATGACATCAGAATCCAAATTTCCAATGATCAAAATGGTAAACTGGAGTGCCAACAGCTGGTATGTTGAATCCATGGCTGAATATCCATCCCATAATGAGCAAACAGTAGCAGGTGGTGTGGCACAAGCTGTGGTTATGCTCCTTGTTCACAATTAGTTGAACTAGAGAGTGCTTGAAATGCTAAATATCGGGGAGGGTATTAGCTGCAGTAACATAGATTTGTGAGTTAACTTGACATCTGTTTGTTATAAATGTTCCGTATCAATTTTATCATCAGTTTAACCCAATGATAAACAATGTGTCCAATTGGCTGGATTTTCAACATAAAACGTTAGGAATGAAAATGACATTCATATATGCTTCTTGTTCAAATGCAAATACTGTTTGCATTTGAATGATGTTGGATTAGATCTGCTGAAAACCAGCTGGGTCAATGCTCACTTACGTTTCTGTATTAAATGAACACAAACACAACTCGTACGTTTGTTTTCTGGACAGATCATTTGTGATTTATATGTTTCTTAAACTGGACACATTTGACTTCACCACCCTGAGATTTTGGCAATTAAAACCACTTTAACTTCATGCTAAATTAAAGTTTTGTGACATTTTTTTAAAATTAAAGCATTATAAACTGAAAATATCGTCTTCCCTCTCAGAATAAAATTATAGCCAAGTAAGATGACGGAAAGTCTTTCTACGAATGCACAATCTTCACTGCAATGTTTCCAGTGCCTCTGTAAGGGTTTGACAATGTTCATAAACTCATTGCATACCAATTAACAAATATGATTGATATAGAAACCTTTTCCTGTTAATGTTACAGCTGTCAAGTGAAGAAAAATAGCCTCCACATTTCATGGTATTTCTTGGGAGATAAATTGCCAATGGAATACAAATTGATTTCCCAAAAGGCTGAGAAGTCCCTAATGTTCTGATCTTTTGCTGATTAAGCCATAAAGTCTCAGCCAAACATGTGGTCTTCTGTTCAAAACAATATCAACCAGCACTGTCAAAGGTTATTCTCATCCACGTATTCCCTTTGTTCCTCTGTGGCGTCTTGTGAATAGATGCTTAAGCCTTACTATATATATATATATATCAATGAATAGAGTGTCGACACTGAAGATATAATAAAAGGTGAAATTCGATCGATCGAAAACAGCACACAAGACTAAGACAATGAGTTAGATAAACAAGATACCAGCTCCAAAGATGCTGCCTTTGTAAATTATTCAGCATTATTTTTGATTTACTCTGTTGTTGGATGTTGGAAGCTTCAATGGCACAAATTTAGGTTTCAGGTTTCATATCTTGTTATTGTGTTCACTTGGACTTAACTTGGATTTAGACCGACCCTCCCTGTTGTTCTCTCATCTTCACAACTACTTCATAAGGATTGGAAAAGCTCAGATATACTGTAAATTTGCAAAACATATATTTCTTATGACATTTTAACTTGACCACCTGTCAAGCTCTGCTCAGTGCTGCTGGTGAGCAATCATGAAGCGTAAATGAAGTGCGGTGTAATGGGATGGTAACCGAAGCAGATTGGACATGTGGACACTCCTCAGCTTTAGCAACACATCGTGGTGCTACTTTCCTCACTCTCCGGTGTTGAAACATTCCACCTCCCAGCAGTGAGGAACATATGCAGTTTCTAAATAAAACAAATTGTGGTCTCAATGATGATAAAACAACAGCAAATCAAACATGTCCATTCTTTTGAGTTGAAGCTGGAAGAAATAATGATTAAAAGTGACTTCATCTTAACAAAGCCCAGTTCATGGTTGACATTTGACCTTTTTACAAGCTGTAGGACAGGGACACCCAACTCGCTGTGCACGGGGGCCACTTTTTCAAAATGACAGGAGGCCTCCCCTGGTAGTTTTGATAAACAAGCTCTACTATAGTCTATTTTTATGCTTTTTTATGCACTTTACAATAAGTATTTTTAGTTAGGAAATGGTTGACGGGCCGCTCGGCACCCAAAGTTGAGTAACATTGTTGTAGGACAATGAATTATTAATTTTTTGGTCTTTCTGCAATAAATATATTTGAATTGTAAATCCCAGTGTTTAACTATTGGGATTGTAGGCTACCTTTTCTCAAGGATTGTTGTACCCACAATTAAAAAGAATCTTACTCAATATTATGCAAAACAAAAATCTGCTAATTGTACAGAGAACAGCAGTTGTTTGAATATGTCCTTTTGTTTCTGACAACTTTAGGTATTACATGACAGGAGGATAGACGGCAACAGCAATAAATTATTTTCTTATTAGATATTTTTTGAAAGCCCCGTAGGAAAACAAATAATAAATTCTGCTTGCTGTGCCACTGAATCCCTGTGAACATTATCGATTAAGAGGCTTTGTCAGTGCAGGCTTTCCTCGTTTTTTTTTTTAGGCCCGCCTTTCTCTTCTCACCAGGCGATGTGTTTTTGTGGAGCCCCGGGCTGCTGGTCAGGAGCTATAACGATAGTGGTGGGATTAATCTCCTCTTTGTGGTTTAACATGAGATAGATAGGGATTGATACAAGTAAAGACATCAGCCAATTGTCTTACCAAGACAACAGAACATCACATTTACAAGTCGTACAGTTTTGTTAGAAAATACATTATTTTTTGTACAGAACAGAAATGCTGACAGGGTGACCAGATGATTAGAATGGGGGGTAACATGAGTGTAATTTATTAATTTTTTGAAATAATATTCAGAATTTCCCTTTAGTATTATAACTTTTACAGCAGATTTTTAACAAGGCATTCTGACACAGATCACAGTCTTATTGCAGCAGTGGTGCGTGCGTGTGTGTGTGTGTGTGTGTGTGTGTGTGAGAATGAGCATATAGATTAGATTCTGCTGGCCAGGTTGGAACCTTGCGTAGCAGCCGCTGCCATCAGTATGAATGGGTACATTCTTACAAATGGACAAAAGACAAGGAGGGCGCTGTATAAATTCAAGTCCATATGCCATCTTGTAGCATTTCATTGTATAGGACAAGACAAAATGTTGTATATTTAGTGGTTCCTTCATAATTTATTATTTTTCTCTGGGTTAATTATCTTCCAATCTGCAGTGTTTAACTGGCTGCAGCACCAGATGCATGCAAGGTCACCAAGCCTTGAGAGAGCCCCATCAGACAACCTGTTTGAAAACAACATACTGTTTGCTATTGAGGAGCTCCTAGTTGCCTAGGAGATGCAGTAGATCCGTACAGACAGTTGGATCTGATGCTGTAGGAAGAAACCTTTAATGGTTCTTGTTCTAGGTCATTCATCCTCAGAGCAAACCTTAACCAAGAGTTAAGGTCAGATAAACCAGTTGAAGAGCAAGTTACAGCCCCTGTTCTAATATACAGTATAGTTAAACTATACCGTAGCTTGTCAGCAAAACATGTAATATAGTTTAGTATGGTAGTGTGTTGTACCATATTAGTTATGAACATATATATGACCAGTCAACTGTATCTTATTTGACATTTCTTCTCAGTATATATCATGATTCTTGTTGAACCATATGTTTGGATATACGATGATGATGGCTTGATCTTACACAATAATGCTGAGAAGCTGCAGACAAGGGTGTTATTTCGTAAGATATATAATATGGAGAGCATATGTTATGGATGCATGTTACACAAAGGTTTGTGTACTTCAGGCTAATTGCTCAGATGAGTTACACGTGGCTGCTAGAAGTCACTCAGAAGGTGTATTTACCTGTAACAATAACACGACTGCTATGGTTACGTTTTTTTTCTTTTTAAAATGACTTTCAGCAAGGCGACAGCCTTTATTGTGACCTTGTTTGTTTGTTTGTTTGTCCTCAGAGCACACTCAACCTTCATTAGGAAATATGCGAGGCGATAGAAAGATTTTGTGTAGATGACTGCTGTATGGATGCTTTTGTCCGACATATTCAGCGTTATTATCTTTAGCATCATAATTGCCTGTCAACACTGAACGTGGACAGCAAAATATGACGAACGAGTCATGACATCAATCTTAAGCAGCAACTATCAAATGTATGAATGACAAATCGAAGCGGGGCTTAGTTGGTGCTCCGCAACCAGCCATTAATGCAAAGATGACATATTAGACACAGACAGATATCAATGGGGCGATGTGATCTGTAGTCATCTGATCAGCATGCATGTGCTGAAAGCCTGTTCAGCATAGGATGCTGGCTTTGATCCCAGCTCTCTGCCTTTTCCAGAGGAAGTTGTCCAGAACGAGCCTCTTCCTGTTCCTGGCTCTTCTTCCCTGGAGCTGGCTGGGGCTCAGCCTTTCCATCTGGACTAGTTTATCACCGCTCTGTACATCTCTCTTCACTCCGGAACCTGACATCCTCTGTTTTTATTTGACCTTTTCTTTAGATTTCAGGCATTTAACATGCATGCTTATGTAATTTACTTGCAGTTAATCAGCAGATGAATCACCAAACACAAACATTATGGAAGAAGTGCCATCTTTATAGTAGAAGGAACACATTCTGTATTATTATTATCTGAAAAGTAATGTTCTAATTTAAGTATGAGTCTGGTGAAAGTCTACATTTTCAACAATTATTTGATCCTAAGAACAAGTATTTTCTTCGTAGTCAAAGCCTAACTGCTTATGCTTGTGCTTGCAAAAACGCAGCAATGAACCACTCCAAATGTGTGTCCCCATCAAAGCACTATTTACTTCAGTGTCCATCTTATTTCTTTAGTGAAGCCTTTAAATGATCAAAGAAAACCCTGAACTGTATATTTGTTGTGATCATATATCTCTTTTTAAAGATCTTAAGTAGGAACAAAAGGGCTTTTGGTTGAGAGCCACAGACAAGGTTTTTTTTTTAATACTGACTTCATCACTTTGGATTACAGTAGATATCTTGAACCTCATGACTGTAATACGCTAATTGTTGTCATCCTAGGTTAATGTTGATGAACCTCATATTGGGTGTTGCACTTTGTTTGCTGTGCCTTCTGAGAGGCGGCAAAAGAAAATCCTGCATATCTTTTTAAAGTAGCAACAGGCCAACGGTTGAATCAATATTTTTTAACACTGAATAAGCAATTCCTACTCACATTTAAGAAAGATGGACTAACAATTATACTTGGTGTGAATTGATCTATTTAGTCAATTGTCTGTATGTTGTGTATTTTTTTACATTAGCACAGGGGTGTAATGCAGATCACAAGTGTCATAATGATATAATATGATATTTCTTCTTTGGTCAAAGATACAATGATAAAGATGCTGGTATGTATCAATGTTTTCCCTTTGCGTCATTGGTATTGGATTGTTTATGATTAAATCAATACATCAATCCAGGTTGATGTATGCTACACCCCTAATTAGCACTCTAAGTGGACATTGCTATTCTATGTAGTTATGTAAGAAGTATTTTGGTACGTAATCTTCTAATCAAATTTCTTTCAAATGTTGTATGTGTGCAGCACTGTATGCTTGTTTTTACTTGCATGATGACAGGAGTATGTGTGTTGACGCGTATACTATTTTATATAATGTAGTTTTCAAACGTTAAGGGGCGCCCTTTACTCAATTTGAGTCTCTGAAAATGATTGCAGATGTCCCTCCATTTTAAGAAGAAAGCTCAATAATGTTAACATTTTTAAAATGCCACCATTAATGAAATTCTGCTTTGAAAGAAATATTACAATGCAACACTGTAGATACATCTTCCCAAAAAAAAGAAGAACAACTACATTCTTTGTAGAGGCAATTCCTCAAGGCTAAAATCCAGTTATTCTTGTGTACAATTCGAATAGTGATAATAATAAACTTTTTTTATAAAGCACCCTCTACACAAGAAATGCAGAGCAGAGTGCTATATAGACAGAAAATAGACAAATAACATAATGCAGTGTTTCTCCTTGATGGAAAGGAAATAAAAGGTATTCCCTCCTTCCCTTTTTAATGTGTTAGTTTGTCAGTCACCTTAATAAACTATCATCAGTCATAAGGCTGTCTTCACACACAGTAGTATATCTGACCTGCACCACTGAGCACTGAGTCAATGCAAAGTGCTCAACTCTGTGGTGAAGCATTATCACATCACCCCTAAATGCTACAATCAAACTGCTCTTGAGACTTGTCAGATGTCCTGAAAATCACAGGAAATCTACAAGGAAAGAGGCAATTCATGTCTGTAAATAAGGTGCATTCTGCCATCGTTTTTGTCATGTCTGTATCAGATAGCATTTGGTGGAACACTTTTTTTTTGGGTATGTCATTGTTATTACATCCAAATAACCCACACATTTTCCTTCTCCTCTTGTGAAAGCGGGTGTCGCAGTCACTGCCTTCACTGCATCACCACAAAGCAGCTGAAAGGTCATTCATTATGGAAGCTTAACTGCTGAAAACACACACACACATCAAGAGGAAATCTCTTTTTTATTAATAACACAGCCTTGGGATAATAGCTTTGAGCAATTGCTGGCTTATGAAGCGAGAAGTGTGTCGCTCAAATTAAATTGGATTATGTAGTTTGGTTGCTTTTATCCCTTTGTATTAGGTCTTTGGTTGAGTGATGCAGTTACACCTACAGATGCTGGGGTTTAATGGATAAAGCAGTATGCTTTTCAGGAAACCAACGCATGCTGGTCTGTGTCTCTGCGTGAGTTTGTCAGCACTGCTTTTGTGTGTTGGATCTGGTGTTGGTAGTGGGAGTAGGAAGGGTATGTGACTCAGTTGAATAAATAGTTCAACATTTCCTGGTATTAGTCACATTAAGAACAGATCCAGGATTCAGCTCCTCGTCTTTTCTCCCCATTGACTCATAATAGCAACATTTTAATTGACTTTGCCCACGCGGTCTACAGTTTTTTGTATTTACAATGATTCAATCCTACTCATCCAAACCTCTCATTCAAGCATAATGGTGCACTGTGTTGGCAGATGAAGTGGACTGTTTCCAGAGTTAAAGGTTAAAAAAACACTGGGGCCTCGTATGCTGGAGCTAGTTATGATGCTGTAAGGTGACTTGGAAAGATATTTCACGAATGGTCTAACGTTTAATTTCTCCAAGTCAAATCCCCATAGGATGATTTGACATTCTAAATCCTGAGTTTATGTCATGTGGTTCGTATTAATGTATTTGTCTCATCAGTGTGTGTGTATTTGCTATATGTTTGTGTGTGAGCACCATCTGCTGGTTGCATTTGGCAACACTTCATACAACAGCTGTGTTTCTGTTAGTGAGCTCATTGCAGTGACCCCTCCTGACCCCTCCCGAATTAAATCTGTACTTTGGCAGTCGCCCCATCTGGCTCAAGAGCCCCTACATTTCACTCCTTTAATGCCTCATTAAAATGGATGCAGAATGACAAAGAGACAGATGACAAAGAGACATTTAACAATTGTATTGTTAAATCAATACTTCACCACAAGGTGAATGCTAAATGTTCGATAATTTTCCAGATTTGCCGCGAAGATGTTAATGTTCTTTAAATACTTTACAGACACAACCAAAAGGCAGTAATTGTAGGTGTTAAATCAATACTTCACCCACAAAATGACCATTTGTATATCAGTTATAGTTAAACCGTGTGTGACCTTGAATTCTTAAACAGAGAATTCTGAAAACAAAGTAAATCCTTGGTGAATTTAAGTGAATGGGGACCAGGTTTAACAAAAGCAAAACTATATAAAATATCTGTTTAGAAAACTCTCACACAACTTGCACTATAATCCAAGTCTCGTTTATCCAGTCGTATGCTCAGTACTTCCCAAACGCAGACATACTGGAGGAAGTGTTTTAAATAGTAAAGTGTTAGCGAGGATGCATGTGTTTGGGAAGTAGTGGCTGGATAAATAAGCCTTGGATTGTATTGCGCAAGTTGTCTGAGATGTTGTATCGTTACGCTGTTGTGAAACCTGGACCCCATTTACTTCAATTCCTCAAGGAATTAATCCGTTTTTGCATTCACCGTTCGCCGAGGAGCCGTTCTCGAAAAACAACGATTAACGCGGTTAGTAGTTGATACACAAAAAGTATTCCTTTGAGTATTAATCACATTACTCTAAAGCTAACAATAACACTGATTAAACCTTTGCGTAGTTCACAAGAGGTTTAAATCTGCTGCTCTTAACACTTCACATGTTGCTGTCATTGAACAGACAAAATGAAAGGGCATACCCACAGAAACTCAGACTTAATCGACATAAGACTTATATCGTATTTTCTGATGTGGGAGTTATAAAACAGAAATGTATTGATGCCACCAGCTCTGGTCTCAGATCATAATTATAGTCAAAATTTATCAGTATAAGGGTCATATTTGCTTTTGTCTGCTGTTATCTTGGGCGCATGAGTGATAAGCATCAAGACAAATACTCCTGTCACCCACATTCAGATGAATGCTGACACACAGCAAACCACTGACAACCTTTCTGATCTTTGAATCCAAAACATTTAACATAGTGGGAAGTTGTCTAATGGATGAATGATAAGAATAGACGGGAAATGTATCCCATTGTAATAATGAACTGAACTGTTATGTGTTTAAGGTAGAAACAACTTGTATTTACGGCATACTACTTATCATGGAAAGTATTTAGGTCCAAGCAGATTTAGGACTTTAGTTTGTGTATCTTGGCTCAATTCACAAGGTTTTGTTTTGGGTAGCAGAGGTTCGGGCTGTGGGTCAAAGATGAAATTCTGTTTGATCTCTGTTTTTCCATCTCCCCTCAGCCCAGTTGGGAAAGTAGTATTCACTTAAGATACGACTAAAAGTTTAAATGACATTTTGTTATCTTTTATCTCAAGAGGGCTCTGTTTTTAGACAGAGAGGGGCCCTACTGACCAACATAATGGCAATCTATCCAAGCTACGGCCTCTCAGCGCAACATAGGTCTGGCATGTGTCTACACAGGCAGAGCTAAAGTCACTGCTTAATGTTTGTGCTCTGATGAGGAAGGAAACAAATGTAAACTGATGTGCTTGGCGGTTTCCAGTTTACTCCTGCATGAAGGGAGTGGTGGACACAGCTAGTTCACCCGTGGTACGAGCTAACATCGCTATAATTCAGGCCTGGCCATATTTAGGCAGGACTAGTGTTATGTAAACAGAGCTTGCGGTTGAGGGGAGGGCTCACTCCTGCACTCGTGTCCATGTCCATCAGCAGTGCTGTTACGAAGCTCTGTTGAGAAAGATAAAGAAGACTCATAAACTGCGCAAAGTGGAAGAGACTTTAGAGACTCCCACAAGTGTCTCTGAGTATGTAGTCCATCAATACAAGACAGACTTGCGAGTTATTATGTGAATTACCTTGAAGAATGCTGATGCTTTGAGATGGACAACCTGGACTACAAGACAGGACTGCGAGGGCTGCACAGGAGATCAGCGTAAGAGGACAAGTTTGGATGAACACTAATACAGCATTATGAGTGAGGCCCTCTTGGAAAGCTCTGGGGAGACTGGTTCCTTCCCACTTAGCATTACTCAGCCCATCAAGCTGAAACCACAGTCAACGTCTGGATCACCCTGCGGCTCCCCAAGGATGTCCCCCTGCAACTCTCCCCGAAACTCCCCCCGGCATTCCCCTCTGCTGTTCCGCAAGCTCCTCATGAACCGCAGCCTCGCCCTGCAGAGGTGCTTCACCTTGGCACACACACCCAGGTAGTATTAATAATTACAAACCGTTGGCATGGATTTTACTTAATCAGGATTCACAGGACTTTCTCTCGAGAAGTTGTAGTTGTACATGGTTAAAATATATACATTTTGAAGGCCATCAGAGGTCATCTTCAGAGTCTTTTTGGCACCTTTCTTAACTTGGATGCCCTCAAGTTGTCTCCGGGGCAGATAGAAGTAAAGGAGCATGTCTCAGAATAACAAAAGCTGCATTTTCACGTCATCAAGATGTGTGTCATGGGTTTTCTGTGGCAAGAAAGGCCCATTGTCTGATGAGAAGGTAACTGGGAAATCATGATTTTGTTGACGTCGGGACCGGTGTCATCTGAATGGACCTTGTTGTTCTTGCAATGAAAGAGAGTGTCTTGTTTTGTGCCTAAGGTGTTCACGCCTAGCTCAACTAGTGAGGGGAAAAGATCCTATAGGAGGATCTGGACTGCTCGTTTCTGACTTGAGGATTCTGTTCTGCAGAGACAAAGATGAGGGATTATGAACACCTCCCCACAGTAAACAAGCCTGATGCTTAATGCTGTGCCATTTGTTCCTCATGACCGAAAATAGACAACATGCGTCTCTTTTACGTCAGCAAAGATCAAGTTAATTTAATTTTGTTGCAACAATGCCTACATTGAAATTACATGTCTTAAATGTTTTCAAGACATAGGCAGATATTTACTGTGGTGGGTGGAGATTATTAGTAATTTCAGAAAAGAATGTTAAGTATACTAACCACCAAGAAAAGGCAGTGCTGGCGGGTAGTGACGTTTTTGTGTAATCACAATATTGCATGATCTGAAAAAAGCAATTTTCATTGGGTGTTTTAAAGAGTAAAAGCAAGCAAATGCATTATTACTGGAAGTATTACACTGGCAGGTTGAGGGCAACAAAGAACAGTGATAACCAGCAGACAGGTTGTAATAGTTTACTGAGTAAAGCATCAAGTAACCAACAGTATATCGCACTATATATAATAGGCCTATATAATACAATGTATTACTATTACCATTACAATACCAAGCAGCTTAATTAGAAAGAAATACTAAAATAACCAAAAATATAATTACACTCTTGTTAAAACTTTAGTTTACTAGGTAATATTTGTTGATATATTATTTGGCCATATTGACCTATATTTGACAGAGAGAAATGAGGGTAGATAGACTAGATCCACGGATGTCAGGAAATCATGCACATTTATGCTACACCTTTAAAACACTTCATTACTCTTTATAAATACCACAAGTATTGCAAAAGTTTTCTAAAACATTTTTCAAAAAGTCTGCACAGTGAAATAGTCGAGTTAGTGTTTCAGTTGAGTGTGTATAAAAACAATACAAATTCATGAGTAATATAAAGATACAAGGTCAATTCCCCACATGGCTTTGGTAGATCAAGGCAGTAATTTTTTTTTAATTTTTCAAGCTTTCGTATCAGGCTCAAAAGTCTTGTTTATTTGTCCTTGTATTGCTTATAATGAATTGTTTTTGTTATTATAACGTACTTCACATAATTGTACAGACCACAGGACAAACACGTACCACATTTTCCAAGATAATCATGTATTTCTATACAGTATCCACTTTCTAGTTTGCAGTGTTCCCTCCTGCTCAGGGAAGTGTTTGTGGTGGTTTAGACTGCTGCCAGCGTCACTCTATCTGAACCCAAACTTTAAGTGCTATCAGTGAGAAACACAAGCCCTCAAAATACAACGGCCACTCCTCTCTGGTGTAAGCAATGTGAAAATACAATGGATGGTAACACTTATGTGGTTGGTTTGATCTAGAACTGGTGCCATAGCCACATCTATACCATGACTTGCATATCTACTGGTGTGGCATACTGCCCCTCCACGATTTAAAAGAAAACTACATGGATTCATGTTTTGTTTTCCTGAGGTTTGAATATGCTTGGGAAAATGATAAGAAAAGTCTGGAATGAAAACATCAATATTCCCTCCGGGGAACGGCACATGAAAATGTCATCATTTACAATAACAAATAGTTCACAGTCTTTATTTCAAGCACATCATTTTAGCACTTACTGTATTGGTGAGATCTCACTGCTTAATCTGATGGTTCCTGTCCATCTGACCTCGACTGACTTACAGTACTATCACACAATGTTTGAAAAGTTAATGAGTGTAAAGAAGTTGTGAAATGTATCTTCTCACTCCTGTTCGACTGCCTTTCTCACTCAGGCCAACATAGTCCTGGGGGTCCGGTGGGATCTTTACAAACGGTCTTGGGTGTGTGCAAATCTATTTCATATTATATTAGGATTGGTTGTTGTGGCAATATTTAGTCTTCAGATTTTCCTCCATGTTATTTTTAGCATTTAGACTGGAGCTGAAGATTAGGCGATTAGCAGAATCAAACTGACACAGAAATGTGGGCAACTTATGTATTTTATATGGTAATAATAACTGATTTATTATTTCAGTCATTCTTCATGCAAAAGTAGCGTAAACATTCTCTGGTTCTAGTGCCTCAAGTGGGAGTATTTGTTGCTTGTAAACTGAATATGTTTGGGTTTTGGAGTGTTGGACATTTAAGCACCAAGATCATCTTGGGCTCTGAGAAGTGGAAATGGGCATTTTCCCTAGTTTTTGCCTTTTTATAGACTACACGATGAATGTATTACTTAACAAACAAAAAAGCTGAATATTCTATAATGGAAATAATATATACCAGTATGTGACACTAAAGCTCTCAATAAACTCTCCTATGTATAGTTTTTGTAAATGTGAGCTTGTGTTCTTTTGCCACCCTGCCCGGCACCAACTCCAACAATATCCCCCTGTAATTATGTAGCTGCAGGGCAGCAGAAGGAGGGTGTCGGGTCAGGCAGCCCGTTGAGCTCACGTGTCAATGAAGGCTGAGCCAAGCCAGCTCTGCCCGACACAAAAACACCCACCAGCCAAGCCGTAGAGTCAGACCTTCCTTTAGCAAGTTGGGACTCACCAAAATGTTCCTCTCATCTGTCTTGCTATCGGAGTGGTTTCAGTCTGTCAAAGCTCAGAAAGGCTCAACACACAATGTTTTGTTTTTGTCTCAGATATCTTAAAAAAAGATCAGCCTTTAACGCAAAGCTTTTAGGTTGAGCTCTTGTTTATCTGTCTTGGCGTTGGATATACTGCGGAAAACCAACTCCTCAACAGCTCCAGAGGACTTGGTGGGCTGTCCTCAGCTCTCACAGCGACCTCCGGGGACTTTGCATGCTCTCACACTGCTAGAGGAAGAGGTCAACCCTCGTGGACGCAACGCCGTATCATTGCTCTCATGCAACAACTCAGCCACACCCCTTTCCTGCTAACAGAGTGGCTGACTGACAGAAGTCACTTTGAACGTTTTTAAACCTTCTCTCCAGAGCTCGTACACAATGCGGAGCTGTGCTTCTGAAGTCCCGTTTAGGAATGAAGTCAATGTCACAGCTTGGATTACTTTGAGTGTTTACAACAACAACACATCAGTAAGAGAGGACAGACAACTGTGGAAAGTTGTTCAATGCTGCTGAGTCTTCACTTACTACAGCTCCCTCTTTGCTTCTTCTCCTGGAGAGACTCATTGAATATCATACTCCAGTTGGCCTTGTTGAGGCTTGCCTGGGACTTCAGTGGGAGAACTCTGCAACTTCCTGAACCATTTTTTATTCATTCTGAAGCACTGAGGATTAATCCGATCTGCCCTCCATCTGAATGTGTCAGTTTTGTTTTCGTTTCTCACCTGGAAACTTCCTGTGTTATGGTTTATCGCAATACAAACTTCATGGAGTCGATCCAGAACAAGGTGGATCATGGCAGAAAAATATCAGATTGATTTGTGAAGAATCCACAGGAGGCTCGGTTCAGATGTTTAGCTTATGTTTGTGACTCGTATAAGTAAGTAAGTTACTTACTGAGTGTCACGTATGAGTCGGGAGCTTAAAGGATAATGAACAAAGAACTCCGATTGGCGAGGAAAGCGGCGCCGACTGGTTTCGGACATGGTCGGAGACACTCGTGCTTGGGGTATGTTCCTAAACTATGCATCCTGCATCTTTTCAGTGCTCATATTAATGACAAGGAGTGCTCATACATGTTGCAGCAGGGCTCACATACTTGGAATGATTGTTTCACTGTCTGGGCAACAGCAGGTGAAAGGTCAATTTTAAACACAGTGACATTCAGTGATTTTACTGGTATTGTTGAAAATACACACAGGGTTTTATAAGTAGTTACTGTTATGGTCTAATTTGAATACTGTAGACACAAGCTTAGACTGTACTTGACATCATATGCAGGAGTGAGTGAGAAAATGTGCAAGAATGATATTCATCTTCCTCGTATATCAAATAAATTCAAATAAATTGAACAGACTAATTACCTAATAATGTGATGTTTAAAAAATGTAGTTTGGTGTCACTTTGGAGTATCACTATAATTTACACTTTCTCCAACTGCACAGCATTCTTGGACATTCCACTGATGCGCATCATATGGATGGTGGAGATAGAAGAGATTCACATGTTTATGACTTGCAAACGTTCTCGTCTTTGGATAACTCAAGACAAAATGTATAATTGCAGAGTTGGTCTGATAAAGTTTAAATTACTGTGCATTGAAGATAAAGCACAATACTTGGTTTTATTACTGCAACTTAAATGAGAAATGTTGACTGATACGAGCCATTCGTGTCGGTTTGGTTTTCAGGCACTTTATTTTGGATGTAGGAAGAGTTTCCAGTTGTAATTACAACCAGGATGTCGACATTAATGCTAGTCGGAAATTCATAATTACAGCCATTTTTTCGTTTCATGTAGCAGTAGCATGTCTTATTGTAACAGACATTACAAAAGCAGGTTAGTGTGAATTTAGTTTATCAATGTGTCAAAGGAGCAAGTCCGAGATTGCGAGCCATTCGACTGCCAATCAATGTCGTCGGCGAGCCGGCGGCTCATAGCCGACATTACTAAAGTGCAAACTACGAAGGAAGTGCTGACCGAGCTAACAGTGTTAAGCTGAGGGAGAACCAGCAGGGGGCACTATCGGCTGTGACCGCTGTATGAGAGCAGCTAACCTGTGGGGCTCATATGCATGTCAACAAAGCATGGAGAAGTTTGGATAATAACACACACTTTATTCTCTGCAGGTAGACATTACTCTACTATATCTTTACACAGCAAATCGTTGTTTGATCCTATATTCATGTTAACAAATGTTAAATACAGCTCCTTTAATAAACTGGAACACGTTCATCGGATTGAAGAAACCTGATAGAAGAAGATTTGATGAAGAAACATTAATTATGATTATTCTTATAGACAATGCCCAGTAGAAAGGGCTGTTTGGGCTCATGTAGTAGGATGTGTGTCACCCAGCACCCTGACTTTTGAGGCCAGCGTATGACTCGGTGGTTCTTGAGATGTAATGTTTTTGCTGGCATTTTACCCAAGAGCTTTTGAGAGGAAGCAAGTTTTGTTTGTGGCAAGTTTCATTCAACAGACTTCCTGTTTTTTCGGAAAGTCTCCCAGAGACATTTTTCAGCCCGATAACCCTGAGACAAATGCTGTGCTAGGTGAACACAAAACACTAAAGGGAGACGTTCATTTTGCGAATAATGCATTTTGTCTGACACTGTTTATATATGTGTATGTTGTGCCTGAGACCTTGTCTGTGAGCAGACAGAGGGTGCAGGGGAATAGATCTGTTGTTGCCCATGTACAATGTGAGACTGACTCATGTTACATTACATTATGTCATGTCATTTAGCTGACGCTTACATTCATACACTGTAGACACAGCTACAGGTAAGGGTCTTGCTCAAGGACACATCGACTAGGGCGGGGATTGAACCACCAACCCCCTGATTGAAAGACGGACCTGCTAACCACTGACCCTGTCGCCCACTGTTACACCAACTACAGAAATACACTCTGCCTTCTGTATGTTTGTGCGTGTGTAGATGTCCCCATTGCATCTATGTGTTTTGTGTGTTCACGCCGGTTGAGTCCTGCAAAGCCTCAGACTGGAGAGCACCGCCCAGCTCTCCAGTCTGCTGCCGGGTCAGTGGTTGACTGAACCTCCCAAACCACATTCCAGCATGACCACACATGCAACGCCCTCCCTGCCATCATCCACAGCAACAACAATACAGTAAAAAGGAAATTCGCAAATGTTTCTTTTGCAATTTGGCATTTCATCAGGGTGACTTCCCTGGTCATATGACGCGTGTAAAATATCCAGATCATTTACGGATTAAAGCTGCAGTTTAACCAGGCAGATTAGAGTGCCCAGTGGAGTTGAGCTCTATATGAATATACACTATTAATGTTTTGTTATATTAATGAATTGCAGTTAAGACAACAAGGCTCATTCTGCAGTACAAATGTAAACTAAAAGTTAACCACACCACCAAAATGTGGTAAAATAGTTAAAAAGAAAAAGAATTACAGTTTATACACTTAATACTAGAAGCATTAAATAGGGACAATGGTTAAAAATGCTCTGAAATGTTGAGAACAGGCAAATAATTTTTCAGCTTTCCTCAAAGTGTCTTACAGTCTCAAAATACATATATGTGACTGAGTATGTAGCCTCTTTGGTTAATATAAATAAGAATTGTACACTTTAATCTGACTTGGCTTATAATAATGTTAACCTGTAAACTGGGAGCCACAGTGCTGCTTTCACACTAATGTCCTGTGTTAAAGTGGCAATCCTGAACATTTTCATTTAAAAATGTCTGTTAAATCAAATATTTTTCCCAAAGAGTAAATACAATAGTATTATGAAATGTGTGTTTGAGTTGACTTTCCTGGAAAGAATGCTGTATTACAGTTTATGTCCATTGTATACACACACAAAAATAGAACTATTTAACGAACATATTTTTCTTTAAGCATGTTAGTATGGATTGATTATACAGTTCACACATTGTACATGTATGAATAAACCCAGAAGTAAAGACCACATATATAATATTTATTTCTGTGTAGAGTACAGCAAAGCTGCCACCCTGTGGCTAGAAAGTGGTATTACCACTTTATTTGAGAAATGTGCATGTGTTGAAAGTTGATCCGGGGATTGCAGTGAGAGCTGGAAAATGGATGTATCTGTATGTATAGAATATGTCCATCCAATGCTAGATATAAGAGTACATGTACACACTAAACACACTGCAACTGGTAGTATAATCTGTCCCATTACCATGCAGTATCTCCCCAAACCCTAAATACACCATATTGGGAGCATTTCTATTGCCTCTCAACGGCTCTCAACATGGCGACAGCTAATGGATAACAGTGTTTGCCTGAGGAGGAACCGGAGGATGAGTGCTACACTTCTGTAGTGACGCCATCTGTCGGGACAGCATCATCGGCTTTAGCCGCCGTCAGAGGGCAGTGCAGAGCCGTGAGCTGGCCAGTGGGGTACGGCTCTGCAAATTAAGCACAGAGAGCTTGAATTAAACACACGCTTTGACGTAAAGAGCACTTTTAAAAACATTGCTCAAAACAGCTTTCCCCTCTGAATTCCAGCCCTTTTGTCTTGTAAAACATATACAATCCTGCATCGACTTTTCAAATGGTGCTTTTTCAGGAAAGAGTCAAGATAGTTTTGTAAAAAAAAAAGTCCAACCTGGATTTGCATCTGCACTCTTGGATCAAAGACTCTCAGATCACCCTAACTAAGGCCGCCTGCTCAGTCCCATATTGGTCCCAGCTTATCATATAGTGCATTCCCAGTAGGAGATTTGCAGAGTGTGGGGGGCCAATAACAGACCCCCAAAATAAAATCCCCAAGCCTGGAATAGTTCCTCAGCCCCGCCAACCTGGCAGCACTTACCACGTGAATGTGACATGTGTTTCTCATTTCTCTTTCACACACACACATACACACACACACACACACACACACACACACACACACACACACACACACACACACTGCCACAGCCACCCGTCCCAAAATCCATATTGATTGTTCCACCAGAGAATTGCTGTTAGTATTTTCAGGTCAAGTTGCCAAATTCAGTGTTGCGTTTTAGCAACAGTGGAATAAACAGTTGAGTGACGTTTTGAGTCAGTTTTGCTCTTAAAGTTGAGATGTTTAAGATGTTTTTAGGGTTTTTAAATGCTGGAAAGCGTGTGGTCTGTTGGAGAGAGGGATGAAAGATTTCATCTTTCACACTATCTCACCTCTGACTTTTTCTATGAAAAAATGTAAGAAAATGGTCCTCATAATTGCTGTAGTCATGTTGAACCTATAGTATTCTTGCCCTGCCTTGTTGTGGTTGGGCTTAGTGTGTCTGTCCTGTCTGTCCACGTGTGTTTCACTCCTGTGTGTAAATGTTGACAAAGTGCGACCCCTGCTGGATAGCCGGTCCTTCTTCAGCAGACTGAATCAGCACTTTGACTTTACTCCCATTGGCTAAATATCAACATACTCTGATGTCCTCGATAACACTGTTTAACTCTGTGAATGTGAATGTGGGTGTTGTTGGAAATACCGAAGCTTGCTTGGTCAACTAAATTTGGACGAATATAGATTAAGGCCAAACAACAACCAAATGCAGAGACACTCAACTCTTCAACAACATATTCTGGTCAAATGTAACTGCAGGTTGTGTGTTCTGTGGGAGCTAAAGAAGATGCAGTCCAACTTTAATCCTGCAGGAAGATAAAACACATGTGCAACTCAGCAGCAACTACAAGTGTCATTGCCACAAATCAGACACATCTCAGAGGACTGCATGTAAAAGCAGCACACACCATATTTGGAAAGGTCAGATTAAGTCTGACTATTTCTCTTCACGGTGTTCTTCTAGTTGGTGACCTCACAGACACTGTGATCATGTTGCGTAACCTCTGTGGCATGAAGACTAAACTGCTCTCTGATAATCTCCTCCTGTTTGGTGAAAGGGATTTTAACCATTGAAGTCAAAAACCTGCACACAGCATGGCTGCAAGTCACCGAAACATATTCGCCAGTTGAACGATTTTTCCTCCAGTTGGCGCAAGTCTAGCTTGGTTCTGACGTCACAAATCTATTGCAGTAAATAGTTAAACATGTGTCCATGGACGTTTTGTCTGTGCCGTTTTACAGGTGTCAATTTGCCGATGAATGTGGGTAAAGTGGGGATGTACTGTTTATTATCCAGGGGAAATAAAGTAAGAACGTCTGACAGAAAGCACACGCTTGGAGAAGAATTTATAAACATATCCAACTATGAGCTTCCTCTATTTGTTATTGCTTTTGAGGCCCAGAGTCTGAAGCCCTATTGCCTCATTGGAGTGTTTATGCATGTATGTAAATAAGCTTTGGACTGTAAAATAGTCTATGTCTATTAAAGGAATTAACTAGGATTTTCCAGGCAGTTTCTCTGTAGCTGGAATTTCCATAATATCATTCGCAGACAAGACAGATATTTTGACAGAAGGTTGATATAAGTTGATACTGCAGTATCAAACTTATACATATATACTTAAAGTAAAATACAAATATAATTTAAGTAACTATCGGCATGTATATTAGCACATACACAGTCATGTACTTAAATTGTACTAAGTATACTTAGCACAATATTAATATATTTAGAATGTGATTATAGTACACCAAAAGTATACTTTTGGTGTACTATTAGCACACTATAAATATATTAATAATGTGATGTTTACATTTTTGTAATATACTCAAAATATATTTCAGATATACTTAAAATACAATAAAAATATACTTTAAGTGAACTATCGGCATGCATATTAGCACATACAGTCATGTACTTAAAGTGTACTAAGTATACCTAAAGTTGTTCCAATTTAGCACAAAACAATATACTAAATATACTTCAAATTGTACTTAAATACTATTTAATCACAACTTAAATATTAAGTACAAAATGAATTGTTCCAAAATAGCACACTTTAAGTATACTTATGATTAGTAGGGCTTCAAGTATGCTAAGATTAAATATACTAGCATATTTATTTATAACACAATTAATATATAAAAATAATAGCATGAATAAGTTTACTTACTAATTACAAAAAAATATTTATCAAATGTGCTTTAAATACATTGTTTCAATGCTAATTTAGAGCATGTTTTAAATATCCAAAAAATATGTTAGAAAACAAAGTTCAAAGAAGTACATTTAAGTAATTGCACATAATTTACACTTAAAGTATATTTTTCTTATAATATAGTTCTTGAAAGTATACTACAGTACAATTATTTTAAAGTGTGTTAAAAAGGATACTTTTTAAAATAGGTGAAAGCGTGACTTTAGTATACGTTTTATATATTTGCAGAAAGTACACTTCTTTGATAGTATATTTGCAATGTACTATTGACATTTTAAGTATATTTTAAATACATTTAAGTATTTTTTTGTTCTGCCTGGATGTGTATCACTATAAACTTGGTACGGACGCACACAAACAGTTGTGCACTTTCTTACACTCCTAAACACACTCATGCACACACATGCTCCCCACTGGTAGCTTATTCTCATTAGCAGACAGTATGTTGTCTGTACAGCCAGCTGCCGGCTGGACCAGAGAAGTCATATGGCAGGTGGATTTGGTTACACAGGGGCCTCCCACACATCTCATTCTCAGCAAACCTCCACCCCAGTATCTGTTTTGAGGTCCAACATGTTCCACAAGCACATTGCACAAGGAGGGAGGAGACCATATTGGGAGGGTACAGCTAGGGTTTCAGTTTAAACTTTAGTGTAACTAAGACCAAAATCAAAACATGGAAAACAGCTCAATGTGTTATTGGACATCACTGTATGTAAAACGTAATCTGTATTCCTGCCATGGCTGAAATGTATGAAATATGGGTTGAGTTTTTAGTTGTAAGTCCTTACTTGTATAGTCTGTCTGTCTTTGTCTCTCTCAGTCTTGAGAATCGCCAGTTATTCCATTGCACAAGTTTAAAATCAAGCCAACACGTTTGCACAAAAATCGGATCTAGGAAAAATTAGAAGCAATTTTGAAAGTGAGACTTGCATAAATCCCCATATCACAGTACTAGGGCTTGCACATGTTGTCAAGGCAGTACCTCCTGTCAAGGGTCTCCCTGAGAAAAATGGTCCCACCAGGGTTCTCTATAAGTCAATATCAATATCATTGGGAATTTGAGGTTTAGAAACGTGGACCAGATACACACAATGGGCAGTCCCCGTGCACTCTGAGCACATAAGTAAGCGACAGTGCATTGCCAAACAGGTGTTGAACTGAGACTGAAGGCATGCAGGGACAGTTAACACTTGTCTGGGAAGTGGTTCAGATAAGGGTCGGCACCTACAGGCGGGTCTACTGAATTTCCCCATTGGGGTTGGGGGCAAGTGAAGATGTTCAAGTGTCTCAGAGGGGGACGTAACCGTCAGTGCGCGCATGGGACCGCAGCGTCCGGAGGAGCGCTTTAACTTCTGGGTAGTGGCCCATAGGCAGCACAGACTCGTGTTATTACAGCAGCACATTTCCTGTCACATACTAAGAACCCTCCCCCGGACATGTTTTTTTTACACACAATAGTTTTATTATGAATCCACCAGTGCTGCGTGTACGCCTCATGTGACCGGTGCGCACACGCCTCTGTCCGCTGCGCACGCGCCTCAGTCCGCGCTCAGCGTCTCCCGACACAAGCAACGGCGACCAGGCCTCTGGCTTGGCTCTATAAAAAGACTCGAGAAGGACATTTCTCCTTTCTCCACTGACATGGACGGTACAGCGCTGCAACGCACGTCTTTCAGTTGCAGTTCAGTTGCTTTCCGTTCATTTCTTGAAAAAAATAAAAAATGGAATATCCCAAATTCCAAGTTAAAAACCAAATACCTAATCAATGAGTATTCGAATAGTTGAATATTTGGGTCCAGCCCTACATTATACCAGACTGTTGTGGTTAACAGGGAAATGTGTTTTGTGTCATGCATTGTCATTCAGAACACAGAGTAGTTCAAGATAATAATTGAATTCAACAAATATGTAAAGACTACATTGTTCATCTCCTTTTTCCTGCCATTTAGTGTTTTAATATAGAGAACGCCCTCTGTCGGTCAGAGTACGCAGGCACATGCGGCTCTGACTGCCGTTTGCAGGGTTTTAATACACAATCTGGCAATATACAGTATAACTATTTATAAACAGGAAAAAACAAGAAAAAGTAGATGGATAATGACTTATTTGGCCGACATTAGATGTGTGTTTGGAGGGATGCTTTCCGAAGCGTTGGAACCATTCAACAAGCAGTTCTGAAGAAGCGGGGGCTTAATGCCATTTCAGAGACATGAGTTCTGAACAACTGAGCCATCAGCGAAGTCCCGGGTCTGGTGCTCAAACTCACTCAGTGTGGAAGTTAAATAGCCGGAGCCCTCAGCCAGTGCCATCGGATATCGCCCTGCTACTATACAAATCAGCCAGATAACAGTTGCAATAGCATTTCAGATCTGATAAATGGTAAAGGCCTAAATTTGGTGAAATCAAAACTTTGTGTTGGAATTAAATAAAACATGTATTTTGCTGGGTCAGTGAGTTTGTAGACAAGGGTTATAGATATTATGTAAATGCATTTTTAGAGTTAATGTGTAGAACGAGAGAGAACAGCTGAAAGGTAACACATCTGACTTATGTAGTAGTCAACTAAATGTTTTAAATGTCTAACATTTTTGACAGAGCCTCATGGCTACAGGGTCTAAAGTGAGGGCTTTAAGATTTAAAACAAAAGGATGGTTATATTTATGATGTCGGATTAGGATTCAAAGCAATAAAAGGATCAGTTTAAGAGGTGTCATTGATGCCGTTAAGGTCTGTGACCAGAGAGCTTGAAGAGTTCTGCGGAATGATACGAGATGCTGCACAGGGTCTAAGATGATGTGCTAAATGCCCACTTGCAATGTCTCTGTGTTCATAATATAAACTGCAAGAGAGCGCAATAGAAGTCGCTCTGCGTCATCGTTTGTAGGTCAAGTCTTTGAGTAATTCAGGAGATGGAATTATGCCGGAGTTGCTGGTCTGTATTTAGAATAATCAAGGTGATTTCTTGCATCTTAATGTTGCACATTTAAGTTAAATATGCAGAGTAGGAAATGAATGCTTGACATTTTAAAGCCCCCCGCACTCCACCTTCTCGTTCACGGGCCTGCCAGCACGTCCGACTCTGCCGTTTGCCCTGTTTCTTAAAAGACAAATATTTATCAGCAATGTCAACAGCAGCTCATCAGTTCCAGTAAGTCAATCACTCCCTGACTGGTGAAACGTACCCGTGCTGAAACACACTGCAGGTTGGAGCTCCAAGTCGTCCTGTGAATCCTCCAATTGAAGCTGCTACTAATGTACCTATGATGTAGTTCTCAAGACATAAGACCATAAAACAGTAGAAAACAAATAGAAATGCATGAATGAGTTTTCATATAATCCATGTATGAGTGTTGACATGTGTTCAAGGATTAATTTGTTATGGTTTAAATTTAGAAAGTGAAAGATTGATATAATATGTTGATTCTGTTGAGGCTGTTAAAAATATGTGTGTGTGTTTGTGTGTGTGTGTGTGTGTGTGTGTGTCACAGAGTTTCCCTGTTTCTAAGTGCACACATACACCACACATTTACCACATGTGCACCCCTCTCTCTCTCTCTCTCTGCGCCCCCCCCCCCCTTCTCTCACACGCACACGCACAAGCACACGCACAAGCACGCTGTACAAATCACACAACCCCATACACAAGAGGCAACTACTACGATCAGAGACGCCCCTCTCACTCACGCACACACATCCCGCACACACACTCACTCCTAGTTCGTGTCTTTTTTAAAGCCTCAGTGGTCCATGTGTAGTCAGAGAGAGCCATAGAGAGACAGAGGGAGGGAAGGAGGGAGGAGTGTATGTCTCCAGAGGAGAGGGAGTTCAGCGCTGAACTCCTCAATGTGGATTTGAAACCACCAGCTGAAGCTCTGCGCGTCCAGCACTCCAAACCGCATGAAACAGCAGCGCTGAGGAAATGACTCTTTAAAACCCACTCTGCTTTGATTCCCCTTCCTTCTTTTTACCCTCGACTTGCTCCTGGACTGAAGGCATGCCGCGGAAACACACGGAGGAGGGCTTTCCTCCGTCTGTCTGCGTCTCAATGGAAACCTGGCGTGGCGTGGAGGGAGAGGAGAGAGCGCACGAGAGTCGAGAAGTAGAGGAGCGCCCGGAGGAGGAAGAAGAGGAGGAGGATTAGTGGAGAGAGAGAGAACAAAGCAGAAGGGAGACAGAAACAGCCACAGACATGAGTTTGCCGACTAACTGTGGGTATCTGGCCCCCTCGGTCCAGGATCGCTATCTCAAAGTGAGGAATGGGAATATCTGCGGGTCCCCGCGCGCTGTCAACCGGCCCATCGACATTGTGCAGAAACGCAGGCGGTAGGCCAGATATGGTTTTAATCCAGATGTTGTAGTTGCACAACTCTAAACACACAGCTGTCTATTCTTTTTCAAAACCGTTTCATAATTATTTTTGCTGACAAACGCTTCAATAAGCTTCGCTAAAACGTTATTTCTTTTATTCAAAAGAAATGTCTGACTTCTACAATATTCTTGCAGTGACTCTTGTATTTATTCTGGATATCTGCATCAGAAACAATATATTTGTAATAAGATTCATAATGCTTTAGTGTTACTCAGCATGTAATTTATAGTGGCCTTGCATTTGTACCCTTTCATGATATTCTTATCATTCATTCATACTCGACTCACAATACATGGAGTCAGTGCTACTCAGAGTTTAAAGTCCGTGTACTTGATGGTATTTGATGATATTTAATCTCCTGATGCATTCTTTCAGTCATCCGTTGTCTGTGGCACTCGTGTTTACAAGAACCTATTTGATATTTGCATGTAGAATTCATTTTCACGACTAACGCTTGAGTGATTTTGCTGTCTTTCATCCAGATTGATTTATGTCGTGAGATCAGAGAGAAGATTAATTCTCTTTTCCTTTATTGTCAAAATTACAATCAGGTGTAAGAAGGTCAAGGGTCAGAGTCTGCAACTTGCAAGTGACAGATACGTTTTACTTCTCAGAACCAAATCAGTTAATATGATATGTTTACATTTGTAATGCTACTTCATCAATTATAAAAGTTTTGCTGAAAAGAATTATAGCATTTATATTTTATATTTTTTTAAAGCATATGATGACATTCCAGAACTATTATAGTTTAACCAGCACTCACACACACACGCACACACACACACACTAAATCAGTATCGTGGTAGTAGAGTATACCTGAAAGCGGCTGCTGAGTTAAGGGTCACTGAACAAAATGTGACTAATTTTGCAGCCGGCCTTTTCAAAAAGTTATGACGTCATCAGCCGTCATGGGCGGGGAGGGGATCAAAGTGTCTTTAAACATCAACCCACTAATAAAAAGCCTTCAAAGGGAGATTGCTAATGAACGCAGAGTCTGACGTATGTATAAGCCTGATGGATCAACCACATGTGCGTAATAACACAGTCAAAAAGCAGCGTTGAAGTAGAGTGCACTTTAAAATCATCCAAATCCCATTCACCCTGTTCCCTGTGTAGTTTCCATTAATTCCAATACAGAAACGTGCTGCTTTTATCGTCATTGCTTTTCCACATGAAGGTTTACAGTTAGTTTTGACACACAGATTCATGTCTGTGAAGGTCTTTAGCTTCTGATTTGAGTGTTGATGATGACAGGAGTTTGCTGTGTATGGAATGGCATCAGTGAGGTTTCAGTCACCACACTTATTGTCTGATTTAGCTGTTTTCTCAGTTAACTTAGTTATATCACCATACTCGTCTTGTGTTTTCACCCTGTCCTTTACGTTTCTGTCACATCCCCTGACCTCTTCATGTCCTCTCATATGTCCCCTGACTCCTTCATGTCCTCTAATATGTCCCCTGACTCCTTCATTGTCCTCTCATGTGTCCCCTGACCCCTTCATGTCCTCTCATATGTCCCCTGACTCCTTCATGTCCTCTAATATATCCCCTGACTCCTTCATTGTCCTCTCATATGTCCCCTGCCTCCTTCATGTCCTCCCATATGTCCCCTGACCCCTTCATGTCCTCTCATATGTCCCCTGACCCCTTCATGTCCTCTCATATGTCCCCTGACTCCTTCATGTCCTCCCATATGTCCCCTGACCACTTCATGTCCCCTGACCCCTTCATGTCCTCCCATATGTCCCCTGACCACTTCATGTCCCCTGACCCCTTCATATCCTCTCATATGTCCCCTGACCCCTTCATGTCCTCTCATATGTCCCCTGACTCCTTCATGTCCTCCCATATGTCCCCTGACCACTTCATGTCCCCTGACTCCTTCATGTCCTCTCATATGTCCCCTGACCCCTTCATGTCCTCCCATATGTCCCCTGACCCCTTCATGTCCTCTCATATGTCCCCTGACCCCTTCATGTCCTCCCATATGTCCCCTGACCACTTCATGTCCCCTGACTCCTTCATGTCCTCTCATATGTCCCCTGACCCCTTCATGTCCTCTCATATGTCCCCTGACTCCTTCATGTCCTCTCATATGTCCCCTGACCCCTTCATGTCCTCTCATATGTCCCCTGACTCCTTCATGTCCTCTCATATGTCCCCTGACCCCTTCATGTCCTCTCATATGTCCCCTGACTCCTTCATGTCCTCTCATATGTCCCCTGACCCCTTCATGTCCTCCCATATGTCCCCTGACCCCTTCATGTCCTCTCATATGTCCCCTGACCCCTTCATGTCCTCCCATATGTCCCCTGACCACTTCATGTCCCCTGACTCCTTCATGTCCTCTCATATGTCCCCTGACCCCTTCATGTCCTCTCATATGTCCCCTGACTCCTTCATGTCCTCTCATATGTCCCCTGACCCCTTCATGTCCTCTCATATGTCCCCTGACTCCTTCATGTCCTCCCATATGTCCCCTGACCACTTCATGTCCCCTGACCCCTTCATGTCCTCTCATATGTCCCCTGACCCCTTCATGTCCTCTCATATGTCCCCTGACTCCTTCATGTCCTCCCATATGTCCCCTGACCACTTCATGTCCCCTGACTCCTTCATGTCCTCTCATATGTCCCCTGACCCCTTCATGTCCTCCCATATGTCCCCTGACCCCTTCATGTCCTCTCATATGTCCCCTGACCCCTTCATGTCCTCCCATATGTCCCCTGACCACTTCATGTCCCCTGACTCCTTCATGTCCTCTCATATGTCCCCTGACCCCTTCATGTCCTCTCATATGTCCCCTGACTCCTTCATGTCCTCTCATATGTCCCCTGACCCCTTCATGTCCTCTCATATGTCCCCTGACTCCTTCATGTCCTCTCATAAGTCCCCTGACTCCTTCATGTCCTCGCATAAGTCCCCTGACTCCTTCATGTCCTCGCATAAGTCCCCTGACTCCTTCATGTCCTCTCATATGTCCCCTGACTCCTTCATGTCCTCTCATATGTCCCCTGACTCCTTCATGTCCTCTCATAAGTCCCCTGACTCCTTCATGTCCTCTCATATGTCCCCTGACTCCTTCATGTCCTCGCATAAGTCCCCTGACTCCTTCATGTCCTCTCATATGTCCCCTGACTCCTTCATGTCCCCTGACTCCTTCATGTCCTCTCATATGTCCCCTGACTCCTTCATGTCCTCTCATATGTCCCCTGACTCCTTCCTTTCCCCTGACTCCTTCATGTCCTCTCATATGTCCCCTGACTCCTTCATGTCCTCTCATATGTCCCCTCATATGTCCCCTGACTCCTTTATGTCCTCTCACATGTCCCCTGACTCCTTCATGTCCTCTCATATGTCCCCTGACTCCTTCCTTTCCCCTGACTCCTTCATGTCCTCTCATATGTCCCCTCATATGTCCCCTGACTCCTTCATGTCCTCTTATATGTCCCCTGACTCCTTCATGTCCTCTCATATGTCCCCTGACTCCTTCATGTCCTCGCATAAGTCCATTGCAGCAGGAAGAATAACGCAAAAAGTGTCACACGCGCCAAAGAATAGATTTAAGCAACTAGGGCTGCAACAACGAATCGATTAAAATCGATTATTAAAATAGTTGGCAACGAATTGTATTATTAATTTGTTGTGTCACGCGATTATTACGCCACCCAATAAGACGTGGAGATGTTTGAGTATAACATTTTAAAAAAAAGTTGAGTTGAGCGCGGAGCGGAGCAAAAAAAAGAAGCCGGTAGGGCAAAGACCATCGGAGAGACCCGTAACGTTGTGCGAGAACTAACGGTTATTTCCCCCGTGGTGGACGGCTGTTTCTACGGAGACAAGCCACGCCCCCTCCCCTTCCTGCCCGCCTGCATGCTGCTGCTGCTCCAGCAGCGCTGGAAGCGGAAGTTATCGAGACGGAGTCGGTGAAATTCCCAGAGCTGTGTGAGCCTACGGGTATTGTTATGAACCCAAACACCAGGGCGTTAGATGTTCCGACGTTTATGGGATGTCCACAACAAGTATAAAGCAGAACTAGTGGTTATTTATTCCGTGGTGAACGGCGGAAATAACTGTTTTTACGAAGACAAGCCATGGAGACAAGCCACGCCCCCTTGCGGTTTATAGACAAGTGCATCTTTTTTATGTACAATTTCTTTTTTCTTTTAAAAATTAGCAGGTGCAGCCTATAGATAGGTGCGCTCTATAGTCCGGAATTTACGGTACCTGTTACCTGTGCATTTTCTGGCACAGTTCTGTTGAATAAAGGGTTGGAAATTAATGCTTTTTTGTTTTTTGTTTTTTTATCCAATTCATCGATTAATCAAACAAATAATCGACAGATTAATCGATTATTAAAATAATCGTTGGTTGCAGCCCTATGAGCAACACAGTCATTTAACGGAATACACAATAGGATGGAAGTGATTCAACATGTACCTCGATTGACTTCCCATGGTGGACTCCTCATTGTTGAACTGTATCTCATTACCTGTACTCTGGAGGCGGAAGTCATTTTATGAGCCTCTTCATTTTTGCATTCACACAGTTGGTGTTTTTCCCTCCTGCATTTGGCAGCAGCAACTGTGTTGCTTTTAGCCTTGATTATGTGTTTAACTTCTTTGTATTTATGTTATAGTTTGCTTCTTGTAAAATACGCTGCTCTGCTGACAGTAGGCATGTCCATTTTGTGATTGGTCCTATACTGCAAACATTCCCTCTTTGACGTGAACACGCTCATCGCTAGATTGTGAATCCTTGAGTCAGTGCCGGCGGCAGACATAAATCCGTGGGCGGGCTTTTTATTTCCTAAGTGGGCCCAGTCTAAACATAAGAGGGCTGATTATACAATTAGATACACAACCTGCCTATCTATGTGTAGCATATGCGTGATTCTAATTGATCTGAAAACAACAGTGACGTCTACAGGGAACTACCAAGATGTGGCCGCAATGTTGGACGAGCAGAGTGATCAAGTAGCCTGAACATGTCATAAACATTGAGGCCAGTCTGGTCCCGGGTGACCCCCCTCCAGACTGGTTACATTGTTGTATTCAGGGCGACACTCAAAACGCTCGGATGCCCATGGTTGGTGAAGTTGATAACCTCCGTCATGTGACCACTTAGCGTGATTGCGGTTTTAGGGTTAGAAGCCGGATAACAAAAAGATATCCTGATTATGTTGAATTTGGATCGCAGTACATACTATTATTATGACTCTTTTTGGCTATAGACTAAACGATGATGCAGATGATGAAGAATGCCATCAGCTTCTGGCTTCTTCATCACAATCTACTTCCCAGTGCGGCTCCGCATTGACTCATACAGTGAGAATGGGAGCTAACCACTCATCCCTCTTGTAGTAATAATGATAACAATGATTCTGCTAGTCACCAAAGTTGCACAGCACTTTAAGCCCGATAATAACCCATACTTTTTAAATATTTTCATTATTTTATTTATTAGTAATGTATTATTATTATTATTGAAATATATATTAAAATCAAATTCTTTTTTTTAATGGTTTTCCATTTGAGGGTCACCTGCCATCTGTCTATTGCCAGTTCGTTGCTGTTGTTTTCGCACAGATGGGTTTATCGTCAGCTACGTCCTGTGATAGAATTACGTTTTTGATTCCAATAATAGCTGTTTTTCAGTGTGCTTGAAGTTCTAGATTAATTTAATACAATACATTTGATCTGTGATGTGATATTTCTTGAAGGTGGTTGTAGACAGGATTGAGTTGCTGAGGCCAGAAGCGTTTTGCACTTTGCATGTTGGTGACAGTCATGATGAAATGTCTTGTGTATGTGCACCTTGTGCTCTTTACTGCTTGTTGAACGACACACGAAACACGTCACACTTCACAGTTCAGAGTCTTACCCGTTTGTGTTTGACTATTTGTGGAGTATTATAAGATCTGAGTGTTTGAATAAGTAACAACACCCGTTTTCTGCAAACCAGAGTAAATTGTTTGTACTCATGAAGTTGTAGAACATCAAGCAATTTGTATTTTTACGGTCAGCAGGTCATTTTTCGATAATTCATTATATTCAAACTCTCGATAGCAGATATTTTGTGTTGACATTTATATTGTTGTATTGAGTACCTCAGACTGTCACTCATTCTCACACTTGTATCAACAAGGATTTGAACTATGCTGATTCCAAAGTTCTTCAAATTCGTTCCTTCCTCAAAAAGTTTAATGTGTTTTGTCAGGATGGAAGCTTATCTGAAACAGTGTACAATACACAGTTTTTTCTTCATGTGAAGCTTCCTTGGAGGAAAAGGAAGGCTCGGGGAAAGTCCCTGCAGCTCTTTATCTCCGCAATTTGAGTGAAACTGAGCTACTTACAAATCTAATGTAAAAATGTCCAACTGGGGATTTTTAGTCAAAGCTTAACTAACCTAAACAAAGATTTTTTTCTGCAGCTGCTTCATAATAAAAGTTTAATAATGTGTCTTAACTGACAGGCTGTTACTTCGGTGCAGCTGCAGGAAGTGACCAGTAGGAAAAAGCAGTGTACTGCTATAGTTTTGATGACACATCTTCAGTTGTAGCTGTCAACTGCGGTCTGTTACTTTGTACTTTTGTTCCTGTGTACTGCATTTTGCTCATTATTATAGACTTATATATACATGGAAACTCACAGCCTGAAACCACAAAAACTCTAAATCTCACTGATGAGATTAGTTTAGAGCTAGCAGCTTTTAAAAAGCAGAATAACACTTGACTCCCTACAACTATTGGCAAAAGAAATGCTGGGGCACATCTCTGCTGTTACCTGAAGAATGAATTTAACATCATTTTATAAGCAATTAAGTTCATTTAAACTGTTTTAATGGTTCCGGACAAACGGAAACCTCCAATGTAGAAACCATCATCAGATCAGGACACCAGTGATTGGCTGATATCTGATATTTCATTCAAGGACAACATTTGAGCCAAATATCAGTTTAACTCATGTCGCCTCCATGCAGGTACTGCTGTCTGCATACAGCCTGAAATGAGATGTGACCTTTGGTGGTGTCACAGCAGGTTGCCCAGCCCTCAGGGCCTCAGATCATGTCAGCACACTGCGACGTGACGCACAGCTCACTCTACATGAGGTCAAATGTCACAGCAAGCTGCCAGCATGTTGCAACATAATGTAAACGAAGAGTCACATTAGCCCTGTGAGTCTGAGACAGTTATGAGTACCAGCTGACTGTACCAGTGGTCTCATTTTGCCCCTGCAGCTGGTTAGAATGATCTCACCTGACAGACTCCAGCACCGTCTTTTTTTAATATACTGGTCACAGGCATCTCTTGCCTATTGTATCCTGTATCTTGCTGATATGGATCTGATGGGTTTGATCAGGGCGGTTGTGTCTCCCCACATTGAATTTCACAGATTCAGCAGGGTGACCAAATCTCAAGAACAATACATATTCTTCCATAACGAGTGTTTATGCAATACAATGGGTTATAATCTCCTACATTTTAAGTGGTTTCCCAAAGCACTTGGAGATGATTGTTGAGAAGAGGCTGACTAATAGAGTATGCTACTGTAGAAACACACAACTTCACCTACTGCACTTCAAAGTGCATGCAGAACGGTTTCTGCAGTCTGAAGAGGTGGAAACTCCAGGAATACTTGTAGTTTAAATAATAATAATAAAGTTGTTATTCATACTGCACGAGTCGCTGGCGTTTCTCCTCTTTGATTGAGTAGGAATGCAGGAAAAAACATTTTTTTGTTTCATTTGAAATCAATGAGATTATAAACACAGTAGAAGATCATGTTATCTAGGGCAGCTCATTGTCAGTGAGTTAGTTGATTTGATGTCTGAAGACAACTTTGCTGCTCACCTGCCAAAGCCTGTAAAGTTATTTACCTGCCAAAATAATTATTACATAGTTTGCGGAACAAATCTCAACTACATGTCCACTTTTACTGGAGCTTTCAACCGCATCTCACAACTCGCTAAATTTCCATCAAACGTATGAAACTAAGTATTGGACCTTTAGATCACATGTTAAAAGGTGGTTGTATATGAGGAGGAGACCGTAACTTGTGTCTGTTCAAAGATGGCGTCACGTCTCAGATGTAAATGACCTCCCCATCCACTGACTCCTCTTCGATGCTGTGACTGGTTATGGTCTGATGTTCACATACAGCTGTTATCGTCTGTTTATATTCATTCAGTCTCTAGTCCAGGATCCTTGCCATTTCACAGACGTGCTGTAGTGTTCCCTACAGCTGTCGCAAATGATGTCATGATGATGTCATACATCCCTCCAGTTTCCGCTCCAGGAAAAATAAATGGATTTTGGGTTAAACAGCAGAGATCCCCAGATCTTTGCTATATATACTGTACATCTTTCCAGAAAGATTCATCACCCCACATTTGGAATACTTAAAGGATACATACAGTCACTAGTCTTGAACGTTTGTGAAAGGAATTTTTGACCCTGGGTGAGGGCTGAAAGGAAATATTGACGTGCCAGTGGCTGTTTACTGGACTTGATCCCAAATTGTTCACGCAATTCACTGCTGACGCCTCAACCCACTTAACCTCAGGACGCCTCTGCTCGGACTCCTTTGAGTCACTCCTCGGCTTTCCTACAACAAACATGCCTCAACAGCGATCCCACTGCGTCCACAAGCTCTGCCAGCTGGTTTCCGACTTGTGTCGTTTTTTTTGCGTGTTTCATTGCACCCCTTGTGTGAAAGATTCTTATTTGGTGGAAAAACCCAAGTGCAGCGAGCCGAGCATTGGGTCAGGAATAACTGCAGGCCTGAGAGCTGGTCGATGGACATGGCAGTGACAGTCATGAAACCACAACTGACATCAGCAGACAAGTGTGACTGTGTTTGTGTGTCTGTGTGTGTTCTTGTGTAGAATATCACTGGTAGAATAGTGGACTGAATGATGGTCAACTCAGGGACAGCTCTGTTCCATTAATTTGTCGCAGGATTAGACAATAGAGTGGTACTTTTACGTAATCCAAATGAATGAGGAAATAAGGTATCCACATGTAGTCTGCTTCGGCGGCGTCTGTCACAGGTGAACAACAACATTGAAGTCAGCATGCCAGGTAGGGAAAAGCCTGGGTGTTGGAGGAGACTCCACATTTTATTTTTTATAGAGATTACAGAAAGCCTGCAGTGATATGACCAGATGGCGTGTCTGTATGTGAATGCTCAAAGATGCTGTCATCAGTTTATGCTCCATGATACATGAACATTGACTCAGGTCCTGTTGAACCTCTGGTTCTTGCACTATGTCTGTTGACGAGATTTGACTAATTTAATTTCTATTGCAAGTATTGTTGCTATGAATACCACATCTGATATTATCTAACGTTGTGTGTATTTATAAAACTCTGAGATTATTCATGCTTAAAAGAATAAATATGTTGTTTGCATGATTAATGATAAATCTAAAATATAGGAATGGATGTTTGACCAATTACTGAGCCGATACCAGTGCGGATATGTATGCCTCACTGGAACTCATTGGGGTGATTTCAAAGCAACATGAGGCAGGGATTGCTATTTTAAATAACATTTTTAATAGCATTCAGAAAGAAACTGTATTTAATATGTGTCTATAAGGTCAAGGACGATACCTGAGCCGCTTTATAAGGCAAGTGTGAGGGCTGATGCCATTCCAGTAAATTGTATCGGTGCATCCCTAATAATATGTACACCATTTTATTAATTTAAATTTTCTTTCATTCAATTCAATAACAATTGTACTTATATTACTATTGTTAATGATAATAATAAATTAGATTTGCATGGCGTCAGCACCTACAAATAATGAAGACTGAAAAGGCACAGAAAGACTGAGAGAAAACTCACTGCCCCGTTGTCTCAATCTTGTCGTGCCCCGCTGACCAGCAATGTGATTGACTGCTACTGGTTTGCCCCTCAGCTAATTAGTGGAGGAAGTGGCACACTCCTGCCTCAATCGCTGGATACTGAAATACACCAATTAGTGCAGTATGAACATGATGAGAGGAACACTCGGCATGGCCTGTTGCTGGGCAAAGACAGACAAGTTTGTGTGTGTGTGTGTGTGTGTGTGTGCGTGTGTGTGTGTGTGTGTGCGTGTGTGTGTCTGTGTGTCTGTGTGTCTGTGTGTCTGTGTGTGTGTCTTCGTGCCCTGAACCAGCCTGTCCAGTTGCACACCAATGTGATGTAAGGTTGTTTGATTTTCAGGTCGATTCCGGAGCCAAATCTAGATTTCTACTGCTGGGGCTATAATCACACACTGTGTGTGTGTGTGTGTGTGTGTGTGTGTGTGTGTGTGTGTGTGTGTGTGTGTGTGTGTGTGTGTGTGTGTGTGTGTGTGTGTACAAACCAGTTTATAATCATGTTAATGCTGATCAGCCACTGTATGGATTTCTCCCCGGCTGGACGGTCAGAGCTAATCACTGCACATAGACTCCACGATCAATACCCGTCCGGAGGAGTGAATCAACCTTTCAGGCGCCCAGCACTCCAAAACATTTAACCACTTGAGCGCTACCCCAGTCACATTCATATTTAAAGGACCAGTCTGCTCAAATGAATGAAACGTTTGTTCATAGGCAGACTGTCTGTTCTTTAGCGCCAAAGTTCAAACACCCAAGACAGAAAACAACTTTTTTGACCAAACAACGAATCCCTGCCAGCTCTGGCCAACCTCCGACCTCCCAACTCCCAAGGATATGGATCAAGGCTTGTAATGTACAGCCTCCCACCATTTTTAAGAGGCCTGTAGGTCAAAGGTCACACAGAAAAATAATAACACAGCAGCTGGCTTGACTCTGTGCAACCTTCTCCTCCCCTTGGCTATATTTAGAGAGACATGAGTTGCTCTGAGATCAGATGTTGATGTTGGACTCTGTTTGGACAGCTATCCACCGTGGCTGGCCAGGTGGATGGAAAGAGCAACTGGCTCTTCATGGAGGTGTGGCACTCTGTTTCAATCCAATATGACTGTATACAACAGTAGAAATAGTTTTCTAAAAAGACGAGTCACAGTTCATGATCTTTGCATGTTTTAAAATGTTCGCTGTTCTTCTTTCTGCAGTAGACTGATGTACAGTACGACTACAGTAATTCAACTAGTACATCAAATGACCCAATATATAAGAAATGTATCAAACTGCTTGTCTCATCAACAGTAACCAGCTGTGGAGGCTGAATTCACAAGCCTCTGAGGGCTGGCTGCCTTGAGCACTTTTGCTGTTGATGTTGTTGTGACAATATGAAGAGCTTCCAGTAATCTCGCTACTGTAACGAGGGAAATAGTAACCGTAAAAAGTCGATTTATGTTAGTCATGGCAATTTCACCAATGTTACCAAGATAAAAAGCTATCTATTTTATGTACAAGTGGACCTGTTTTCATTTAACAATTTAACAAAAAGGATTTCTCTTAAATTATTTGTATTCAGATGACTGAAAATTAGGAAGAGAGAGATTCAACTAAGATCCCTGGCTGCACTCAAACTGGAGACATTCATGCTCAGTGATAATTCACACACACACACACACACACACACACGCAGTGGTGGTTTAAGGAGGAAAGATCTGGCAGGGGGCTGGAAGAGAGGGAAGCAGGGTGTTTTTCTTCTGCTTTCAGATCAAATATACAATAGCTTTGAGGTGTAAAGCAAACAAACCCCCTTTACTCCCTGAACTCTTACTCCCCCACACACACACACATACACTTGTACGCACAGCACACTCAGGCATGCATGCAAATCACATAAAGTGTTCCCTGGTCTGTTTTCTTCCTCACCTCTTGCCTCCTTCCTGGTGTGAGGCTTTAGCCCTCTCTGCCAATTCCCACGCTACAAGGAAAGAAAACAGGAGGGAGCATGTGTGTGGATTGACCTTTAACCCTGTATCTGTGTCATCTCCCCATCAGATAACATCTGGCCTTGATGCTTGTTTTCTGTATCACTCACATACATAACAGAACGTGTCTTAAATCCCTCGGCCCTGTGAGCACAAACATGGGTGCATGGACGATAACTACTACTTACTAACGATAATCCTAAAGTTTCAATTTTGTGTGCAGTTACAGAGGCTAACTTTGAGAAAAGCCTTCATAAGGAGGACATAAAGTCTGCTTTGGATTCAAAAGGTTGCCTCTGGGCATGGCCTATCGTCAAAGTGACTGTAACTTAAATGCTCTGAGCGACATCAATGCAGTTCAGATTTATTGACATCTTTAGATTAATATAGTGTCTAGTTGTAACGGTTCACTGCTGTTGACTGTTAATCCCTTAAATACATTTTATATCAAAGTGTAGATAAAGCAGATGTGTTCCCAAATAAAAACAATCATCTCAGCACTAACTCTAAAACAGTAAGGTTGCAACTAATGATATTCTTTATTAGTCAGCTTAGATGTTAGTCCATATAATGTCAGAAAATATGGAAAAATGTCCAAGATGACTCTTGAAATAACTCGTTTTGTCTGACCAACAGGCAAAAAAACTAAGATATTTAGTTTACTACTAAATAAAATAACGTATAGCGGCAAATCCTCACAGCTGAGTTGGGCAAAGTAGGGAATGTGTGGCGCTTTTGCTTGACGATTCATCAATAATCAAAATAGTAAATTTTCTGTTGATTGACATTGATTGAATAAATATCAAATGAGCAAACACTTATCCTGCCTGATGATAAAATTGAAACATTGTTGATTACCACTTTTAACCTCTGCAATCTTTTTCGTTTGGTTTCAAAAGGTTCCCTCCTCTTCAATATGTCGACGAGGTGCAAACTAAACATCCTGGGAACAAAAGCAGAAGTTCGGATGTGGGTGTAGAGGGGTGTGTGTGTGTGTGTGTGTGTGTGTGTGTGTGTGTGTGTGTGTGTGTGTGCGTGTGTGCGTGTGTGTGTGTGCGTGTGTGTGCGTGTGTGCGTGTGTGTGTGTGCGTGTGTGTGTGTGTGTGAGAAAAGTTTAGTAAAACAGAGTTAAAGAGAGAAAAGGGAGCCTTCATTTACGTCAGAGAAATGGAAAACAATGCTGGAGGCAGGAGCCAGAGCAAGGTCAACTTGTTATGTATGCTGCAACTGTACAAGACGCCAGGCTGCCTGTCTCTCTGTCCGTTTATCTTCCTGTCTGTCTGTCTAAAAGGGGGGACGCCTTAGCTAGCTGCAGAAGCGATGGTTTGCGTTGTAGAGGTGGTACTAGTAGTAGAGCTCCACTGAAAGGGTATTATATAGTCTCTAGAACAGCTTTTCATTTTAAACTGAAAAAAAAACTTTAATCCTTTCTAGCTTGATATCCTTTCCATGTGTTCTACAACTTACATTATCTTTCCTTTCTGCGGTAGAACGTATATGTATATGATATGCTCTCAAGGACCCTTAGCATTGTCATCCATTATCTGTTCAATACTTCTCAACATTATTTGTGATGGGAAGAAATACATTAATTCAGTACAATTACTTTACTTTACAGTCAAATCATGGAATGTGCGTCCTGACTTATTTTACACATATATAGCTTCAGCTGTTTTTTAGCCCTACTGTCCTGCATGCAAATTAACAACAAAATACCAACAGGAATTTTTTTTTTTTTTAAAGAGCCCCCATAAACACAATTAAGATTGAGCAGAATACCCAAGACAAGATTTTAGCAGAGCCTTGTGTATGGGTCATTGCAGTACCGTATGTTGTCAGTAGTGGGAGCTGTCTCCCTTTCTGTTGGCTTCAGCTACTTTTGAATGGGAATGAATGCCATTGACCAGCAGTGAGCTCAGAAGAACTGCAGCTGCTGCTGAGCTCAATGATGATTATGAATCTGTGAAAATGAACTGCCCCCAAAAAACAAAAAAACACAGTAAGTCTCTTGAAACACTCAATATGTAATCATTCTAATGACGTATCTGTCATCAGTGGCAGTGCTTCATCCTATTTAAGAAATCTGTTGTGCAGTCATCTTCATATACATGTATTGTTGCATACGCTACAAGTGGTAGAGTAGTGATGTATATGCATGTGTGGAACACGTCCTCTATGCAGACAGTATAATCAGAACTATAACGTCAGTGGTGTACGCAGCTGTTTGTGTGTGCGTCCGTTTGGGAGTACAACCGAGGCTTTAAAGAGCAGGGCAAATCCAATAAATGGGATTAATTCTCCAGTCAGCGTCATCTACCTCTGATATGATAGACAGCTACAACTCATTTCATTGTTTGATAATACATTTGTTGATCTCGGTGAACAGAGATGGTATAAGGCCACTTTACATTAAAACAATTTGGTTTTTAGTGTAAAGACTTAGCGTTCCTTGATGGTTTAAATAGTCTTTTCCACACCTTTTTACTGGTGAGGCTTTAAAAACTACAGATTTTAAAAGTGAAAAACTGTTTGAATTCATAACTAACATCTATTACTGCTTTCAGGACCAGTAGAGACCATCTGACCTTGTTCAATCTTAGTAGCAGCCATGTACACTGTCAAAGTGTCTACTTGCCCAGAGATTAAGCTAAGTAAAAGTTTAAAAGAAAATATGCAGCATAAGAATGGAGAGAAATTGTATGTGGTCTTGTAATTCTACTTGGAGTCATCTAGAAGCACTCAACCAATCCAAAGGAAAAGGAAAATCCTTCATGTATGTATTCATGAGGAGGAGAGAAATCATCTGCACCCTGTCTGGTGGGGGTGTGGGGGGGTATCTACCTAAGCTCCGTCACCAGTATCCCATTCCCCTCTTTCCTGGCAGGCAGATCTATTTATAGCTTCTGACGTCACTGGTCTCCTCTGATGGAGCCTCGTCACGGCCGACTACACTCAGCCAGGGGGAGGGTGAGGGTGTAAATAGGGTTGGGTGAGGTGGAGTGGTGGGGTGGGGGTGTTATCACTGAGGTAAGCCCTGCTGCAGCCCTCCCCCTCCTCTCTGCCATGTCACACCAATAAGGTGTGAGATGCTGAGCCACATCACTGTGCTGGATACAGCCTTCTTGATCCCCCCTCGTCCTCCTCTATGTTTGTGCCTCTCTGCTTCTGTGAATTATGTCTTTCATTCAGCATCGATTGCATAATAGCCATCTTTCATTTATCGGGCACTGCTATTGCTGGAGCGCCGGAGGCAGGCTGAGCTAAATATAGACATAGAACCCACCTTCCAGTGCTCTTTTGGTGCTCTGTTTTCTATTGTTATGATCAAGGAAGGAGGGGGGTATTATAACGGATACCAATTGATCTAACAGATACTGAGTATATTAAAAATACATTAACATTACCACTCAAGAGGTGCTATTATCTAATCCCGATACATTATTTTTTTACAATCCGATATTGTTGAAGACGTTTGTTTTGAAAGAATTCAGGTCAGAGAAGTGAATAGTTGTAACCAAGTGGTCGCTTGTTTCACTCTTTTTAAAAAAGAGTGCAGACGAGTCTGTGTGTCCTTGAGCCAGGCCTGGTACCACAGAGGTAATGGAGACCAGGGTGAGGCTGAACAAATGCAAAAGAGAACTCCCCCCCTTGTGTATTTAGACAAAAACTCAAAGCCATTTCCTACCGGCCCCTCTTTGTTTCTCTTTCTGTATTTTGTATCACGATTTTGGAAGCAACATTTTGGGTAAAATGGAATTCATGTGAGTAAATCTCATAAACCCTCTTCAGGCTCTGCAGACTGGCTTCTCTGATTGGAAGGATTCAAAGGGATTAAATCGTGGCAGAATTGAGCTGTGATACCTTTTGGTTACAGTAGATGGACTGAATCCAGCTGGCAAGAAAAGGCAGATTGTTGAAAAGACTATTTCATTTAGATCATACCAATAAAATACAATTTTACCTGTAGACGTTAAGTGCGTTGTTCAGTAATAGGGGTGCCTTTCAATGTGGTGGATGCGATGGGGTGACGCACCACGGATGAAGTCAGTGTTGACGTCATACGGAGATAGCAGAGGGAAAGATGTGTGTGGGTGTGCGTTTGGTTGCGAAAAACATATAATCACAAGGTCACCTGTTTGTAAAGACTCACAGTCAGGGCAGACAATTTGAACATAACCTTTTTATCCTTTTTAAACCAAGGTGTTTTGTGCTTGTTATTATGATGATTCTTCATACTGCCACATGAATATTTACACACATCCTATTCTTGTGTTATTTTTTAATTTCAACTATCTTTGTGAATGTTTGGGATAATTTATTGCAAGAAACATGCAGCTGTATTTTTTTTTAAAACATTTGAGGACATGCAGCATTCTGCACGCTGTACTTCCAGCTCCAGTCACTCTGCAGAGGCTTTATCGTACGTAGCTCATCTCAGCCTTGTCTTATCCTTATCTTTCAGTTTCTCCTTTCTTTCTCCATATGTCGTCAACAGGAGCAGTTTTATATTTGGGTATCCGTGGTTTGGATGCAGTGCTAAGATAACCTCATCAATGTTGCTTTGCATTTTCTTACTCTGTTATTTATTACTGTCTGGTGTTTTTTGTTTTTTTATTCTTTATGAACTTGATAGCTGCTTCTCTTATAATATTGAGGTATGCAAATTATAGTTTAGAAGTACTAGTAACACTAGTAGTAGTTGCATTAGTCATGTCATTAAAGGAATAATGTGTGAGGGTAGTATTGATGTGTTTCTTCTGTCTCACTCTCTGTAGTTTTGATGTGGAGAATGGCCTGTCGGTGGGTCGCAGTCCACTGGACTCTCAGACCAGCCCGGGTTCTGGGCTCGTACTTCAGGCCAACTTTCCCCACAGTCAACGGCGCGAGTCCTTCCTCTACCGCTCTGACTCAGACTTCGACCTTTCACCCAAAACAATGTCCCGAAACTCGTCTACTGCCAGCGACCTGTGAGTATTTTAAATATACTTTCTGTATCAATTTAACACCAATAAACCAACCAGCCGTTATCCTCTATATCATGTTGAATTTTTGATCTGGGTCCAGAGGTGCTGGTCCTAGATACCCAAGTCCCTCAGTATTAGTGTTTCTCCATAGTGAACATTTTAGGTTAATAATAGATTATTTCATAAACAATTGAATTACTAGAACATATTCAAAAACATTTAACATTTAATCTAAATTGTGACTCTTTCATTTGGGAAATAAACTGATTTAGCATTTCATGCCCTTGATTTATATACTGTATATAGCAATATGTAGCATCAGGACACACGGATTGAACCCCTTCTGTTATGAATGAATAGGGAAACACAGGCATGTATCCTTAATATTTATTCATGTCCTATTTACACCATGAAAAGTGCTTTTTTTTGCATCTGGCTTTAAAGATTCTTTTGGTAGCACAGCTCACGTAAACAACAGTCATGTTGATTTGGTATGTACAACTAAAGCTAAAACCATAATCTTCGCTCAGAAGTAGTTTTTCTGCCTGTTTATACAGCTAAAGGTTTCTCTGTGCAGCTAGCAGTCTATTTGAAGCCAGAGTGTAAATGGGGCCTCGACCACCAATAGCTGTCGCTCTTTGTTTTGAAGGGAGGAGGGATTGAAGCATTGGGAAATCAATTGGCTGCCTCGGTGAGACAGTGTAAAGAGTGCTGTGCTTTGTCTGTCCATCTCTTTGGGCTTTGCCATGTTGTCATGAGTCAAACCTTCTACCACTTACGCCTCCACCCCTCCACACCCCCACCCCCTTACACGTGACCTTTCCCTTACTATGACTTGAAGAACATATCGTGGATGCTCAACTCCAAAGTGATCATCACAGAGTATTTTTAACAGTGCCAGCAAGCATTTGACAGATAGGGATCTGGTATCACAAGTAAAAGCATTTGCTAATAATTTTTTGAAATATTTAATTTCACAAAACAATTAATAACAATACTTACAGGTGTCATATCTATAGTTATTCAGTGTCAAAATGTTTGCTGACACTGTACGTTTCACCGTCAGCATGGATTTACCCTGAAGTCTGGATGGTTATGATAATGAGACCTTCAAAGCTTCCAGAAAAGTCTACCTCTCCAAAAGTTGGCTTTCACAGCACTCCATGCATGAACAACTCCTCGCCTAGTAGTACAAATATATATATATATATATATATATATATATATATATATATATATATATATATATCTTTGAGGCAAAAAGAAACCAATCTGCATTGAGTAATTTTAAGCTTTGTAGAAATGTCATTAGCATCCCACAGGAGAAGTCTAGCCTACTAATTAAATATTCACTGGACCTTTAGCTCCAACTCTTGAAACAAATATTATAAATGCTACAGGAGAATTTGACCAATTACTTGGATCAAGTTGTCTTTTTCTTTCCTCTTTTTGTTGGAGCGGTAGCAGACACTCAACTTTTCTGAGCTTGTTTGCTAGAAACAACTGCCAGTTTTACATGGCAAGCTTGATGGGAGCCACAGGGCCAGAGAACCAAAACAATGAGCGACGAGCTGTCATTTTTGTCATTTGATTTTATCCTAAAAACGTCAACTAATTTGGGTTTATTGAGACTGGTTGAGTTAAACCTTAATGGGTAGATGCAGTGTTGATAAATGTTCCCCTGCCAGTAACTAGTGATATGTGTCTTTGTCTCATATTGTCTTATTTTAACTTATTTAAAGCAGTGGTTCTTTGGCTCTGAGGGTTAACTCTCAGCTGCATATTTGCCTCGAAGAAATATTTGTATAACTAAAACAATCTCCCCTCTATGTCTAGTGGGATATCTGAGACCAGGTCGTAACCCACTGTACTCTTCACTCTTCCTTTACATTTCCCACATTAAGATGATGACAACAAACAGATGCATTTGTTGTCATTGTTTGTGTGTTTGTGTTTTGAAGTTGTTTTTGTATCACATGGCTTCACACACTGCTTTTTCACTGGATATATGTTTGTGTTTGTCTGTGGTTTTCACAGGCATGGTGAAGACATGATAGTGACTCCATTTGCACAGGTTAGTAGCATGTTTGTGTTGCTGGTTTTGTATGACCAGAAATTCGCTAAATGTACTGGCTGCTTTCATCAAATTTGACAAATCAAAACAAAACCCAGTGGCCCAGGGACAACCTGTACAGCAGGGGACCGAAGGTTGGGGTTAGCATTAGGGACAATTTAGAACACAGCACCATTGAGTGGATTTATAAATCTGTTTGTAAAAAGCAAAGCAAAGCGTCAGTGGGGTCTTGACTGGGAATTACCTCATTGTAGAACATGTTGCTACAATACGCAGTTCTGAGGACATTTTATTCATCTGATTGATTCATTAGTCCAGCCGGTAATCAAGGATACACTAGATGGAGGATGCACTACTGTTTGTATTCTATTCTTGATATTAAGGGGATGTCTCGGGTGTCTCCATCCATACCAATTCACACAGCTCCAAATCTCACGCTCTCTTCTTCCTTCTTAGGTTCTTGCCAGTCTACGAACAGTGAGAAGTAACTTTGCTGTTCTGACACATCTGCAAGATCGTGTCGCAAACAAGTAAGAACTATAAACGGACTAAAGGGCCGACTGCTTGTTATCTTCTTGCTCCACTAACACTTCAACTGTTTACTTGTTCCAGGCGTCCGACAAGCAGCAACCAGCCATCCATGTGTAAGCCATGTCTTACAGGTCAGTGTTACTATCCCTGTGTGTCGGGACCCTGAGATTTATCATGTAAAACTGTGAATCATTTCATGTCTTTCCTTTTGTATGAAGATACTTTTCTATATTACTTAACATAAAAGACACGTTAGAGAATGTGATCTCAATGGGGTCATGCTGTTTATTTAAATGACTGAAAATTCAAAGATGTTGTGGCTTCATTTTGAACCATTACAGGTGCAAAGCAACAAGCTAATACATGTTCTCAGAGCTGCATCACACCCCTGGATCACTTATATAGAGACCTAAACTGTCCTGTAACATGTATATGTGTGACCTCTGACCTTTCAGAGGAGCCATATCAGAAGCTGGCAGTGGAGACACTAGAAGAGCTGGACTGGTGTCTGGACCAATTGGAGACGCTGCAGACGAGACACTCAGTCGGCGAGATGGCATCCAATAAGGTGAGAGGACATGTAGGAGAAATGTATGCAAGCAAATCTTGTTATATCAAAAATAATTTCCAATTTCTAACAATTAAATTCTGAGCTTCCCTTTGTCATGACAGCTATGACTGATTTTAATTGTAGTGCTCAAATGTGATTCCACAAGCAGGTCACATGCTTCGGGTCTGATCTTGTAACTCCTGGCCATGTGTGCAGAGCAGTGTTGATAAAGTGCATGTCCCTGTAGCTTTTTCCTGGTTATTCTAGTTTGAAAACTGATCTGAGTAACATATGAGGGGAGAAAGTCAGTTGTTATGACACATGCATCTGCAGTGTGAACAGAGCCAGAAACACTTGGGTTCATGAATGGCTTCTTCCTCCATATGAAGAGTTCATCATCGTCTCCTCGTTTCCCTCCATCATGCTTCTCTCTACCGTCTGGCTGCTACACTCAGTCCTCCTCCCTCTCCCAGTCAGCCAATCAGATCCCTCCCATCTACCCAGCCCCTGAAGCCAGATGGATCTGATTGGACAGAGAATAGGGAGCAGCATGCGGGGCGGGGGAGGGGGGATCCTCACAGCCTCTCCCGCTTTCTGAATCTAAGTGACAGTGTGTGACAGTAGTTGGATGAGGAGCTGCTGTCCACACCCTTTCTCCCCGATGCTGGACCACATCCCCAACCCTCCCCACCCCACTCTTCCTTCCCGACACCCCCACACCTCCGGGACAGGACACGTGACTGTGGGAACTTTTATTTCCAAACGGACTTCTCCTCTTGTTCAAACTGTTCCCGCTGCGCGTGGACATGAATTGAGTGAGCGGCGCGTCACTAAGCAAGCCAACTTGTTCGCTTGTCGCGTTGGATTTCCGAGGACCTCTAACAGCAACATGCGCGTGTTGACATGCCTGCGTCGGCTCTCTGCGCTGGTCTGCGCTGGAGACTCAGACAGGTGAGCGACGGGAGCGCCTTGTTTACATCGGGATCTATGGGCAGTGCAGGCTTTGCAGGGGGGCGGAATGCTGCGCGAGCCCGTCGCATCTGACTCATGGCCCGGGTCTGCAAACGGGCTGAATGTGGGGGGGGGGGGGGGGGGGGGGGGTGCAGAAAACATCTTTGTCAGAGGGAGTAGCTGATATGATTTTGTGATGATAATTTAGAGCGGTGTTTGGTTGCAGGAATATGCTGCATGATATGTGTAAACATATAGCATTTGAGATTGTGTGTGTATGTGAGAAATGGTGCTCTGACAACCTGAGGTCTACAATAGAGGGAGCAGGTGTGTTGAGAAGCTCCAGGAGAAGTAAACCATGATGATGATGATGATGATGAACAGGCACATTTTGGTTAAAGCTTCAGGATTATGATTCATGTAAATGTGTATGTTTTGGTTTGTGCCCATATATGTGTGTCACACGTAGCCACTGCAGCACTCTCTCACCTGGATCATCTCCTTCCTCCCTCAGTCACCACGTGCCCAAGCTGTTACATAATCAGTGTGGAAGCTGCCACTGACATCAAACTCAGGGGGAACACCGAACACTTGTGCTTGAAAAACTTTCACCAATGATTTTTTAAAACCACAGTGTAGATTTCACACGCGTGTCTGTGAACCGCCAACATAGAGACATTAAAGATATTATAGCTTGTTTCTTTTATAAATGAATAAGAGGGTAAATGTGCACTGTATAGAAATAAATGTGCTAAAATTGCACTATAGTTTTGTAAGAATGCAATGCTGGAGTTCCCCGACATGTTGGTGCTAAACATTCAACCCATAGGAAAAATGATGGAGCATTTAATTAACCAACCAAATAGCAGCAATGTACTATAACTAACTTACTAATTATGTATACGTTAAGTTACTTGCAGCCTAAAAATATGTACATGCAGAGATGACTGTGTACAGAAAAACATTTTTTTATCGCGGTGATAGAATCTGTCTGCAGACAGACAGACAGAATTATAAATAACTGGCAAAGGAATCAGAATGGGCTCTGTGGTAGTTCCCCATATAAAGGACCCCATTTGCCATGATGACTCACACAGACTCACAAGGTGAAAACAATACAAGCTTCGAAACACAGGAACATATTCAGTAAAAGTAAAGTGATGACAGTAGAGGAATCAAGAAATGCATTGATCATACATTGTTTTTAAAGCTGAGTTCTGAAATCCCTTTCAACGTAATAACCCTCCTCATAGAGAGGTAGGGAGACGGTAACAACACATGAGTTAGGGGAATTATAATGTAAGTTTTTTTTTAATCACAATACCTCCACCATGGTCTCTTATGTCTAGTTTTATAAATGTATACCAATTTAGTTCACTTTATATCCTGATGTTTAAACATGCTACACATGCACCTTGTCTTTGAGTATTTTAACATGTGTATCTGCAGTGTTACCTCCACAAACCACATGTTGTTTTGTGTCTTCCCAGTTTAAGAGGATGCTGAACCGCGAGCTGACGCAGCTATCAGAGACAAGCCGCTCAGGGAATCAGGTCTCAGAGTTCATCGCCAACACCTTCCTCGGTGAGTTTTAATGCCAAAGGTAAATGAATGAAAGGACACCCACTTTGTGGAAGGGAAGCTGTAGCTAACCCTTTTTTAAAGAGTGTATGAGGTCTAGTTAGCGAAAACTAATGCAGGCAGCCCTGCCAAGAAGTCTACATTCACAAATGTTATGATTTTTAGAAGTGAAGTTGATTTATTTGAGTAAAGAAGAAAATGCTTTTATATGTAAACCAAGAAGAAGAGAATACATTTTCAAGTAAAGACACAATGAGGAGAAAATGATTTAAAGAAGGATTAGATGGAAGAGGAAATTGAAAGGAAGTAATGAAAAAAAGAGATTTGGATATTGAAGAAATGAGAAGTCAAAGCTATAAAATATAAGATTTTTTGAAAAACAGAAAGGGGAGCGATTACTTTGTAGAAAAAGGAAATGAAACAGGAGGATGTATAAAGAAACAGGGAGATGATCATTTGAGTATTTTCAGGGCTAGAAAAGAGAGGAGGATTTTTTAAAACTGAAAATATGAAGAGAGCATGTTTATAAAAGAGAGGAAGGATGAGATGATATTAATAGGGAGGAATAGAGAAGGTGAGGGTCTTTTTCTTCCCTAAAAGAGAAGGAAGCGTGGCGACAGACAGCATTCCCAGACACATTGTGTGGCGTTGTCGTAGCAACAGGGTGCAATATTATTAGACGGCGTGCTGCATCAATAGGAGGCTCAGTCTTCAACAGCCCTGCCGGCAGGATGGAGGTCCAGCCGAACGAGGATGGAGCTGTCAGCCGTTTGCCGTTTTGACATGAGTGCCTCGGCGTCAAGCCCGTTTAGAAATTAACCCAATGGTTTTGAATGTGAGGAAGAGGAGGCACTGTGAGAGAGGCCAGACAGCGCCCCGTGTGACGCTGCCACTCAGGTCTCTCTGCATCCTTATGGTGGCGTGTGCTTGTATCTGGGCTCAGATCTGGATATCATTCCTGCCGTGCTTATTAAAAAAACGTGGATGTGAAATACTGAGGATGATATGTGGACGTGAGGTAAAGCCGGCTGTCTGTGATGTCACAATGGGATCATTATTTCCTTGGTTTGTACACAAACGGATGAGTTATTTTCAACATTATCGTGTCTGCTGCGACAACACCTTTGTGTCAACAAGTCATATGGAGATTATGCCCATACTTTTGGTGGAAACCTTGTTTTGATCATTTCCATGCTTTTGCTGAAGGGATTACGCGCTCCTCTGTGGGTTAGAAAATAAATCTCCAACATGGAGACGTGATGAAGCCTTTTCAAACCCACATTTGGAAAAACAAGAGAAGCACTTTGTCATCAAGCTCAAGACAATGTGAGCTCCTGAGACGCTAACAGGTTTTACCCATCATCCTTAGCTTTCTACGACTGGTGTTCTGTTCATATGATAATATAGCTATGTTCAGCAGGTGTACTTCATTACAGCTGCACAATCATGGTCTATATACTGTACACAAATACCATATTGCTTACATTTAAATCTATTTAGTATACTATTTTTACATGGCAATTACATGTTACTTATTTGATGTTACCTTAAATCTATAATTCTTTGATTGTGAGCGATGCAAAGTCTCGTCATTCACAAGTTTATTAACACAAATTCTGACTGTTGTGCATGCTTTTACAAAGAAGGCACATTGTTGTGTTGATATAATGAACGTGACTCATTCATCTACATGTGTATAAGTAGCGGAAAGTCTGTATGTGACGCCGTGTTCCCTTTTGAACAGATCTCCTTTAGGTCAGGATGTACAAATAGACTCGTTTCTCATATAGTTGTCTCATTGCTTGTGATTTTATTCATACTGGCCTTCTATTTGTGTATTGTGTCAGTGATTTGTAGAAGGCAGGTTTCATGTATCACACTCTTTGTGACACATTCTTACAAGCTGTACATGCTAGTATCGGATATAGTGGCAGCAGGTGCAGGATTCGTAGTAGAATTTGTATTCGCTGGTGCAGTCACTAGTTATAATATTTGCAGTGATAGCTTTATCTTTATGGATACTTGCAGCAGTAGTTGTGCATGATTGATTAAATGCTGACAGTATAATAGTAGTAGTTGTATCAGCAGTATTGACAAACAGATAAGTAGTTGATAGTAGCATAATTGTAGTAGTAGTATAGCTATAGTAACAGTGGAAGCAGCCATAGTTGGTCGAAGCACTAATTGTGCTGGTAATGGATTAGATACGGTGAATAATACAAATTACTACAGCAGAAAACACTCACTTCTGGGTCAAGACAGGTTCCCTTCAAAGAGAGTTAGAGTCAGAGCTCAGGCAAAGGTCTTCACTGACAAGAAACTTTACCTTTATTCTCTTTGTCCACTGTACCCGTCTTTACTGGGAGGAGAGGAGAAGAGTAGGAAAAGAAAGACACTTTGAATGTGAGTAATAACTAGTAAGCACGTCGCATGATTTATGTTTCCACTGGTAGGCTGGTAGCAACCAATAAACAGCATGAGTTATATTCCACCCTGTAAACCTAAGTGCATATAAACAAAGTCAGATCATATTTCTAAACAAGCATGCATGAAAACCTGATCACCTCCTACACAATATTACATTTTGTTTGATTCAAGAGGTATTCATATGATTTTAAAGAACATCAACAGTGCTATAAAAACTTTAAACTCACTGTATGTATTTTAAAGCAATATAGTGGATAGGATACCAGTCTGAATCCTATCCACTATATTGCTTTAAAATACATACAGTGATCCTATCCCATTGAACATGTGACAGTGTGGCAAAAGGGGCGCAATCATGTTAAGTCTGAGTATTTTAAATTACTTGAAGACAGACATATATATTCAACAGTATGCTGTGTGCTTGTTCACATTGCAGAGAAACAACATGACGTGGAGATCCTTTCTCCACCTTCTAAGGACAAGGAGAAGAAGAAGAGGCCAATGTCACAGATCAGTGGTGTGAAAAAGGCCACACAGAGTCCCGGCTTAGCACCCGCCCTCATCCCCCGCTTTGGAGTCAGCACACCACACGAGAGCCTACTGGCCAAGGTGGGCACTCACTCATACACATACACACACACACACACATGACACACAAACACAATGTGTCTGATAGATGTCCGGTTTTCCTTCTCCAGGAGGTCGAGGAAATTGATCGCTGGGGTCTGGATATATTCAAGATAGCAGAATTTTCAGGAAACCGCCCTCTGACGGTGATCATGTACTCCATCTTCCAGGTAGGAGGATCCCTCAGCGCAAAGTCTGCTGGAAAATTATGAAAATTAGACACGTTATAAAAGTTATACATTCTGTCTTTGACAGGTACAGTGAAGACATTACTGACACTTTGAAGTTGTCTGCTTCTACAGTGTATTTTTTTGCTGTGACCCATCAAGTTGTATTAAGTAAGAAAATGCTGGTTGCAGGCAAACTTTAGGCAACGTCTCGAGCCATTTAAATCAAAACCACAGAAGAGAAAAACTGATTTGTAGATGATGTGACTCAGATTCTCTCCTCACCCTTCCAGGACCGAGACCTTCTGAAAACCTTTAAGATCCCAAGTGACACCTTTATCACCCTAATGATGACCTTGGAGGACCATTACCATGCGGACGTAGCGTATCACAACAACATTCATGCAGCTGATGTGGTGCAGTCCATCCATGTCCTCCTGTCCACCCCCGCTTTAGAGGTGAGCTAAGGAAGCTGATGTTACTGTCGTTCATGCTTACAATTTAATATCAGTCTATTGTTTGAAATTAATGTGTTTTCTCTTCTTCATCCCAGGCAGTGTTCACAGACCTGGAGGTCATGGCTGTTCTGTTTGCTAGTGCCATCCATGATGTTGACCACCCAGGAGTCACCAACCAGTTCCTGATAAACACCAGTAGGTTTTACCACAACATACACCTGAGGAAACACAGTTTGGTTTGCTGTGTGCCTCAGTAATCAGGTGACATCTTGACTCTTTTAACTTAACCTGCACCTGAACTTGGTCTCGGTCATATTGGCAGAATGGCACAGGATCTTATCTAGACAGGGCTCCCATTAGCACTGATTCAAATGAACTGTACTTATGTTTGAGGTGTTTTAAATGGTTTTAACAAGTTCAACCCACATTTCAACCCACCACAGGTTCAGAGCTGGCGCTGATGTACAACGATGCCTCGGTGCTGGAGAATCACCACCTCGCTGTGGGCTTCAAACTGCTGCAAGAAGATAACTGTGACATCTTCCAAAACCTCAGCAAGAAACAGAGAGACTCTCTCCGAAAGATGGTGATTGACATGGTGAGTCTGCCAATACAACAGCTTTGTTTGAAAAGGCTGCTGGCAAAATCTAATCATGTAGTTGATGTATGAGAAAACAGACGGAACAAACAAATGGGGAAACAAGTTGTGAGGAAAAAGCCCCAAACAACCCCAAAACAATTTGAATTCCTATGATAAGTTTTTTATTTGTTAATGTTTGCTATTGTAGCTTATGTATGTATAGTGTGTTTTAACTTCTGTATGTCATAAAAGCAAATATGCTGAATAACCTTAGACCAATAAAAGACTTAACTGTTGCTAAAGTTCCCCATGGGAGTTTTGGTCAAGACCCCAAATGTTTCAAATGGAAAGTTCCTGTACCATGCTGTGTCAAACTGCATCCATGTATCACTCAGGGCAGCTGCAGAGAAACAGTATGTTATTGCTTTTTCAGAATCAGATTCAGTAACTCTTTGTACTGGTGGATACAATTACAGTGCAAGGGCAAAAAAACACAAACTGTCACTCGCCTCACACAATTTCACAGTTTCTGCAAGACAAACTATATAATTTCATATACACATGTCCTAAATCATTCAGCAATAACCGTTAAACACCGACAGAACCACTTGTCTTTTTAAATATAGGAAACAAGAAGGCCCCATTACACAGACAACATGAGTGACTGACGATGTGTTACACCTCTTCATAAGGTGCTTGCCACAGATATGTCCAAACACATGAACTTCTTGGCGGACATGAAGACAATGGTGGAGACCAAGAAGGTGACGAGTCTCGGAGTCCTGCTGCTAGACAACTACTCTGACCGCATCCAGGTGAGAACGCATTTTATCGGCATCAGGGAATTGTGTCAGGATTTAGAAATGGATCATTAATCTGTGGCTACAATCAGAAACATTAAAACGTACCTATATACCTAATACTCAAAACAAGCAATAAATAATAAGCCGTAAATATCAGCAGCAGCACATTTTCTACAGGAGCCTAGACACACACACATACACACACACTCAGACAGACAGAGACACACACGCACACAGACAGGTGCACACACACACACACACCCTGTTTGTATGTTCAACCGGGGAGTTAATGTCAAAGTGCTGCTGCCTGCTGGACACATAGTGGTCATTGCAGCTGAACTGATCTATACTGGGTATTGTCAGGATAACCATATATATAAAATAAAAGGAATACTACATTTCTCAAGTTATTACTGCTGCTTTTTCTGCGCATTTGTAGGCAAGGTTTTGTAAACGGGGTACAGTCTGAATGAGCGTCTGTTCTCCAGGTTCTGCAGAACATGGTCCACTGTGCCGATCTGAGCAACCCAACCAAACCGCTGGAGCTTTACCGCCAGTGGACGGACCGCATCATGGGGGAGTTCTTCACCCAGGGAGACCGAGAGCGGGACAAGGGCATGGACATCAGTCCCATGTGTGACAAACACAACGCCTCCATCGAGAAGAACCAGGTAACACCCACTGACACACAGGGATGTAGGATAATACAGTAAAAGTTATACACTTCAAGGAGTTTATATGATTTTAAAACCTCCAGGTTAACAACAGAGAACATTGGGGCAGAAAAGGCAACATTTTAGTAATCTCAGGATGAAACATTTCTGTGTCCTTAGTTTTTAATTAATTTCTCAAGCGTGAACCCAATATTTGCTCTTTTGCCAACGTCCTCCCAATCGTTTACCTCTTGAACGGCTAGAAGTAAGCACACATAATCATTATCCAGAATATATTGATTAAAAGGATTGTAGGAGGTGTGGAGGATTTACAGGAATTCATGGACAGAAATGGAATATCATATTTATAACTATGTTTTTATTAATGTACCTGAAACAAAACCTAAACATGTTTTTGCGTTAGCTTAGAATTAGCCTGCCCATATCTACATAGAGGGTCTGATGTTTCTACAGTATCTATAGAGGGAGCATATCACGTTTGTACATTACCTGAAGACCAAAATGTCTCAACAACATCGATATGCAACAACATCTTAGCAGCCTTAGTCTTCACAAGGCAAGCTTTATCCACCTGTTTGCCTTTTACATATTTTATATGCGTGTGTTTATTGCTTGATTCATTCATATTATTTCTATGACTAGGTGGGCTTTATCGACTACGTTGTCCACCCTCTGTGGGAGACATGGGCCGACTTGGTGCACCCTGATGCCCAGGACATCCTGGACACACTGGAGGACAACAGGGAGTGGTATCAGAGCATGATCCCCCGCAGCCCGTCGCCCTCCAGCCCTGAGGAGCACCATGTGGAGGTGATGCCAGGGGGAGGAGCTTTGGAACCAGGAGGGCCTGTCCCTTCGGGAGGAGGAGGAGGAGACAAGTTCCAGTTTGAACTCACTCTGGAGGAAGAAGAGGAGGATGAAGAGGAGGTAGAGTCTGACCTGGAGAGCCCCTTAGAGGGGGAGTCCCAGTCGGGTGGGGAGCAGCACCAGGACTCATCCTCTCCAGCTTTGTCCCCAGACCCCCGCGGCAACAGCAGGTACCGCCCCTCTTCGCCTCACCCGTCTCGGACCTTGAATCTGGCTGCCTTGTCGGTGCGGAGCCCCCACAGGACGCTGGCCTCCCCGGGTCGGGAAGGTGCCGACAGGGACAGAGAACTGAGCCAGGAGGGCGACGGGGTGGCGTGCCTACGTATGGGCACGTAACAACCAGCACCACCTGCCCCGCCTGACAGACACGAGTGCTGAATATGGAGAGACGGAGGCAGGGCAGGCCTTTATTAATAAAGTCTGTAAAATCACTACAGTCCCTTTTACACTGGAGACACCCGCTCTGGAGAACAGAGGGACGTTCTCCCTCTGTTTTATTTTATATTTTACCAAGAAGATTCCTTTCAGCCTCTCTTTGGGTGCCTGATTGACGTTTGTGTCCTGTCCTGCTTTGTTGTAGCATGAGTTTAGACCGTGCCTGAAAAACACTGCTGCAATTTAACTGGGAACAAAAGGTAAAGGAAATGTCTTCCTCCAAAATAACTGTTTATGACATTGCACCATAGTTTTGATTTAGGACATGAAATTACTGAGTCCGGTTGGAATAAGTGAGTATGATTTCTTTGTTTGAGAAGGATGTGAGAGATTAATCATTTTACCAAATACAAGATGTAGTTGAGAGAACAATTGATGGACCTAAACCTCAGGGTATGAAGAAAAACATAAATCTAATGTAGCACGGATGTAGTGGGTAACCCTCACCTGACCTTCGACCCCAAACTGTCTTTTATGTTTGATTTACCTCCAAACCAGAGACAATTGAGCTTTTGTTCAACCTGCGTGTCTTTACATTAAATGAAGCCCTTTAATAGAACATTTGGCAACTGAAGCAATCAAAGATTATGTATTTCAACCAGCTTGTAGCACCACAGTGATTAAACCCTGAAGCAGACTGTGCCCCAGTCTCACATGTCTAAATACAAGAGACACCATCTGTATAATTAGTTTGGGCTTCTTTTATTTAATTTTTTACCTGAGATGATTTCAAGGGGTGTCACTGTTTTAGGGTTTTGAACAGTTATTTCTACGTTGTATGTATGCTGGTCTTGTTTGTGTTGCTGTGCTTGACAAGCTTTTTTTATCAGGGTGCCTCCGGTCCGCAGTAGCACTTTACCGTCTCTGCCCTTCAGCTCTTCTATTCAGTCAGACAAAGGGCTTCGTCCGCTGTCGGCCTCCTGATCACACAGACACCGTACAGGACGTCTGACTCGAGGTACCAGAAGGCAGAGCAGGAAACTCACTGGTGATATTTAATTGCGATGTCCTCTGTAATGATCCCTGTTGCACCACCCAGCCGGGATATATAAACCTTTCTGAACCTCTAGATTAATATGATGTGGGCCAAACATGTGTGAACAGTCTATTAACAACACTTTATACTCTATGCCTGACGGCAGCACAGACGCGTTGAGCTGTTGTGATGTGATTTCATTGTTATACTGGGTACAACTTTTAAAGGATATTTCTGGTGTTATTATATATTTTTCTTGTTGAAAACCAATTCCATGAAAAGCTTTTAGTGCATCGCTCAATACTTTCCGACTTCTTCTTCTGGCCCCAAAACCATTTGTTTCCACAGAGGACATCTTTTAGAACAAATTGATTCATTATTTATTTTCATTCTAAAAAGGGAAGTGTAGATTTGATCTCAAACGTGCCTCTTAACCTCTTATCAACTACTTTGATTGTGAATTAATGTGTTAAGTTATGTATGTGCAGCAGCAGGACAGTATAGGTGGGATTGCTCCAAATCAAACTATAGTGGACATGTTCATGAGGGAATATGTCTCTCAGTGCAACATTGTGGCTCACTGGTGTGTTTTTTAATATTTATTGTACAATGGAGGTCTATGACTCAGAGGAATTAGCTGCTTCACAGAAATACTTGTTAGTTTAAATAGTTCATTGTGGGTTTCCATGTCTTTTCATGGGCTTTGATGACGGTAAGGAAAATATGGAATATCACCACATTTATCCTCTAATTGGGTCGTGTCATTATATCCTCATGTTGACTAGAAAAACTCTTCCTTCTTCTGTTGTAGAGATCAAAAATAGCTGAATCAGATCAAACTTAAACAGATTGTGTTATCGGTGTAATCTGAAAGAAAGTGCTCGACTGAGATTACTGTGTGCCATAAGTGTTGAAAACACAAACACCTGCCAGCCTACGATGCTGTACATTTTTACACTAGATATTTTAACCTGATGATTGTATCAAAGTCAATGACTTTATAGTGTTAGTTTTTACAAATGATATGCGTTTCCAGTATTTAAAGCAGACAGTTTTAGTTTGTGTGCAGTTCATAATCAGATAGCTGATACTTGAGTGTGTGTGTCGCTTCAGGAGTCCACGTTCAGTCGAGAGCCGTGTTGGTCGCAGTCACTGAGGTCGAAAGACCAGGAAGTAAACAAGCACAACACAAAGATACGATGCACTTCCTGGTCAGGCAGTCGTAGATTAAAATAGTCTATCAGTATTTCATACATGTGATAAAAGTGGTTGGAGCCTAGTGTAAGAGGACCATTATGCTGTTTTAACATGTCGAGCCTCACGGCATCATATGAAATTAAAGCAAGAAAACTGTTTATTTCTCAGCCTTAAAAAACGTGAATCTCAAAGATTGAGAATACATATTTCTCATGATGGAAGCAATATTTTGCGTCTGTCCTTGTACACATTCTTAGTGCGTTTGCCTTGAAAACATTCAAATGAGAATCTAAGCTAAATGTTGGAAATGTCACGTGTGTGTTGTCCCGATTACTCACTTAGCATAGTGTCAAAGTCCCTCAAAACTCCATGATGAACATGCCATGTAAATCTCAGCAGAAATTACTGTGGATCAGATATTCTGGTTATTCAGACTTTGCATACAGCACCGTAAATAGGCCAAAGCTTATACTAGCACAAGAAATGCCAAAATGTAGTGGGCGGATTGCCATGAAAACATGACCGCTTTCTATTTTCTGACCCTCGTGGCCTTTTGTTTAGCTTCACCTCGACAACATGAAATACATTTAGGCATATTGTCATGAAAATTGCATCTTAGCTTGGATTTAAACTATTGGGTATCTTTCTGAAGAGTATTAGTACACATTTGATGGGGATAATGACATGAAACTGATGTGCTGCATAGAGTTTATAGCTTTTTAACTCTTGTCCCTAGTTGTTTATTAGGCCATACCTTTATTATAAAATGATTCAATTTTGTGGCAAAAAAACGTCAAATTTATGGGACGAAGCATCATTATGGCATCTTCATCATGTAGTTTTGAAAGATAATTGATTTTAGTCCGCTGAATGTCATTTGCAGCTCTGTGTTTAGAGGCGTTACATCGGCATGTTAAACACAGTGTGGCTCTTTACAGGAAGCCATCAGTGTTAAAGGAAAGCTCTCGTTAGTGTGTTGCACTGATACGTCACAATTAATGTTCATACGGTCTATGTTTTCAGTCTGTCATGCAAACTTCTATAAAGATATTTATTCGTCAAACGTGTCTGTCGAGACAAAGTACTGTAAATTAGGACATTTGATGTTATGGAGCCTAAAAATCAAGTATACTTTAAAAGTGTGAACATACATGCACACTTTAAAGTATACTTGACTCACTCCAATGTTTGTCAAAGAACTATATTTTTGCTTCTCATTTTAAGCCAAAAGACTTCAGTTCAGGGTGTTTAAAGTAGAAAATGCCAATAAATAATATGGAAATGCATTCAGACTGGTTTTGTTTTTTCAGATGCACTCTAAAAACAGAAATAATGTAAATAATAAAAACACAACATATTTAGGACAAGACAGATTTATTCAATTTTCTAATCAGATTTTTAAGAGGCACAAAACAAAAACAACTTGTGATCTCACACCCACATTGTAATCAACTACAAAACAAAAATATGTTTATGAGATGTCGGTGTGTTATTTGGTACATTATGAATGTTGTGAGGAGTCGTCTTCAGCAGAAGCTTCTGTTCAGTCTGACTGTAGCTCCACTGCAGGCTGGAGGCTTCACCCCCTGAAGACAGTCTCAAAGTTACAAAACTGACCAACAGGTTATTAATAACTGTCAAACACTGATCATTTTTATTTAGTTATTTTTAAATCACAATTTAGTGATGAAACATTTTTTTTTAGAGTATTGTTTTACTTTTACCTTGGGAGAAGATTTCCCAAAGTTTCTTACATGCATTTCTACCAGCACAATATCTCAAATTGGAGTCCCAGTAACAAGAAAAACCATCCTGACCTTGTAGAGTTGGCAAACGAAGTAGAACAGAGACGACATCTCTTTGTCCTCATTCTCCTCTTCGTATTCCTGAAACGGTTTGTGATCCTTCAGATACATTTAGTCCTCTTTAGTTGTGAATTGTTTAACGCTTCATCAGCAGCTCTTGACTACAGATACAAGCAGTGTACAGTTTAACCAAAAACTACATCCATGAATAGGAGAGCATTAGATAATCATTTGACTTTATCATGAAGGACATTTAGTTGTACATCTTTTGACAAGTGGCTTCTTATTCAACCAAACTGTCCCAATGCTTTTGCATGATATGCGCTACAAATTTTTATAATATTTTCTTATACTTTACAATCGGTTATATGCAACATTAAATATTGAAAGTTCTACACTGAGTGTCAGAATTTGAACATGCAAACCAGTGTCAGACAGAAACATCATATCCTGCGCAGCTCAAACTTCATATTCAGCTTGTCACTAGGTTTTTATTATACATTTAGTTAAAAAGTGTAATTATGCCTCTTCAGTCAAGAAAGATAGGAGAGAGAACTTCATTACTTTAGGTCTTTGTAACACTTCAGCATATCGATCATACAAGCGCAGCATGTTTTACCCCATTGACGGTGAGCCAGGGGACGTGCGTGTGCACGGGCCGCAGCGCTCTGGTCATGACAGCGTTGCGGTGCATCAGCTGGTATCCCAGACCTCCCTTCCAACAGGAGTCGACACTCGACCAGGAGACGGAGGGAGCGTACAGCTGGAGACACTGAGACAGATCATCATGTCATGATCCCTACACACTGCCCACTATACTGTAGTATAGACATGTATTGATGATGTTCATGTCTTTGCTCTGATGTTTTGTACATTTTAAACTCTTGTCCTGAAGAAATATAATTTAAGGATTGCTTTTTTTTATTTTATAAAACATTTTTCTTTTAGGATTTTAAAGACATTTTACTCAGATTTCCAAGTAATTACAATCTGACCAGGTGGTTGGAGTCATATCAAAAAGTAAACGGTGACGTCTGTACTTCCTGAAATCCCTCAAGAGTTTTACTGGAAATCCTGGAATGAAGCAGACGAGCCAAATGGAAAGATTTTGTTGCACATTCAGTGGATTCAGCTTCTTTAAGACAAATTTGTATTCAGGATTTATCTTTATCTTGTAGAGCTGATCCGATTACTGTACAGTAGGTCAGTTTTTTTAAAGCTGGAGATGGACATTTCACCTTGGTTTTCTCTTACAAATAATTTGGTTTAGATTTGAATAAAATAGGACATTTGTTAACTTGTCTGAACATCTGAGAACATCTCTGTAGGTACTCACAGGCTGGGCAGCGTTGACAACATTTACAGACGACTCCATGCAGTAGATGATCTGAAATGCTGTGTGTCCCGTTAAATGGATGATGCAGGCCTGAGGAACAGATGAAGCAATCTATTGTCATAATGTTGTATTATTTAAACTGTGACAGAGCTACCGCGATGGTGAAGAAGGGTTTAAACCTCAATCATGTTTCCTCTGCATTCAGGCTCTCCGTGCTGACAGGTGAAGGGAGAATTTGCTGATGGGATTTCCTACAAGAAATGTCAACTTTTAGTTGACGCGATGATATTAAATCATTACATGAGCAGAGGACGTGAATCAGTGTACCTTAGCGTTCCCGTAGGGGACCAAAGTGACAGTCATGATGTCCTGAAGCATCGTCCAGGTGGGGAAGAGCTGCTGGGTGATGAAGACTCTGCAGTCCGGACACAAACTCTCATAGTACAGAATGACAGATACTGGAGGAACAGCCTGGTTTGGTCTGGTAGCATTCACCTCCATACACTGCTTCTCAACCTACGCCAGGGAACGAGAAGAAGAACGACAGCACATTTTCTGACATGTCAAAATAAATGTGTTCAAATATACTTTTATAAAAGAGACACGAGCTAAGACCTATGAACAGTCACACATTTGGTGAAATCATGACGAGTTCTTTCAGGATATAAAAAAAAAAAAAAAAGTAACTAATTAAATACACTACTTTTTAGTATGTCAAAGAGTGCAAGTAAGATTGGATCAGATTTGTCCAAAGGAAACATTAATTGTTCAATTTAAAAACTGTTTAGCTTCACAAATGCAGCTAAAATGAAAGCTTCTACTGGCTTCTGACGAACAGCATTCCTAAGACACCACTGCCAATGGGCATTTTATACACAGCCTGCAGCTGCAAAGTAAAACAAACGTTCTGTACTCAACTTTAAACCGATTAAGCGTTTGTTAGATTTGACCCAGCGCTGCCGGTCACATGAAGAACCATTGGTGTTCAATTTCTGAAGCATGACTCTCATTGACACACACACACACACACACACACACACACACACACACACACACACACACACACACACACACACACACACACACACACACACACACACACACACACACACACACACACACACACACACACACACACACACACACACACACACACACACACACACACACACACACACACACACACACACACACACACACACACACACACACACACACACACACACACACACACACACACACACACACACACACACACACACACACACACACACACACACACACACACACACACACACACACACACACACACACACACACACACACACACACACACACACACACACACACACACACACACACACACACACACACACACACACACACACCAAATCATATTGTCTTTACTATTAATATGCATTGTCTGCAGTGACCCTGCTCGAGGTGGAACAAATAGACTCCATGCAGTGTGTTCATTACTCACATTGCACGCTATGGCGATCTCCAGGGATCGGCACCACTGAGACGGCGGGTACCGGCAGGCTGGTTTAGGGTGAGCCGAGCCGGAGCTTCTCCAAACGACACAGAAGAGTAAACACACAACGGACAGCTTCATGGTGGCTGTCAGGAGTCCACGCAGAGACCGAGGAGAGACGACTAAAAGCGGCTCCTCCTAATCAGAGCCGCCCAATCAGCCTCATCATCAGCTGATTAACTCCAGGTGAGAATGCTGCCTTCAGGGATCCTCGGAAAGCTCCCGCTACTTGCTCAAGTAGGTGGAAAACGACCACAAATAACATCTTGCAGTTCAACATTAGGGTTAATTAGAGAATGTTTTAATGACTAAAGCTGTGTAATAAAGTCTGCTTGCATTCCTCTGCTTTCATGTGTTTTTTCTGTAATATCTTTAATCATCAATGTTTCTGTGACATGAGGACCTGCAGAGCCGCCTGGCTGTCTGATGACCTGCTGCATTGAAAAGATCTCACAGTACAACTCTTTCTTTTGACTCTGCGCTGACGTCACTGGGTTTGGTGGTGACTGTATTTGTAGCCTTGATTTGACAGGTAACAGGTGAGGGAAAGTAACTAGCCTAAATATATTTACTCAAGTGCTATATTAAAATATTACTTGTACTTGACTTGAGTAGTTATATGTTCTGCTACTTTATACTAATCCATGAACTCATTAACATCAGCTCAACCTTTATGTGCATGGTGCAGCATAAAAGGGGTGCTTATACACTGATGCATCAATAAGTGTAATCCAATAATATAAAATATATTGTCCTGAATATATATGTGTACTTTTACTAAAGTAAATGTGAATGCAGGACTTGTAAAAGGACATGTATTTACTGTAGTATTTGTACTTTTAATAAAAAGAAAACCTCTACCACACATCCTCCTATACTTAAGAATACAATTTCTTTGACACTGCAGTTTACACATTGTAGCCCATCTAGCTCTTTGGAAGTGGTACAGGTTTTTAGGATGCCGTCAGTGGACCTGCAGCTCTTCAAGTTGCTTAAGCAGATATTTTAAACAATTATTTGGCCTATGTTAAAAATCTAGGTTGTACGATGTTGTTTAATAGAATACACAGTAAATCAATGATGAAAACAAGTGTTGTATGGGATTCTTCTATATTTAATTTAACTAAGTTAAGTCCCATTGAGATTTTAAATGTTTTGCAACGGAGACCTGAAGTATTATTACTCCATAGTTGTGTAAATCCACAGTAGGTGGTACTGTGGTGCAGCTCATGATGTCTGAAGTCTTGTAGGGTTTTGCTCAAAATGTATTAAATGTAAATGGTATTTGTCATGTATACTTTATACTTTGTTTATCTAGACTTGTAGTTTTGATTCAACACCACCTACAACATATTAAGTCTTGAAATCCTCAGGTTATCAAATAATACTCCCAACAATTCATTAATCCATCATCATCTCAAATTTATTTGGGGATCTAAAAGTGCATACATGAACAATGATGTTCTTAAGTGGGTAAAGTCAGGTTTACACCAACAATGTTTTTTGAAACCATCATTATTTTTCAGATATGACTCCTGAATGAAACACAAGCTATTTCAAAAAAGCTGAATGTAATTTCATAATCAATACATTAAACAAGCAGTTAAACAAACAGTGGTTCTCACATCAATATTAACGAAGGGAAGCTAAATGCTTTAAATTAAAGCAGAAAGACAAGTCCATACAGCCACAATGGAAGAAATAAAAGTCAGAGTTACAGAAACATCAAGTACTATGCTGAGAGGCATTTGATTATATGAAACATGTCCACATATCAAATGCCCAGACTTTAACCATTTAAAAAGCCGATAAAGAATGATCCTACATATAACTCAGGCTGGGATGGAAAACAACCCTATCACCTAAAATGTTGTGGTTTGTGTAACAAATGTTACATAAGCTACCATGTTTATGGCATGGAAGAAAGTTGATGGAGCAGAGCACTGTGTGAATGCAAATATCAATTACTAAACAACCTCCTTCCTCTCAACACGACCCACAACCACACCAAACATAACCATCCCTCTACTTACTAAACCTAATCTGTCTCCAACACATTGACTAAACACGTACCAAACCCGCCTACAGCTCTTATACGGTGTATATACTGTATACCCTCTTATTCAGCACATAACCGGTTCCTTTAATCAACTCCATAACCCTAAACACAGACATTTCTGTATAACAACCCGTTCTTCACACACAACATTTATCTTGGCCAATTATGCCAAAATCCCAAAGTTGCATTCACTGAAAAGGTCATTTAATTTTTTTTAATCTGAGACTAGTAACAAACTCTATTCTCCAGTATCAAAATGGCCATCCACTATCCCAGCTTCTTCCTGCCGAGTTGCTGAACATCGGCATTGATGGAAATCACATCCAATTGGACCTTCATTCCTTGGAAGGAGGAACTGTGTAAAAAATACATTCCCCTTCAAAGAATTAAAGCAAGCATTATTACCACTAAAACCATCAAAATTTCATTACACCACAGAACTTGACAAACATATCCGGCTCATCTAATCGTACATGTCAGTAATCCATTGTATCTAACGCAACATTTCAGTAAAAACTTTCACGAGGTGCTCAGCAAGAAGAAATCTTGTTGATTTGAATCCTCCCTGGTGGGAGGTTTTATGGAGCATGTACTAGTTAACTGCCAAATGAAGAAGACAGAAATATGTTATTAGAATCTATGTTATTTTATTATTAATTTTTTAGTCATAAACATTTGCAATGTTGAAATGATCGGCAGGCTAGCTTAGCAAACATAGCTAGTATCTGGGTAGCTCTATAGATAATTAATTGAAGAAGTGCATTTGAATCTGCTTGTAGGATGTTTTTCCTTCATCATAACAGTATTCTTTATAACTGTGTATAATTCAGTATCCAACAGCAAATGTATCTGGGTAATGGTTGGTAAATTAGCATCAGGTAATAGTAGGTTATGAATCATAAGTTGGACAAAACTGCACTGCTATGATTGCAGCTGAAAGCACATCATGACACATTTTATGATATGAGACACCAAATTATTCTCCTCCAAAGCATTAATCTTTGTGAAATGTTTTGTTAACTCTGTATTACATTTTTTTTTTTTGCACAACAATAAAACTGTTACGTTACAAAGTGAGACAGTGACATGAGAAAAAAAACAACTTTTGCATATACAGCCTACAAAAAAAGATGTCTGACTTAACTAAATACTACTAAGTGGTCAGCTCATTAAACTCATATCAGTGCTACAACATATCAATCTCATCAGCAACTTAGCACCACCTTCTGCTTCAGCAACAGGGCAGATGTACTTGAATCTAGTCATAGTATCTCCACCTCGCATGAGGTACTTGTGTGCAAACTTTAAATCTAAGCCCCTCGGAGAACTGGTGGTCTATGTTGTTTGTGCACATATACAAAGAAATAACCAGAGTATGTTAAGTTTCTTCTCTTATAATTCACAATATTAAATACATTTATATTTTAAAGGTATATGGACTCACATTAAATACTTGATCAATCTATTGAGTTTGTAAAAAAATAAAGGACATATCCTAAATAACAAGGGACATATTTCACATGCCAGATGTGCACCCAACATGCCTCACGTAATAACAGTCGTTTAGGTGCATCAATCCATGTTTACTGTATAACAAGTATCTAAAAAGAAGATCCTGTAAGGCAGGGAATTCAGGCTGAAGATGAATGTTCAACCGATTGTGTGAGCCATATTTCCCTTAACTTTAGTTTTTAATTTAACACTACACCACTGTTACATAGTTTTAGGCTGCGGTCCAATAATCTTCATTGCTTTGGAAAGTTCCTAATTTAGGTGAAATGACCCGAAAGTATCAACGTTGCAGTCATGATAGGAGCTGGTTGAATTCTCTAAATGTTCAGGAAAGGTGCTTAAATGGTTCCTTTCTTATCTCCTTTTAGCAAAGGGTACACTGGGCCACTAAAGGAAAGGAGATAATTTCATCCCACAATTTCTTGCATAAGAAATATTTAAAGTGAAGCACTATGACAATCAACATGACTGACAAGAGACGCAGTCATCACATATGTTCATACAATCATACCAATTGGGATTCATGTTGATAAATATGAGTGGACAGGAGCGTGAGCAACCATTCTCAATGCGACAACTGCTTTCAATTCACTTTTATAACTTAGAATCCTTTTATATTTCACTTTTATAACTTAGAATCCTTTTATATTTCAATTTTAATTTAGGGTACGGTAATTGAGTGATATTTTTCACCGGGTTGACAAGAAGCAGTTTGTCCCTAAAATTAGGAGGAAAGCTGGTCATCCATAAAGATCAGTTCACCTTAAGTGAAGCTGGTCAAAGTTGTTGCTAACGTCAGGGAAAAAAACACTACGCTGTCATCAGCAGGTGGCCAGACAAGATACAACATGAGGAGTTGCAACCATTATCCACAGACAAGAATAAACCTCACTCTCTCATATATATATATATATATATATAGAGAGAGAGAGAGAGAGAGAGAGAGAGAGAGATTGCATGAAACAACACTGTAAGAATGAACAGGGAAAAGTATCAAAGATGTGCTTTGATCGTCCCATCTTAGGAACATCATAGCTTCACCACGGCAGACCCACATCAGTAACATTACCAGTAACAGATTCTCTTAGCAACGCAGTTGTCTTTTCCTAAGTCTTTGACTATTTGACCACAGCCTTTATTTCTACACAGGAGTATGCTACTGCATGCCAATGAGCACTGAGTATTACAAAGCAGCATAAACAGCTGACCAACATTTCAAAATGTACTTCTTTGCCATACAGAGTAACAACACAGGTTAACAATCCTGCTTGCACTGCCATTGAGTCTACTCTGTCCACACGCTGTGCCGTGTCCGATTGTACTACCGTGCAACACTATATCGCAGATTCATGTGATTCATGTGGTCACAACAGACCACACCCAACATGAAAGCGTTTCTTTTACATTTGCCTTGACATTAATCACTCATCCTGTATGACTGACAGGTGATCTCAGAGAGGCGCATTTAAGGAAAACATCAGTAATGAGTGCTTAGTACCAATAATGGAAACAAAGCCACAAAAACACACAGAATACAGCTAACCCATCAAATAAAGGTAACAAAACATATCTTTTATAGCTGGTGTTGAATTTATAGTACCTGAACTGGTATCAAAACGGTACCCAGTCATTATGTCCATAATATAAATTGTAAATGCATATAATTCCAACGTAATCTGTTATGGCATGCAAAATCAAACATTTACACCTTTTTAGTGCCACAAAGTAGGAATTGGACAAATAAAACAAAATTGAGAACTTCCAAGTGTGCAACTTGCATCAAGCGTTTGACTTATGATCACTCATAGAGAAGTGCATTCAAAGTAACTATTAAACAGGGAAAAATAAATACATTAAGGTGCACCCAAAACTAATAATGCCACTGTTAATAATTACTGTATTTTTGCTTATAAAAATAGTTCAAACTATTCACTGTAACTCACAGTGCACTACCAATGGAGTCCCTGTTACCTAACCCTGGGGCCGCAGGGGCCAGGATAGGCCTGACATGTTAACAACTTTCATTTAGGTATTCAGGTATATTTTGCTGCTGTATTCAAAATATCATAATTTTGTCACATTTGATTGTAATATACTTTTTTTGATCCACAGCTTGAATCATATTTTTAGCTATGTCGCTAGTGGCTATATACCGCTATATAAGGTTTATCTGTCAATCACTTTTACAAAATAGTTGAATAGTTGGGCTGGTTATTAGTACTTCATTTAATACCCATCTAATAGACGTGGCCCTGAACAGCATTAAATAGAAGAACACTCACTGTGGATTGGCTGCGAGCAAAACCAATAATTATTATTTCTAGATCTGGGCAAAAAAAGGATCAATAGCAGGTATCATTTGACTCGAGAAGTTTCGATAGTTCTACGTTCATTTTGATCGATACCTCTTTAAAAGGTGTGGAGTATCGATACCCAGCCCTATTAAATATAATGATTTAAATATGATACGGCTAATATTTAGCTTCAATAATAATACTCTCCTTGAGGGTAAGGGGTATTTGTGCTATTGTAGCCTTGTATCCAGTTAGACACAAGCTCAGTGTTTGGTTCATCAGAACATTGCTGTTTAACATCATGAGGGGACACGACATCTCTCCTGAGAGAAGCACACAGGAAATCATGATGGCTGCAACAGGAACACTTAAGGGCACTTTACAACCCGAAATCTAAAAGTCCTGTGTATTAACACTCCAACACGTCCAGAGACGTATCAAAGCTGCTGGTTCACCAACTTCTGCTAAATCCTCAGAAAAAAATATAAACTAGAAATACAGCCGTCTCATTAATCAAAGGTTTATCTGAAGCAGCATGATCTCCCGTGTGCCGAAGTAACTGTGCTTATTGGGTCGGTGTTCTAACCACACACAGTAAGGCTTTCATAATTTGCCTGTGCCTCATGTCTACTGCTTCACAGTTAATACCCACTCACATATTATAACGAACACTTAAAAGTGTTAAACAGACACATTTACAGATTACAATAACTTAAGCTTGATTGTCTCATTTTTATCTAAACTAAAATCTTCATCTGCCAATAATCTAATTGCTATAATGACAAGAAAAAAACATTGTACATATAAGGGATATAAACACATATTAGTAATGTCTGGAGGATATTGTGGAAAAGTGTATAATGAAGATGACAATAAGAAAATAACTTTTATATTCCACTTAAATAAAAACTTTTTTTTCCCAACCAGCAACATCAATATGTGAAATGAGTGTCTCACAAATCTTCAACTCTCATTTCTGTGCTTATGTGTGTTCTGGTTGTCTTGTTTGGATAAAGTGCTTGTGTGTCACCTCAGTTTCTATATTACACTACCCATAATGCACATGGACATGGTAGTGCAGAGTCCCATCCTGAGCTCAGTTTCCAAGAAGCACCTTAAACACTGCAACTGCACTGATTATATTGATTTAAGATATGTATTGTGGAGGGATGCTGGCTGATGCACACCATGACTTAACTTATATATGAAACTTCATATTTGCTTTTTTAAGTATTTATGATTTCTTGTGCTTTACCTTCAGAAAAAAACTGAAATATTTAGTGTCTGAATTAGTGGATAACTTAGATACATTTCTCTCCCGGGAAACATACCATCATTTTTATACTTGAAAATAGCAATCCAAATTATATCTCTCTGCTTTGATTGTTCTAATAAAGTTTAGTATCAGTATTCTGACAGCTGGAGAGTCGTATCCTGTGGTACACTTCTAGTTTAATTATAAACCACGGCACCCTTAAGCGTTTTTAACTGTGAAACTTTGACTTGGGTACCTGCACCAGTTTGGGAAACTGTCTGACACCAGCAGTGATCACGTGGAGGCAGTATTTCAGTAGTACTTCAGTACTGCCACAAAGATTTAGTTCAATGTTGAATTCAGCTAAGTACTTAATCCCAATTGTGTTTTTTTACAATCTGTATGTGCAGATGGCGAGCAAATGGGATTTCTAGTATTAGGAATAATAGCTTTAAAAATAAATTGGCTAGCTTCGCACAGAGCTGAAGTCAATATCCAACCGTTGTGTTTAACTAACAAAGCTGACAATCAACTAATCACCCTCAAAACTGTTCAAAATCTGTTCCACGTGACCTAGCAAAGCATTTGAGTGGCTGTTGCTCAGTAATGTTTGTTGTTTTTTGTTTGCTGCGACATCTTACCAGTGTGGGATTTGTGTGATATGAGCACTGAAACCATTTCTGGTGAAGTATGGTGACAACACGAACCGGTACTTTGTCAGAGCCTGGTAACAGTGTCCATGTTGGTGCATCTGTGGTGGAAATAGTGAAGCTTTGGGAAAGTGCCATCAGGGTGGCATGCTGGTGTGTCTCAGCTGGACTGCTGGCTGAGAGCGGGCCAGGCCAGGGTTACATTCAGCTGCTGGTTGTGTTGGATCAGGGATGTGTGTCGATAGTGGAGGACCAGCTCTCTTAGCGATGGGTACTGGTTGAAGGGCTCAGCAAAGCCAAACCCTGTGGATGTTCTGTAGATCACACAATGCTTCACATCCCCGTCCACACTGCATGAGACAAAAGGTATAATAATTATAATTATAATAATCCATCCATCCATCCATTTTCAATACCGCTTATCCTCATTAGGGCTAATGATGTGAATTTTTTCAGGGGGGTTATGTCCAACACAGCCACAGGATAGGTTACACGTTTACTCTGCACTCTGCACACCTTTGACTAATAATGTATGATGCATTGGGATTAGAGAGGCAAAATGGTATGATTTGTACATGCCTGAAATATGCAAATCTTATGCTACTCACACAACAGAGCAGGCAAAGGAGCCTCTCTGAGTCTGGCTGTCTCTGATTAGGAAGGTCCCGTCCCTCCTCCCTCTCATCAGCTCTTCGGCCTCCTTTCGTCTCATACCACCAACGTACCAGCTCCTCTCCTCCTGGTCTGTATCATCTGCCAGAGTGTACGGGCTAAAGGACGATGGAGAGGTGGAAAGGTTAGATCAGTAAGGAAATATATATTTTAAAGCATACTGTTCGCAAAAAATTGTTGTCCTTTTTGCCCTATCATCATACCAACAGAAGAAAGTCATAAAGCTGTCACAGTGAGTTGCATGTAAGCACTGTTGCCACGGTTAGCTAGGAACATTTTTATTTAGCATGGGTTTTAATGCATATATGCCCATTACATTTGAAGTAATAGAATATAGGGCTGTTGGTATACTGCATACATTCTTCGCTGCCATACTGCAGATGTTTGCATTAGACGTTTTCAAGATTTGCACACAGAGGCATGTTTCCGAATCTTGTCAGTGGCATATGAAGTACCCCATAACAAATAGAAATAGTAAAATATTTGATTGTACATTTCTACATATTTATTTATATTAGGCTCAGTCGACCAGGTTGAATGAGGATACTCACTCTTCTTCATTCCTGATACCCAGCCAATCATTGATCTGGCTCTGTCTGGTGCCTTGCTGGGTGAGCCAGCTGAAATATGGAGAAAACACAGTAAAAGAAAGTATTCATATGGAGATACAGAAGGATTTTCCAACAAAATAGAAAAGAAATGCAAATAATATTCTCGTCCATTATAGTTTTTGAATATTCAGCAGTCACATTATACACTGCCACAGCACACTGAAATAGGGGCACATTTACGAAGAAAACCTTCAATGCATAACAACAGCAGACTTTGAGTTTTGCTTTATTTGTTGCAAAGTTGCGGCATCAGTTGTAATAAAGATACAGGGCTGAGTGTGTAATTTTCTCACAAAACCTCAACAGGGTACATCTGCTTATTTTAATTTACTCAAAGATAGAAAGATAGAAGGACACAATCTTCCCATCGGGCCGCATTGTGCAGAGCATGCTGGACATTCACAGCTGTGGCAACATAAATGAGAACAGCTGATTGGTTTTTCTATGTTTACAACTCAGCTGTGTAACTGGTATGTGACCGACTGATTTGAAATAAACTGAAATCAGTCATATATCAGATGGATTTCATCTAATGATAATTATTAGACTCCAATTAAGAATCATGTTGACACATTTGATATGCCCTGGGGTTTGGGACCCGATGTGGGGTCACCTGATATGAAGATGGTCAGGATTGATACGGTACATCCAAAAGAGTGTGGTCACTAAACACTTAATTTATTCTAACAATACTTTCAGTTGCTGCCCGCTCTTGCTCTGCAGTTCATCTGCACGCTTTCTGCCTTGTTTGTATTGTTTCATGTATTGAGACATATTTAAATGAAGGCAAGATATCACATCTGTATTAATCTGTCTAGTCTGTACACAATTGGTTAAGACTGACGTTCGAATATATATAGGGAAGTTGTAATGAGGAGTTATCTGCACGATACCTCCTCATTTCACTACAAATACATTGATATGGTGTCAGCTGGCAAAAGGGATGAAAGAATCCTACTTGCTGTCGGAGATATTATTTGTAATTTCAAGTAAATATCACAACATAAAACACGTGTTTTTTGTTTAAGAAGTAGGCATTTCATGACTCCTCTCATGTGATGTGCGCAGTAGAAAGCCTTGGTTGTGCTGCTTTTTTCATAATCTAATATTATATTTTCATATTTCTTATTTTTACTATTCGAATAAATATTCAAATTTAGAATACTTGTTGACGGCCCCAGCCCAGACCTGCCTCCACTATTTTGACAACATACATAAATCTCGAACATGAGGTGCTGAAGAGTGTCATTTACAGCAGGTATTGATCTCTGATCTTCCTGAGCTGTACTAGGTCGGGCTTCAGGTTGTCCATTTTCTTGTCGACCTCCATGTGAGCCAACGCCTTCCTCCTCAGCTCCTCCTCCAACTTCTTTTTGCTGTTGTGGATCTCCTCCACCCTTGACTGCAGCTCATCTGAATTGTTTTGAATCCTAGGAGGAGGAGGAAGAAGAGGAAGAGGAAGAGGAGATGGAACAAGTTCAGTAAACAATTCAGAGTCTGCTGGTTTGCTGTGGGCATGGCCAGCAGTGAGTAGTGAGAGTTTTAATTTAGATTTTGCCTTCAGAAAATAAGTCAAACAGAATACACAAAGTGACAAAATTGGAAATACGGGTTGGTATTTTGAAGCATACTTGTCTGACTGTGTACTGCTGTCTAATGTGAGGAACATGTCGATGTATTCTTTGCTGTAGCGTTCTTGCGTTTCACATTCCTCCTCAAAGATCCGAATGATTTCACTGAAAGCCTCTATGGCTGTCCGCTTGCTCTGCAGCTCCTGGGGAGGAAAGGCAACACATCTTTACTTTGACTGTCAAGGCCTGACAGTCAGACTTAGTTGTGGTAAAGCATTCAGAAGTATAATATTTACTTAAAGATTTTGCTTTTAACCAATAAAACAACTGATTTAGTCAAATTAAGTTTCAATGATTATTGTTGTACCTGAGAGGTTTGGTTAAACTTCTCAAACAGACGATCGTACTCTTTGCTCTTCTCTTTGTATTGATCCTGAAATATCCTCAGCTGTTCTCCAACTGCATCAATGTCAACGTCAACCACAATCTGCTGCTAAAGACGAGAATGTTTAGATAGATTAAGATATTTAGGAAGATACCAGAAGTCATTGAAAGATATGAAATACCAGGTTCATTTTTAAAGCTCCTATGATTCATTTAATCTGATCTGAACTTGACACAAGGTTTGTGGCATATTACAAAAATGGAGACAGTTAATGATCCCTGTTACTAGCGCTGATGCTGCCAAAATTGCATATAGACCTACATAGTTTCAAATAAAATCACAACAATAACAATAAACCTTTACAATAAATACAACTAAAAAGGTTTACTTTTTTATATTCAGTTATCATATAGTTTATTATATAGCACATTGAGAGGCCTCATAAACCCACCTGCTGGTATCTGGTTATGGGATAGAGTAGCTGTGTGTCCAGTTTAGAGTTGTACTGGGCCAGAGACTTATTCTGGAAATACTGGATCAGGTTCACCACAGAGGTAAAGGCCAGTGGCTCAGAAAAGCCGTACTTCCCCTCATGATGGAAGATCTTTATCAGTCTGTTGGAGCCACCTTTCCTACAAAAGTCAAAGCATAACTGTCACAAAAGCTGCCAACACCAATAAGGCCCCCGATCACCAGAGAAGCAGCACTAGAAAGATGTCTGGAGAGAAACCATTGTTTTTGAAAGGAAAGGAAAATAACTCTGGCTTTGGCTATTATTAGATTTGACCACTTTTAGGACCCAATGATAAGGGCTATTTATGGGTTTAATTCACTGATGTAATTTCCCAATGGCAGTTTGTGGGAAAAAAGGTTTTTTGGCCACCATGACGGACCCAAACATTTTAATTTCACCGTTTGGTAACTGTAAAATTTGGCCCAGAGCCTGCCACTCTTACTGGGAGATTGGTCCCGACCAAGGGGGGAAATAATAGACATGAAGTTATACTGAAAAGGTTGACGGGTATCTCATTGATTAGACTTTGTCATCCTGCATCATCTGTGCATCATCAAGACTCAATCAAATTCTGGTGACTGAAGTTTAGGCCGTAGTTAAATGCTTCTGATGTGTAAATGTATGTTCTTTGGCGTCTCAAAGAGCTCACGAAGAAATAACTAATGGTAAGCAATATTAGGAGTCAACCATATGTTATGACTGACTAACAGAGACAGGACAAAAAGGCACTGTACAAGATGGCATCTTGTACGGGGATGATTCAGGTTTTTTGTGGTTGGGATTGCTGTCACACACTTGTGAATGGACCGAGTACACTGAGCCTTGCACAAGTGGTCTTGGTTCGGTTGTTAGATCCACACCAGGGTTCAATGAACAGCTTTCACACCAGCCCAAATGAACCGCACTTAGCGAGCAAACAAGTTTGAACTTTGAACCAGACCTACGTGTGAAAGCACCATTATAGTGCAGTGACGTTTTTAGGCCGATTCTAGTCAAATACATATCTTAATTTTCAGTAAAAGTCTTTTTAATTTTTATTAGCACCATTTTGTCAATTTTCAGACTTCTGTGTTAGTGTATGCGTTTTCAAAGTTTTCAACTCTATTCAACCACCCAGCCAATAGAATCAAACGTCTGATGGTGAAGCGAGGTAGCTTTAAGAAATTTGCTCAGCAAATATTCTGTTTCTTTTATTTTAATACATTTTACATGCCTGATATGTTTTACAGTGTTTGATTAAGAAATGTCATGAGGACGCACAACTCAGTAGAGATATATTTACCATAATGCAGAAAGCAGAAGCCGGTCAAAATCACACTTCTGGAATCAGCGTTAAATGAATTTGGAATTTAGAAACATTGGAGTGTGTCTTTTCTGTCAGACACATGTGAGACGAAGGAATAACACACGTAAAAAAGGTGTTATGTTTCTGACCGCTGAAGTCTGCGCCAAGCTCTAATCAACAAAGCTTTATAACTGAAACCTAGTCTGTCCGTGATTCAACTAAACAGAAACAGAAATGTATAAAGTTACAGTATAAAACCGGTAAAACTAAATTTAGATTTTGAAACCAGACAACTAAAGTTAGACTTTGAAACCAGGAAATAATAACTGACCTCTAACTACATGTTTTGGATTCGGAGGGAACATGGCCTTCCCACGAGATGCAAAAGTTATATTGTTAGCAGCTCAAATACTTTATTCCACATGCAGAGCATGAACTGTGATTTTTGCTTGTGCTGACAACACATAGAAGTCAAAAGTGCTTACCTTAGTGTGAGTGTGTATTCCCTCTTAACCTTACTGGACGCATCTCGGACCAGGAACGTGCCATCAGGAGTGTTTCTCATCATCTCATTTACTTCCTCTCTGGACAACCACAAAAGGGCATTAAGGTTTCAAACTGTTCATGGAGAAGTTTTAAGAAATCGACTTGCAAACAAAGTTGATATTTAATATGTAAACAAACCAGAATAATGTTCTGTATTATATTAGTATTAAATCATCAGCATGCTGTATGAAAATATTCAATACCTGGAGGTATTTCCCCAGTACCACTCGGCATCAGACAGATGGTTGTCATCAGAGCTGCAGTCGCATGCTGCCATTGCTTTGGTTATGTTGTTCTTGGGTTGAGGTTCTGACCACAGAGGCAAAACAATATTTGCTTAAATATAGAATAGCAAAGACAAAAATGTTGTAATTTAAAAAAAACATCAACAGCAGGTTACCAAGTATTCTTTGATTTAAAAAGGAAAAAGGAAATATTAATATTATTAAGTCTGGATTGTTGGATACATCAGGTTTAAAATGAGTTTCAAAGACAAAGTATAAAAAAGTACTTCTATAAAAGATAATCCATCATAGTCCTCATCCTTTTATCCCTTTTTACTTATTATATAACTATCTGTTTCTTAACGATCAACAGCAGGTAACCTTTGTCATGATCATCGTTTGTGCTATGTTGTAAAGTGATGAGATAAGCTACAAAAGATCTGATATACTTCTAACAAGCAGAACAAAGAGATCCTTGAAGATTACCTCCCTCCGTGACAATGTTGGCTCTTAGTGCAGCAAACACGTCATCATGATCGACAGGGGTGGAAAGGTCACGCAGGAACGCTGTCAGGGTGCAAGAGTGAGGCTCGCCGTCGTTTTGGCCCATCTGAGGCTCGTAGAAGTCTGCAACATTAAGCACCCAACGGCCCAGTGTTACTCCTGCTGTCCATGGAGGCTGATCTGTGTGAGGCTATCTGCACTCTGTGGTGGTTCAGCACACGCTGCTGGCCCACTGACGAGGACTCCAGAGGGAGATATCGTTGTGTTGCTTGCACCATGTGGGAGAGTTTGTCCAGACTAGTCTGCTGACAGGTGACACTGTCTGACTGCCTAAAATACCAGAACGGGCACTCCTCAACACTCAGACTCAGAAGCCACTCTGCTAGTGCTCGACCTCGCCTTGCTTTGCCTCGCCTAACAAACAACAGCTGTCCGCAGCGAGATGCCATGGGCATGAAGGACTGTAGCTGTTGATGTGCTGCTGTGTCTGATTGTGTTAATGGTGCCTGTGTGTGTTAATGGGGTATTAGGAAAGCAGGGGAAGGTGGGAATCTGTCTGTCAGGCATTTCATTTATGTGTGAATTGTTTGTGTTTACTCGCATGTGAGAGGTGTGCTGTTAGCTGTTGATGTAAATCATCCCTTCAGCACTTGCGATGGTATGTCTGAAGATGCATTAAATTGCTGCTGCAAATAGAGCTGTATGTTGGAGGAATCATATGCTGTAGTAAAATTAGAAAGTGTGTAAACTCATTAACCCTGAGCCCACAAACAGTGAAGCTCTGTCAAAACTTGCCCGGTATGGAAACCTAAGAAAAGCTCTGCATCTAATACATCTTGAATCTCTGTGAATCATTCGCATCACTAAGCCTTTGAAACTATGTGATCCCAGCTGCTGACATTTCTCTTGACGTTTGCCAAATTATGTTTTACTAGAGCTAAAATGACTAATTGATTGAAATAAAAAAAATCTGCTCTTTTGTAAATGTATGATTACCATCTATCATTGATGTTCAGGTTGCAATATACTTACTGTAAATGTTACCATCACCCATTGGAGTAAAAGTTAGAAGTATCAACACGGATGACACAAACTGACATGAGACAAATGTACTTAGTGCTGACTTACAGGAATATCTTAACACTTTCTATTGTCTAATTTAATGCTGCAGACGTTTGATTGAAAATATTTTACTTTGTTCTGCATGATTATTTTATCCGTTTACAATAAATTCTTCAAATATATCACAATTACAATTCTAAATAAGATATCAGCATAGATGTGTAAAAATGCTTAGTATAGCACCAGGTCTTACCTTGAACTGCTGGTGGAGGCTCCGGCCTCGTCGACACGGATATGTCTGTCTGCTGTTGAGATTGGTTGAGCAGTGATGACATTACAGAAAATACAGAATGGGGCTCGGGATTATCCCCCATATGGTTGGTGCTCTCGTTGATGACCACAGCTTCGTCCCTGAGATGGAGGGATGCGAGTGATGACGTTGGGAAGTCAGCTAGCTGGAGCTCATTGTCCTGTGCACAGTTTAGCGCTCTGAGCTGGAAACCCTCTTCTGCCATTTTCACAACACAGACTGAATATTCCAGCTAGGTTATATTGAGTTGGAGAAGCAGCAGGATGTTGGGTGCCACGCCGCTGTTGATCACATGCTATCAGCTTACAGTTACACTCATGGCTGAGGGATGGAGAAGGGACGATGTCGAGTTCAAGGCTGCCCTGTGTTGTGGAGGTAGAGCATTTTCCTCAGCCTGAATCCCCGGTTGAACTTCATCACAGAGCAGAGCGATGACATTGCGTCATTGTGTTTTCACTTTAAGTACTCAGTGGGAGTTTTCTCTGTTCTGCTTCACAGTCATTCGCTTAAAGGGATTCATATCTTGGAGCTACCCAGAACAACCAGTTTGTTCCTGAACAGTTGACTGCCCGCTTCATAGGCACCTTGACACTAGTTATTGAGCCGTAAACCCACTGGAGAGTAACAGACTGTCTGTTATCATTCTCAAGGACTCGCGTATCATCTCATGTCAGAAAACCTAAAACAAAAAAAATGCACAAATATAGTGTGAGAATCAGTGCTGAGAATTATGACAATAAGGTTTTTTGCATGCAAACATCTGGCCAAATAATGGTTTAATAATCTGCACAGTATCACAAATCTGTTTATTATTTGCTATGTTGGCCAATTAATCCCTAACTTCTTACAGCTTCATGTTGCAGACCCGCCCAGTACGTTCATGCTCAGAAATGTTTTAATTGAATTGCTGTCATTATTATTATTCTAATTATAGGGGCTTTCTGTAGAACAGGTTCAGAAAAACTCAATCATTGCTGTTACCGACACGTTAATGCATTGAAATGTTCAACACCACAGTTATCTGATAGGTCTTAACACCGTCGATGTGAGGCTTACATTACAACTGACATTTTTCCATCACGTTTATACCAGATCTTATATCCATTTACACATCTGGCTGTATCAGAAACGCTGCCAATAAAGGTGCACTGGAAACAGATTTAGGCAGATTATATGTTAGAGAGAATGTACAAGAGAGTATTTTATATTGCCTTTTGGGATGTCATGGGATTTGCTTTTTAGGAAGTCGGTATTAACATTAACATTTTTTTATATAATGACTGTACAGTGTTATATCATGTAATCCATTACATAGTAAAGAATTCAAGGGACTGTGACTAAATCCTCTTCCTCTCCAAAGCATCTGGGATTAGTCAGCAATTTATTATCCTCCTATACACTTTACAATGTGACAAGAGATGTGAGATGGGGTATCATCTGCGCTACAGAGTAAAATGTCACTTTTTTGTCATTAAAATGTATTTTAATAAAAGATCAGATTATTGTCATACCATTATTGATCTGATCCCATCACAATAGGTGTGGTTTTAACAGAAAAAAACAGAGGTCATAGTTGCTTACCTACAATGCAATTGAAAAAAAACACAGTAACCTCATAGAACTTCTTGTATTAAATACTTTTTTCATTTACTAATTATGTTCAACTAATGCTTCTCAGCATCTATTTTGGGTACCGGAAAAAGCTTGCAAATACTGATTTATTATGTGACGACTCAAATTTACTTTATTTGTATCTGTGCTTTTAGTAAACAGAAAACTTAAGAGTGTGTTCTGTTTCTACAAAAGAAGGATATGGTAATATCTCAATTTACTGAGCGATGAAATATTGCGGATCAAAAGTCAAAGCGGTGACGAAATGGCGTCGACATCAAAATACTTCCATTGGTACGCAGCCATGAAGTCTTCGTAGAACGATGTACAAGGGACATTGTGTCCAGATCCTGTTGAGATGATGCACGATACTAAACTTGATTTTGACGAAGTCCTGTGATCTTTATCGCATAAACCAATTTTCTAATGTTTTTATACGTTCTTTAAAAAACTAAATGTTCCATATTGTTCAACTCTACTGGATTATTTCATTGAGAGTCAACGTTTCTATTTATGTTTGTTAGTGAGAAAAACATGAATTAGGATGTGTATGTGTTTAGTCATTACCAAAACAAAGTAAATATTGTTTGCTAGGCTCATGCGTTATTATTGGATTAGTGGATCCATAAGGAAAAGCAATAGTGAGAAGCAAAGTTGGAGTCCTAAAAATCTCTTTACGTATGTTGCATTTTAAAGCGCTCGTTTGAAAATGTCACATACTTTGTCAGGCAATTAAAATTGTCAATTCACCATCATAAAATTAAGAACGTATTGATTTTGCTGATGACGGTCTTCTGAACGTGTTCTGGTCAAATATTCGATTGTATTCCGTTATCGGTCAGTGTTGCATCACAAAAAACGGGACGGCTTACATCCGCCATATTTCTCCCAACGCCTTCAAGCTTTCCATCGTCCCGTATCTAAGCTTGGAATGACGAAGAGATACGAAGGCTGAACATGCACGGAACTTTCAAAATGGCAACTTCTGGTGTAGATCAAATCAGAACAGCCTGAAAAAGGAATCATCATGAGGAAACTCAGCAGGACGGGACAGTACGCACCTACCTGGGCCAAGACAGAAGGGACCGGGCGGCAGTGGAAGCCAACGTTTCATCAACATCCATGAAGAGGCGAAGAGACGTAGCTGGACGCACACGTGGCTCAGATCAAACCAACCACCGGCCTCGGTCCTCACGCCATCCAATGTCCCTCTACCCCCCCTCTCCTCCCAACCCGCGCTGCCTCTCTGCCTGTGTCCTCCATCTTTTAAAGATCCTCTCCACTTGGTTGTTGTCCATCCCCTCTGAGTGCCACATTTTCCCACGATGCCATTCCTCTTGGTATTTCCTCTCCTCGTCGACGATACTCTTCATGCCTTCATTAAAAAAAAAAAATCAAGCCTTTTCCATTACATTTCCCACTTAGTTTTTACTTTTAGATGCAATGCACAGAAAAAAAGTCCACTTATCTGTGGAGTGCAGTATAAAAAAACTATACAAATATATTTTTAGAAATCTACAAAAAGGATGTAGGTTATATAGCTTGTGCAGGAAAAGGACAGGCAAAAGTAAAAGCAGCTCTACTCTTCGCACCGTAACTCTTTTTTACAGTTTGAGAGCACGGTGTGAATGCACAGTGGGGGGACAGCAGCATGAAAATGAGTCGGTGGGAAAAAAACTCCTATATAAATAAATAAATAAGGGAAGGATGCCACTGTTGCTATACAGAGCGAGAGGCTTAGTGGTCTCCTGAAATCCTATTGGCCAGCCTGTTGCCATGTGCTCAGGAGTCAGCAGAGATGCTGCTAACAAATCAAGGAAATGTTCTAATATTAGACTGTATGTATCTAGGCAGCGGGAGCCCCTGACCTCTCAACTCAGCCAGCGTTACGTTCCACTTCACAGATCAGCATAATGAAAGAAGTGGTGTGGAAGTAACTGGTTAAAAAAGATGTTACGGCACCATAGACAAAACAGCAGACACAGTCCCCCACCACCCCAACTCCCTCCATGGTATCCCAGTCAGAACAGTTACAAATGGACAGACGAGAGAAATCCGATTCATATTCTGTTGATATATTGCTGATATGCTGATATTTTTGAAATACAGATATATGTTGTGATTGCTCTGTATTTTTGTTCTCTAGACAGATTGAAGAACATGCCGTTTGTTAAATATCTTCTTATTTAGGTGAATTTCTTCTCCATTTCTAGCGATCTTATACTTCGGTCCTTGCATTCAAAATTAAACAAATTGTAACTGAGCAAAGATAAAAGACATTTGTTCTTAAAAGGATGCTGGCTATAATTTGTTTGCTGGTGTATGCTTTTTTTGACCCTGTACCTTGCATTTGTTATATATTTTATGAATAATATTCCATCATGTATTATCATCTTTGTTATTCTTTGGCTTATACTGTCAGTATTTCTAATTATTCTGATATACTGATAACATGTATTTATATTTCTTTATTTTTAGGCCATGGCATTTTCAACACATGTTTTTTTTTTGGACCAAATGCCATTATTGTAATTGCCATGCTTACTTCCTTCATATAATGCAAGGAGTACCTAAATGCATAGTCCTTGTATGTTGGTAGGTCTGTTTGTCAATGCAGGTTAGATGGGTTCATGCTGCACCTCATTTAGCTTAAAAGATCCTCTCATCTCTATCCCTGGTATGGATTGATCTTCCAGTTCAGTTTACCTGAATTTTACTAGTAAAGAGATTATACTTCACACATCTATATTTAAAACAGATTGCTTCTTTGGTAATCTCATAATTACTGATTTTGTTTACAGATGATTTGGTGGTGTGCAGTGCTTGTCTCAAACAGCTGTGGAGTAAATGCCCCCAACACATTGGTGACTAAGGAATAACATGTAATGACATGATAACTAGAGGTTAGAAATATTGTGTTTCTCCAATTTCTCTGAGCAAGCATGTGAAAACATTATACGTGTGTCTTTCAGTTGCTTATTATGATGCCATTGTGTGTACCAACATTTCTTTGTCAGTATAAATGTACCTGCTTGTCAGGCAGGGGTGAGAAACCATTTGTATATATAAATGTGAATACAGTAGAGAATAAATGCACTGATTAATTCCTCCAAAAACTGTCATGTTTCACCTTTAGATGGGAGGTGAATTCTGAAAATATGTGTATTGGTTTTAATTGTCGTCTCTGTTTTGATGTGATTTGTGTTGTATATGATTTTTCAGTGATTATTGTGATGGTTTAGATTTAGTGATTGATTGCTTAATTGTTATACAACTATGATCCTTTGCAAAAACAAAATACTGGAGGATCTCTGTGCAATTCAAGGGATCATATTTATTTATAGCACGACTACTATCATTGCATGAAGAGCATGAAATACCATCTAGAATAACAAACAGCATCCTTTTTAAACATAACAATAAGAATGAGCAAATAAGAATAGCTTTATGTATATTTTAAATGTAAATTACATGTTCCCTGATGGTGATTATTTGAGCAATCATTTTGCTAAATCTTTGGATTCCATAATTAGGGCATGCACATCCAGGGTGCTTGGGAGGTTGATCAAGCTTTTCTAATTGAATAATTTACATTAAAATGTTTGGATGGAGACATGATATTATAAGAGTTGCTTTTTTAGCAATAGCTGATTGCGTAATGCAAGCTTAGCTAGTGTGTGGTCGAGCGAGAGGAAGAGAGAGAGACAGTGACAGTGGATGCACTGATAGCAGACAGCTTTTGGAAATCGGAGCGGAGAAGAAATTAACACTAAAGATTCAGAATCGGCTTAATTGGCCACAGAAAAATAAACAACAGCAAGGGACAAGGACAGCAAAGCTGGACAGATAAAGGTAAATAATAGACAGGACTGTCTAGCTGACCAGCAATACAATAAGAAATAATACATTTGTATACAAGTCAAGTGTTCTGGAAGATGTAAACAAAAATGATAGTGCAAAGAAATAAATACTGAATGGCTATACATAGACTGGACGATTATGTACAATCTGTCCATATAAAGATGTATCTATACTAAATATGTGTTAGTGTACAATATGTGCATGAATTGTACATATTCAAATCTAATTGTACATTACAACTACTACATTCTAATTTATAAAGGCAGCAGTGGATATTTTGGTGTTATTATTGGCAGTGTTCATCAGAGTGGTAAGAAACGGTTCTTATGTTTGGTTGCTCGGGCAGACAGTGTTCTGTAGCGCCTCCCAGAGGGTAGAAGTTGGAACAGGTTGTGAAGGGCCTGCAGTGATGTTTCCTGAATCTGATGTGTATAATTTTTGCCCTGGAGGCAAAACCAAGTCCCCACTGTGCCTTTCCGACCACGGTCTGCAGCTGTAGCAGGAACGATTAACACAGGCTTTGTGTTTCCGTTTTGCATATTAACTTTTGAAAATAAAATCCAGCCTCTTTGTACATTTATTTACTGTCTCAAAACACTTTTTTGTTCCGTTAGTCTGCCTACACAACTGTTTTTAGAACAAGCTATTTGAAATAAATCCATGTGCAGCAGAGCGAGAGGTGAAACATTGTTTCAGCAAACTATTTAAAGTTTATTTCTGCACACCTCTCATCAGCATGCACATGTGGCTGAAATACACAATGGAAGATGTTTAAATTACTGTGACGATGATTTGCACAGAAGAAGAGTTAAGAAGTCATAAGTCTAGGTGCTGTCCAAACTATCATCTTAGTTTCACAATCTGGTGTCATCCTGCTAGTGCATGTATATATCAACAATATCAAAGTAGCTGTGAAAGTAAAATACACGTATTGGTTCTTCCTAAAGAGATGAAGCTCTCATTAGAATCCAATATGGATGAAACAAAAGTTAAACACTCACACAGCCTCAGTCACCACTGCTACTCCAGCAGGCTGCAACGCCTCAGAGATGGCTGAAGCAATCTGTTTGGTGAGACGTTCCTGAACTGTGGAGAAAGTAGCACCTTGTGGTCATCATCTGGTCCTGTGGTCCTCCGTCCTTCTCATCTGGTCCTGTGGTCCTCGTTCTGGACCTGTGGTCCTCCATCCTTCTCATCTGGTCCTGTGGTCCTCCCTCCTCGTCATCTTCTTCGTGGTCAAGGAGATCCTGGATGTTGCTACTTGTGTCACGGCAATCAAGACTTTTCTTAACGTTAGTAATTATAACCACACCGACCAGCCAACCCCGCCAGACGCAAGGGAAGGTCCTCCATCCTCATCTGGTCCTGTGGTCCTCCGTCCTCATCTGGTCCTGTAGTCCTCCGTCCTTCTCATCTAATCCTGCGGTCCTCCGTCTGGTCCCTGTGGTCCTCCGTCCTTCTCATCTGGTCCTGCGGTCCTCCGTCTGGTCCTGTGGTCCTTCGTCCTTCTCATCTGGTCCTGTGGTTCTCCGTCTGGTCCTGTGGTCCTCTGTCCTTCTCATCTGGTCCTGCGGTCCTCCGTCTGGTCCTGTGGTCCTCCGTCCTTCTCATCTGGTCCTGCGGTCCTCCGTCTGGTCCTGTGGTCCTCCGTCCTTCTCATCTGGTCCTGCGGTCCTCCGTCTGGTCCTGTGGCCCTTCGTCCTTCTCATCTGGTCCTGTGGTCCTCCGTCTGGTCCTGTGGTCCTTCGTCCTTCTCATCTGGTCCTGTGGTCCTCCGTCTGGTCCTGTGGTCCTTCGTCCTTCTCATCTGGTCCTGTGGTCCTCCGTCTGGTCCTGTGGTCCTCCGTCCTTCTCATCTGGTCCTGTGGTCCTCCGTCTGGTCCTGTGGTCCTTCGTCCTTCTCATCTGGTCCTGTGGTCCTCCGTCTGGTCCTGTGGTCCTTCGTCCTTCTCATCTGGTCCTGTGGTCTTCCGTCTGGTCCTGTGGTCCTCCGTCTGGTCCTGTGGTCCTCCACCCGCATGAGTGTGTGTGTCTTTATAGAGAGTTCAGAGGAGAAAGAGCTTCAGAGTAACTCCGGTTATATTTACTCCACCAAGATAACAAATATATCAGCGCGTTCGGCTCAGTCTTTCCTCTCTATTGATACTACTATTTGGTGATTTTATCATGTTTTTCTTTACAGGGTTTTTAAATTGTTTGGTAGAAAATCCAGAATTGCTTTTTCTACACAGGCAGTGTGTGGCTCTGTGTAGATTTGGTTGGCTTTCCTTTACCCTAGAACTGTAAAAATATTAACATGTATCTTCATTTATTGAGCACTTTTCAATCCCAAGTTTAACAAGCGGTTCACACAAGTAAGCAATTTATACAAAAAAAGCAAAATCAGATCAAAGTGATTAAAAAAAAAAATAACAGATCAAATCAATGTAAGTGATCTAAAACAAATCAAGAAACTGTATAATGCCAAATGTGATATTCAGAGACTTGGGGATTGTCTCCACACGGCACATAGCAACACATAAGCCGGCCGCTAACGTCGTTAACAAAGGCAACAGTGCTGATAAGGGTGAGCGGATGCCCTGAAAATTATGAGCAACTATCCTACATCCTGTTTGTTTGTTTTAAGTTAGACAAAACCATGATAACATAAAATACCTATCGGTGTTACTCATTTTGGTGTTGCCATCAAACACTGTTATGAATTATGACTGTTGTAGGTAGTTTTTGTTGTTGCCGTGTACATAAATCCTGCGACTTGATACACGTTTACGGAGGGAAATGTAACAGTCCATCGCTGACAAGAAGCCCGCGGTGTCCCGGGACCTGGTGACCAATCCAGCCAACAAGCAACAAGGTTACCAGAGGAGTCTGAAGGGAAACGCACACGATCATTGCTGCCTTATGAAATCCAAACAAAAGGTTTGGTAAGTCTGCAGTTGTTAGGCCTAATATGATGTACTACAGTTCGTAGACACTGAATGTAACGTGAATAATTATTGTTCCTGTTCACCCATTCTCTTCTGGTTACTACTGCGGAGAGCTAACAGTGTTTACTTGAAGGGGAACCAGGGGGCGGGCGCTACGCTTCTGTGACAACGTCATCAGTTAGACAGTTTCATTCTCAGATTTTGCCATTTTTCCTCTACTGTAGTCTAATGAGAAAGTTGCCAACGCTGTGTACGTGTGCGTGTGTGTGTGAGAGTGTGTGTTTGTGTGTGTGTGAATGTCCATTTCCCAGACACATACTGTACATTGTACGGGATATTCCATACACAATCTTGCAAGATAGTTGAATACTAAAACATATAATTAAAGCACATCAAATTACAACAATAATGATAATAATAGATCCCCACCAAGACAATATATATGATTATATTGATATGATTATAACAATAATAATTCCTCTTTGCTGGGCCGTATCCTTGGATGGGAGGCCTGGGCCCCATGAGTCCACCTGTAATGCCGGGTCTGATAATCAGCTACAATACACAGATAATAATATATTGGCCGTAAAATTCCATATTGGTGTATCTCTACAATTTACCATATTAGGTCCTGGGTTCACTCTCTATGTCACACTTGAGCATTTGAATCAATACAAGGCCGACCTTCACCCTGCTGACTGTGTTGTGCTTCAGAAGAATGCTTGGACCACATCTTGCAATACATCAAGATAAACACTGGCACATCAAACAGGGCCACAACCAAATGTACTGAGTGGTTACTTTAGTGTTACCATTTCTATTTTACTTTATACTTCAGCTCTAAATTTATTTCTATTTTAAAATCAATTATTTTGTCATTTCGAAGAGCAGAGTATTCATAAAAGTAGCTTCTAGTAACATCCTAAAGATACCTATCGTACCTGAGGGCCTTGGACAGCGAGTGGTGAGCAGAGCGGTATTTAGTGAGTTGCAATCTGCCACTTGCCACCAGATGCCAGCATATCCTCCTTCAAGATTTCTAACCTATTCCTCTAAAGATATAAGGGTCTTCCTTTTGTTCCTTAACTTATGCATGTTATATCTAAGGACTAACCGTCTAATCTTTGGTTTCTTCCATGTGTTGATGTGGGAAGAGGTATTTATATTGGTTTCCTTGACAAAATCAGTGTGGCCATTCAGAAATCATTTTCTTTGCTGACTGTCCCAACGCTACCGTGACCAATGATGCTTCAGTATATGTTTAATGCATGAACATGTGAAGGTATAGTCTGTCCAAAGATATTTAAAGGTATTTTAGAAACTACAGCAGAACCTGCACGGAAGCAGAAACCAAGAGTAGATACCTTCAAAATAACCACTTTCTGGTTTATTATTTGTGACTGTCACCAGACACCTTCACTAAGGACACTTTATTGAAACTTTCACACCCAGTTTAATCATTTAAGGACTGTTGCTTTAATCATTGACCAAACAGAAATATATGCATATATACTGTATATAAAGCATGGTATATATTTAAATATTGGTTTCTTGTTTTAAGTACTGTGTATTGAAAATATGTGTTTGCTAATTGATTGTGTTGTAAGTGCATATGTATAAAGTATATATATATATATATACATATATATATATATATACATATATATATATATATATATATATATATATATATATATATCTCATAAAGAACATTTCCATGCATATTATAATAAACTTAACTTATGTATTACTTTACAAGCATGGCATACCTGATGTACTTTGTAGATCCAGATTTCTTATTGATTTATCAAAATCTAACCTCATAAATTACACTACTGTGTGATCTACTACTGTGTGATGTACACATGAATGCATCAATAATGAAAATTCAATATTAAAATGATTCTAAAATGAACCATATCTTATACTTGTGTTACTTTAGCATCTTTATATCTTATAACTTTGTATACTTAAAGCTATTTTTTATTTTTACTTAGGTGAAAGTAGCGATAGTGTTGAAATATACTTCTTTCACAGCTTCATGTATAATTTTCAGGACACGCCACTAACAAATCTTGTAATTACTTGCATTTAGTGATCTTTTAGTTTTTCTAAAGACGCAGCAATCTTCTAAATGTTTTAATCTTTTGTAATAATCAACTATAAGTATCTGTGTTTTCAGATGCAGTGACTTCAGCCCAGGTAGGAATGTAACATTATGATTAATACACAATAAGCATACCGACCTGTTAGCGTGCTGAACACTGAGTTTGGATTGCAAATGCTTGTAACAAGCACAAACTAACTAGTTTATCCAGTGCATGAGAAGATAGTCTTTGTGAACTTCACTTAGTGCAAACAGCAGTTTATCATTTAAAACATGTTTGTTGTGTTTGCGGAAACAACTGCTTTCCATCAACTTTCATGTAAATATGTTTATTTCAGACATGATTTTATACATGTATAGATATATGTTTACGAACATTAAATGCACAGACAGTTAGTGCAGACTATGAAGGTGGAGAGGTTCACGGATCAGTTAACGAAGGCAGGACAGAAAGAGCAGAGGGCAACACACACTGGCTGTGTCGTCGTGCCATGTGATGTCAGTGTGTGTGCTTACATAGACAATTACGGTTGCAGGTGTTTTTATGTGCTACCATATCCTACCGGTGTGTGTTGCTCTGAACAGTAACATTATTAGTGGAGTGCAAATAATTAATGTGATGGTCTCACCTCCCATAACAGAAAAAAAAACAAGCGTAGGAGACCTCATTTCGATATGCTAGGAGCTCTTATTAGTCTAGTATATTATATAACCATTCACGACTTTTATGGAAAAATAATATTCTCATATTAACAATACTTATAAAATCCAGGACATATGGCAATATATAAATACATGTATGTTTTAGTAAATTCCAGTGGAGCTTTTCACAGCTCAGATCCAGTTATGTTTGCTGGTCCGTCAGTCTACACCATGATTCTTTCAGTCTGAAGGCCAGGACTTGTGGGAGCTGGTGGGGCTCCTTGGCTGGGCTTTTGGACTCCCCTGAAAGACATCAAACACATCAAATAAGTAATTATTCTGCAAGGAATTATATTTATTTAAGTTTGAAGGGTTCAGAGCTTTACATCTTGATGGAAAGACTCAGTCATTATTGACTGTTAATGGTTTATTAATTGTGTTAATAATTTTAAATGGTATTTACATTGTAAGTTTGAAGTAATAACTATTCAGAAAACATAATCCACAGGAGCTTGACAACTCCTATAGGGGGCAGCAGTGCCCTTCAGTCAGTGCTTGCTCACACCCACTGAAGCCTGGAGTGCTGGAGGAACTGACCTGACCCACTTTTAAATACAACAGACATTGCTCACTATACAGTTATGTTGTGAGTGTGACCGGCACAAACTTCAGCCCGCTTACATTTCCCCAGCAGATTACAAGTCGGTGGCTTTTTAACCTTTCAGCTTGTGAAACCAAATAATTAACTTTCCAGCTAAAAAGTTAAAACTAATGGGGACTTTGCATATGGCTAAAATAATGGCCATACTTGAACTCTACATAAGGCTGTTACTTTTTGTTCTTTTACAAGTGTGACTACCCCATCTCTACAGAGGAGGGGGCAGTGGGAAGGAGGACTCACCACAGGCTGGGTCTTAGCATAGTTCATATGGGCGTAGAGCAGCACAGCTGTGTCATTGTGAGACGCCTCCAGTGCGATGGACAGAGCATTTGCCTGCCATCCTACAGACGGAAGAGAGAGAGAGAAACAGATGCAGTAGCGGAGTAAAGTGAGTTTATTGTCCCTTAAAACAAAGAGAATAGAGAACCTAACAGTTTGAGATGGACCCTGTGATCCACATTACACAGACTGTAGCTCTGTCTTGAGGTGTTACATCACTCTTGTGATGGATGTTGGGGCTCATTCATTCCCCTTAGTAAGGTCAAGATTGGCCTGTAAACAAACCCAACATCCACTCATCCTGCATCCTCAGAATGCTTGATGTAATAGAAGGGAATGTACAATTACAGAAATAAATGGTAAGTTTGGTTTCATGTAATGTTTGAAAACCAGAAATGTAATCTTATTCTACAGCTTAAAATGTGCTTGACTTACTTTTCTGCAATCAGTGCATTATGTTGTGGGTGATATTGGAAGTGTAAAGGTACACAAGATTCCATCGTTTGTTATGTAACCGTTTCAGGTTTCGTACATTTCAGTACAGAGGAGATAATAGAAAAGCACACGAAAAACATGTTCTTTTCTCCTCTTTAAAATGTCCTGCTCAGAAAGTTATCTTGATACAAAATTAAGATTTTTTCGTCCTTATCTAAACGTTTGTTCACGTTTATGTGTTTATATTTTTTTGTTTTTATAGTATATACAATTGATATCAGTAGGGAGCGTGACCACTAGACGGATCCATTAAAAGCCATTGGCAAGGGCTTAGTCTATTTGACTTTCTCAGTTTCTGGAGAAATGTATTCACTCAATTCAACATTGGCACAAAGTTTTCAATCCGTTCCATTTTTGTCCACAACATACTGAGAAACCGCACGGGAGGCTCACCCTCACTAACCCTCTCACCACTTTGGCATTTATATTCCAAAGACTTGGACTTATGTCAACAGTATTAAGCCAATTCACAGAAATTATTTAATTCATAGAATACTGAACCAAAAGTTGTATACCTTCACAAAAATGCATAAAAGGAAAATGTAACTGAATAAAGTTCAGTGTTGGCACTGCACACTACTTTGTACATATAACACTACTGTTTCTTATAGTCATGGTTGACATGTTGTTTTGTGTTTTCACAGTACAGCAGAGGTGGGGGCTTTCCCCAAATGTTTTCCATCCCCAGTCCAACCTCTCGGTCCAGCTGTGAAACACAATCCAGGAGCTGCCTGCACTGAATGGTCAACTCATTCATGGCACAGGACGTGACCGCTCAAATATCATTCTGCCTGGCCTCTCTTCAAGCATTCAGACCAATCGTCTGTGAAATCTAATTAAAACACATCGCTGTGCAGATTAACAAAAAACAAAGCGAGAAATGTCACAAGCAGCTATGACAAGAGTTTTGGTTCAAGGGAAGATTTCTACTATTTGAGAAAAGGAAACTAAATCTACAACAATTTGATACATGGGTGAGGTGATGAAGTATGCAGAGAATTCATGTTGTGACTGAAATCTGCGGTTGTGAATAGAGGAGTTGTGGGATTTTAATTCCTCCCTCGAGGCTTGTGAGTAGCCCTGTGACTGCGTTCCCGTAAACAACTGCTTTAAGGTGAAGGAAGCTGAAATTAATCTGATCGTGTCTCTTTGTGCTCTCAGTCTATCTTATTATGGAGAAAAACACAAAATAAGAGAGGCGGAAAAAGATGCAACAAGGAAAACTGCTGAGACCAATTTCCCGTGAGGAGCCGTTTCCTGAGCGCAGATTAAGCTGAATCCCAGACGAGAAAGTCCTGCAATGGTTTAGCAGTCATAGATCCAACAGTCGGCCTCCTCTGTGAGCTCAGGGTAAATTAAATTGGATCAGCGAAAAGTAAATGCCTTACATTATCAACAATGGATATGTCGCAACCAGGCTGCTTCCAGGAGCAGTTTGACAATCTCAGCACGGCCATGTTCACTGGCACACATCAGAGCCGTGGATCCCTCGTCGTCCTGCACGTTCACGTCAGCGCCGCACCCCAGCAGCGCCCGCGACCATCTCCTGCCGACCATGGCTAACAGCGAGCATCAATGCTGTCTGGCCCGCCTGCAAAAGTAAAGAATGACATTTCTTCCTCAGAGGATAACCGTTTTGTAGAGCTTGTCTTATTGCATAGGCCCCATTTATTGAAAATTACACCATTTACAGCCTGATCAATATTGCCCCACACACTTGTGGTCTAATTACAAAAAGAAAGTCTATACAGAGTCTTCAAGTAGCTTATAATGACGCCATGAGAATATTACTGAAGAGACCGAGATGGAGTAGTGCCAGGGAAATGTTTGTGGCTGCAGGAGTTAATACTTTCCAAACAGTTTTAAGAATTATTATGTATAAATGTATCTTGCCGGGTTAATGACTCTGAAAATGAAATCATCTTGGCTTCATCAAACATACAGTTTAGTTCTACACGCTGCCAGTCCCAGCTGTGGAGACATTGGTACAGCTGTCTATTTATAAGGCATTTGTAGGTCTATGTATTTTAATTGTGCTTTTGTATGTATTTTATTCTATTTAATGTTCTGTCTTATCTGGACCCAGAGTCTGAAATAAAGTTTGAATGAATGATTGATTGAATATACACACACTTCGTAGGTAATTATGTTTCAATAGCATACATTATATATATATAAATTGAATGTAGCCTAACAGTCACATCTATATTCAACAAGTTGCGCATTTGCTCAGTGTACAGTGGCTTTTTCCCAAATGTCCCTAAAATGTGTCTCGATATCTTTTCCTCCTCGTCAATTCACCATAAACTCATCCATTGTCTTTTGAGAAAACTGTTTATTCCACTTTTAAGAGACTGTTATGGGTCCCTTTAAATTGTCTGGGGAAAATTGTTCCTATGGACCTTCTTGCAACACATAAGGGAATAGTAGCAAAGGGAAAACTCTTAGATCAAAGGGTTTTCCTTTGCAACAGCCATTATGGTGATTTTATGCAAACGGCACATTTAAGCGCTATCTTGGCCAAAGTGGTTTCATGCAACAGGGCACATATTTTAACATTGCATTGCATGCCTTGTGTTTTGTTCCCCACAGCAACAATAACAAGCAGCAGTAATTGAATTTATAGCATCACTGGCAATAAATCCAGAGTCCTATGACTTGGCGGGTGCGAGAGCCCTGTCAGGCTCAAACCCCAACACCACACAACCTGATTTAATCAAGCAGTGAGATGAAACCAACTAAATGGCAACAGATTCTCACAAATGTGTCACGCTAGGCTACACATTTCTCTAACGCAATCGAACCTGCAACCAATTACTCATCTGGCTTTGAATAAAGAACTTCCTTACAACACAGGACATGCTCTTTTAACACTTCCCCCGTCCACGTAAACAGAGAACAAAGAGGCTTTTATCCCCAGAACACCGTTTTTACCTTCACTCAAAACTAGCAAGTAGGAATCAAGTAGAAATACAATAAAAAACCTGGTTTCTGTCGAGCCTTATCTAATAAGAGATTAAGTCACATTGAACTTCGTTGACTGAGGTTTTGTGTTGTTGCAAATGTATTTTCTTGTGTTTGAACACACTAGAAACCAAGTTTAGATTCAACAAAGGAATTCTGTAAAAGCTCCATCCAATGTAATGCTAGTAAAAGAGCAAATCACCTCACTTACACTCGTTCTTATTTGGCTGTAAATATATAGACTTAATCCTATGTCGGGTTTTATATTGAATGTTTTCGCATTAACGATTTAAATCGGTGCAACTTTAAAGAGCCCAGCTGAGCCTAGACTGACTAAGTGCTAAAATGCTTCAGGCTATTGGAGCCACTACAGACTCACAGTAGGTCTCTGACAGACTCACAGTAGGTCTCTGTTCTTGTCTCTGCACACACGTTGGTTATTCACACTGCTCAGGAGATACCTTTTTAATACACAACTGTAGTCTTTCAGCTGTTACAAGTAAACATGCATATTCAAGACATGCACATGAGAGGAAGGACATTGAACATTGAAGGAGTAACAAACAGAAGCTGTCTACAAGCAGCAGTTCACAGTTTTTGTGTGTGTGTGTGTGTGTGTGTGTGTGTCTGTTTCCGATGCAATGGGATGAACTGATGATGATGACTTGCCTGGCTGGCCTTGGCGTTGACGTTGCCCTGACTGAAGAGCCTCCTGACCACAGCCATGTCCTCCTCCTCCTTCACAGTAGAAAGAGCCGCCAGCATGATGGCCGTATACCCGGCCTTGTTCTGCTTATCCACACAGCACACACCTGCAGTGAGCACATGCTTTTATTACCGTGCTTTGAAGCGTATATGCAAGTGCACAGATATACAGAACCCATCGCTACTTTCATATAAATGCACACGCATTTACACTCAGTTGCTCGTAGGGTGCACCTAGCTGCTTGGCGAATGCAGTACAACATAGTATTCCAGAAGATATTATATGCTACTATCTGTTTCACATGGTTTTATAGGGCTTATATAAATATTAGCTTCTCCAACATCAACTGAACTTAAGTATAGTATTTCTTACACACCTACAACACTACAAGAAAGAATATGTAGCTACTTTGTTTTTTATCTGACAAACATTACGTTCACAATATTTAAAGTCTTGAGTAGAGAAATGTGAATGTTTATAAATCTGGTAAAAAATAAAAAAGACCAATAATGGTAAATGGACCTGTACTTGTCCGGCGCTTTTCTAGTCTTCCGACCACTCAAAGCACTTTAACACTACATGTCATCATTCACCCATTCACATCCATTCATACACTGATGGGAGGAGCTACCATGCAAGGTGCCACCATTCATACTCATTCACACACCGTAGGAACAGCCTGCGGGAGCAGTTTGGGGTTAAGTGTCTTGCCCAAGGACACACCGCCATGTGTCTGATGGGGACCCTTCCCTTCTTCCCATCAATTCGCAGACGTGGGGTCCGTTGTTGGACATCTTTCTAATAATTGGTTGGATTAATGAGTGGATAAACCATTTTAATGTGTAGTGTGGATACTTTCAGACGGTCGCTGACCTGTGTCTAGCAGCAACCCCACCACGCCGAAGTTGGAGTGTGAGACGCTGTAGTGAAGAGCCGTGTTGCCGTTGCCGTCAGTCATGTTGACGACATGCTCCAGCAGCGCCGACGACACCTCAGAGAACGCCATCAGATAGTCTGAGACCCGTGAAGATTGAGCCGTCTTGGCGCTGGAGATACGGAACCACTCAAGCTGGACGGTGTGGGTGCTGGAGAGCTGAAGGCGACAGGGGGAAGTCATATATTATCTATAAGTATACATTACGCACATACACAGCATCTGGAGGTAGAAAGTGATAAAGCTGTATTGTAGTAAAGTATCAAAATACATTTAGTCAAGTACTGTGCTCAAGTACAAATTTGAAGTGCTTGTACTTGATTATTTTAATTTAATCCTATTTAATCCGACGTTTTACTTATTTATTTGTTAACTTTAGTTACTTTTTTCATATTCAGATTAATATTACAAAGTATTTTGGTTAAGATCGTACTGATTCCTACTACCCAGCAGTATATAAAGTAGTTCAAATTATCTCCACCTTTACCTGCTATATCAGTGATGATCACATTGATGCATCAATAATGATCTAAAATGGGCCATTCTGCATTATATGTAGTTTTACTTTTTGTACTAAAAGTACACTGTTGGTCAACATGAGTCGTTTCTCATTTTACACTCTTGTTATTGTTAAATTAAGCTTATATTTGTTATAATTAATGTGTGCTCGTGCCAAAGTATCCGTTTACGATGAAAACACAGCTTTCATCAACTTTAACAAATTACGATTTTGCACAATTCCCAAACTGAAGTGGTGAATTTAAATGTGTAACTGAGTAATAAAGAGTTTGAAGAAGCATGCAGGGACGCACCACTTCCTTACTCTTCAGTGTTTTGATGTCATCGTTCAGGTGGTTCTTCAGAATGAGGCACGCTTCACGCATTTTTGAGCTCAGCTCAAATCTGCAAACACAAAAATGTCTAAAGTTGAAAACAAAAACAAAAATGTCTACTTTCTGTGCCTAGTTTATCTTTCTCTGCATTACAATGGTGTGTGTATTTAAATGAGGCAACATGCTCTTGGTAGCATTCACATTTACAGCACTACACTTTAATCAGGACACCCATGCAGAACATGTATTATTCCATACTTTAAGTTACAACATACTTCTCTTTTACAGCTTCACATGAATAACTTGTGGCTCTCAGGGTTTCTTCATCAGTGTCACTCTCGTCCAGGTTGATGTTTCTTTCCTCCTCTGATGTTTCGTCCTCCAGAGCCGCCTCATCCTCCTCTGTGCTGTCCAAGCACTCGCCTTCTGCACTTTCTCCAGAAGAACTCCCATCTTCTTCTTCTTCTTCTTCTCCTCCTCCTCCTCCTCCTCCTCCTCCTCCTCCTCCTCTTCTTCACTGGATGTAGATTCATACCTGGGAGACACAAATATGTGCTGGTATACAGAGCAACTTATGGCACATTTATGACTTATATTTACGGTGCTTTTTTGGAAACTAAGACTGAGGTTAGCGAGTAAAAAGGCTTTTGTGTCTTCCAGGTCTAACTTGTGTTCTGGACAAAGTGTTATTTACAACCTCCAGAATATCTGCTGCTCTTATTTCATTTTGACTGCGGTAAAAAATGATTTACGGTTTCATGTTACCCACCCTCCATTCAGAATGCCAACAAACTGCAGGCTCTTCTTCTTCTCGCCTGGGTTACTCCCGTCCTTCCGCTTCATGATTGATTTCAGCATCCCTGTTGCCATAAAGGAAGCCGAGGATCAAACAAAGAGAAACACAGAACTCACACATGCCAACTAAATTATGTTATCAGTCCATTGCTGGAGGATGGAGCCATCTTAGTATGCCTCGTTTTTTGTCTTTCTAGTGGTACCATATCTTTATATCATTATAATTGTGTTTTTTTTAGTAAATATATTTCATATCCGTGTGGGCAATGCTTATTTTCAGCTATTTCTGAATAATTAATTTCATGGAAAGAACAGTAATTTACATTGGGGGAAAAAAGAGAAATATTTCAATTGTTACACTCATAATTAATAATAGTGTCACCCAGTGAGTCAGTCAGGTCAGGTTGTTGTGCAAGAAATGTGAGATTGCCCGCAACCAAACAGCGTATAAGTGTCCACTTACAACAAGGACTTATATAATGACGTGGTTTTTAATGAGACAGTTCTTTTAAGCACATTCCTATTTCCCTTTGATCTAGTACCAGATTACATAGTCTGTAGTTATAGTTAGTTAGACGTTTCAGGGAACGTATTTGATATTATAAAGAAATTACTTTATTACCGTCTCCACATTATGCTCCACTCGTTATGAATATTAAATTATATTCCCTCTCTATTATGTGCCCCGGGACACACTTACTAATGTTGCTTTATATTTTTGCACCAATGTTATGAAGACAAAGAATTCTACATTTAACACATTTTGTGAATACAACAACACATTTGATGTCTTGGCCCAAATGAAGTTCAACCCTCCAATGAAGCTAAAGGAATAAGTTCTCACCTGTCTTGGTGTTGCTGGCTGCAGTCTTCTCTCCATGCTCTTCCTCTTTCTTCTCAGCCATACTGACCACCTCTTCTTCTGGCGAGACCTTGTATTCAGCGATGGTCATCTGTCTCTTCTTAAGAACAGTAACTTTTTGCTCCATCTTTTCCTCAAACAAGTTCTCCCATTGGCACCCAGTGCTGACCACCTCTACAGGCGCGAGCTCTGCTGTCATCACTGCAGTGTCAGTCTGGGTGAATTGTTCGATCAGATCTGCTGCTAAGTTCTCACCTACACATGCATCATTCACCTCAGGACGGCACGACACTGCAGCATGTTTAATACAGCAGTCAATGTCTCTACCTGGGCATTCGCCATGTCTGGTTTGGCAAGAACCCCCTTCTCAAATGTGACTTTAGAGGTTTTCTCCTCCATCTGGACTTTAAGGATCCCCATGTCTTTGTCGGCCACACTCAATCGGTCCTCTAGAGCCACAATGGACTCCTGCTGGAATTTAATGGTGTCCTGTAAGGTATCAATCTCCCGCTGTGCTTCGCTGGTCAGCCCAAGTAGAGACTCCATAACCCAAACTTCAGCCTCTTTTGTCTCCACACTGACCTGTACTCCTTCCTCTTGAACCAGAGGGGCCTCTATTCCTGAGCCTTTATCACACACATTTACCTCGGTGCCCTCAGAAGCATCTTTCACACCCTGGCTGTAGTAGAAAACAACAGAGTCCATTGGCACGTCACCCCCAACAGCCACTGATTTCTTCTCAACAGACACTTTTTCTGGAGCTTTAACTAACACTTTTGATGAAGGTTCTGGAGCTTTCCCTTCCTTCCCCTCAAATTTTTCAGTCAGCCTTTTCAGCTCACCAAATTTTCCGAGGCCTTTATGTCCAGGTAAGATTGGTGTTGTCAATCGACTGTGGGTACTATGGTCAGTTTGAGGAACCTCTGTGGTTTGGGTAAAAGACTCTGTGGACTGTTGCTTCTGCTGGGCCACCTCCTTGGCTTCTTTCTCCTCCTGCAGGGCTAACAGGAGCATGTCTTTCTCTGCACGAAGCTTGGCCACCTCTCTCTCAAGTGCAGGAACACCCTTTACCCTCTCTTCCATCTCCTTCAGCTGTTTCAAGGCTGTTGCCATCTGCTCTCTAACTGTCTGCAGCTGGCTGGGTGGGATTGGAGTCATTGTGGTGCCAACAGCTGGAGTGCTGCGCCCAGAGGTCTGAGGACTGGGTTTCGTCAAGCCGCTGTGCAGCGGCTGAGTGGATGACGGGGGTAAGAGCTGTTTTGGAGGATCTGCGAGCTGGAAGCGCCCACCATTCTGGTGCTGGTGGGTTTGTTCTTGTTGTAGCCGCCGGCTGGTTTCAAGAAGAGTCCGCTCCACTCTGGGGTTGCGCTGTGGTGGAGGAGGTGGCACTTTGGCTCCGGCAGACAGGGGAGGAACATTGAGGAGGGTCACAGGGGAAAGACAGAGCCCCTCACAGGGTGCTGACCCAAGGCGGTTGCGTGGTGGTGGCAGCGGAGGAGCTCTGCCATCCTCACTGCCCGGGGATGCAAGAGACTCTGTGGATGTCCAGCCACTGGTACGTCCCCCCACACTCCTCTGGGAGAGCTTGACCCCTCGGCCAGAGCGGCGGGAACCAACGGGTGCCCGACGGAGATTGTGCCCACTTTCTATCTCTTCTACATATTTGAGGAAGTCCAGATCCAGCTGGAAACCATACGGCGTCTGGACAGAGTAGGAGCCTGACTGGTCAGCCTCCTCCCGATTGGAGTAGATGAATGGAGAGCCCAGATCTGAAAGAAGAGGACATGTGACCAGACAATATGGCTACTATCCCAGTTACTTAAATATGGTCTGTGGCGCACACACAAGTTATGGTTACATTTAGTGTTTTCCAGGCATTGGGTGGATTCTTGAGGTCTAACAAATGTGATTTCCAGTCTCCTATGTCACTGGAATGGCTATTTCTTATATTACTATTAATAAATACTGCATTATTTGCAGTACATCCGTGTCTCCTGGCTTGGAGATAATAATTAAAATACAAAAAAAGGTACAAAGTGTCTGACCTGTGGTGTTTACATTACAAGCTAAATAAATACACAATTTCAAATATATTTAGTTTCCTGCGGTTAAACATCATTGTTATTACAGCTGAGCCATCTTAATGTGGTAAACTCCACAAACATGCTACTGGCAGTTTAAACCAAGTCCATTTGATTTATTACAACAATACATTTAATTCAAGTTCAACCTCATCTCACAGAGAGGTCTAGATATGTTTACAGTCACAAATGAAATTGGGATATGAGGTTGAAATACAAAAAAACAATGGCATCCTCATGGAGTTTCTTACCGGGCAGCTTTGGGTTAACTTGCACTGACTGAGTCATTTTTCAGGACTGGGACCTTTCAGCACACGCAGCTTCAAATAAACATCTAGTGAAAGTAAACAAAGTGACATAATAATAATAATAATAATAATAATAATAATACATCCAATTGATATTGTGCTTTTCTCAAAGAAAAAAATTTAGAAACATAGCTTGAAACGTTGTAAACTGAATACCAAGTGCAGAAACGCCCTAAGAAGTTTGTTTTCTTTTGGCTCATTAATGCGTGTGACTTCAGCGATGTTGGAAGTATATTGAGCCTGACATCATCATCGTTGATGTGTGTGTGTGTGTGTGTGTGTGTGTGTGTGTGTGTGTGTGTGTGTGTGTGTGTGTGGATCTCTACAGTAGGCCTCTAAACTTTCTTAACTATAAGAGTAATTACAAATCACTGAGAATGCAAAATACAACACATGCGTAAAATTCAGTTTCAGTGTGAATGTACAGAAACTTCTGACACACAGTGACGTTGGTAGTCAGGGCAAACACCTCAGAACAAAGAGCTGGACACTATTCACAAACCACAAGACAGCTGCTCCATTAATGACAGCATCATACCATCCAACTCCACGGAGAAAGCACAGGATTCTTGTCACCACAAGACTGCTGAAACCCGACACATACTGCTGCACCGGGAAATCTATCATTTCCTTTGGGAATAATGTCCATGTTTTAAGACACAGAAAAAAGAATCACGAGAATTCCCCAACATTAAAAAGTCAACTTTTAAATATTTAAATAATTGTAGTTTGCCGTAAAAAAGCATAGACTTCTGACAGCGACTGAACTTTTCTGCTATTCATCATTTTAGGTTAAAAAAGTCTCAATAGAATAAACAAAGCTGAAAGGGTATTCAGGAAAAGAGCACAGGTAACCGCAAGGGGGATACACTTTCTGTATAACTGTACACCAAGTACAGAGAAAAGAAGGCAACATTAACTTAAATATGACAGATTTTTACTTAAAATTAATGCTGTTGTGTTGAAGAGAAGTTCACCTCACAACCCCTCAGTGAGCGATTCATACAGCTGGAGGTCAGGCTGGTTTCCTCTTTCCTGCTCCACTCAGCCCTGAGAGAGAGAGAGAGAGAGAGAGAGAGAGAGACATCCACCGTCAGAAACATATCACAGTGCAGTTGTACAAATAGGAAATGCTACAGCATATTGAAGTTATGTCCTTCACAGTTCACCAGATTTAAACCCGTATTGGAGGTTTGGGACTGACATGCCAAACACTCCACCACCATCGAAACACCAAATGACTGTTGCGTAAGAATGGCATTTAATAAATCCAGTAGAGGAGCAATGAAGCTGATGGAGGATTGTGCTGGCCGAAACCTTGTGACGATTTGTACACCGTTGTGTAAATACCACACAGAGAGACTTCTGCCCTTAATTTTAAGACTTTCAATCAATTCCTGCTGTTTGTTTATATATTTTTTCTCTCTTGCATAAATCCAAGTATTTTCTTTATTTCATTCTAGGATGAAGAGAAACATCTAATAGACCAAAGAAGATGGGCTATCATGTGACAAGCTTGATAGCTTGATCAAGCTTGAGAATAGAGTATGAAAAAGATGCTGGACAACAGGACATCGACGTAAACGGTGACACGGTGTGCATCCACCGGCACCGCCACAAACCTCACAGGTGTATGCGTTCACGGAGAAAAGTATAGGTGCATGCGAGTCATATAAAGCTGGTGTGTTTGGGGCATAAAACTACTTTTAAAAATAGAAACATTCATTAACCCAAAACTACAGATGCACTCTGTATTTGTTTTCATATTTCAAAGACAGACTTAGGTACAGTCAGTTGCCCCCCCCCCCCCCCCCCCCCCCCCCCCCCCCCCCCCCCCCCCCCCCCCCCCCCCCCCCCCCAACACACACACACACACAAACCTCACATACATGAAGTCATTCGTTTTGTTTCAAACACACACACAGATGTCTTTTCCAGCAGCCTCGGGCGCATTCCTAAAATATACTGTTGTAACATGCTGGTTGTCCTTCTAGCTGACTGACTACTGATAACTTATAAAACACACACACACACACACACATACCATGTGTCGTCTCAGACTGCAGCAGACAGACAGTTTAGAGAGTCTGAGGACTAATTATTACATTATAGACTAATTATGGACAATAGATTAATTAATCTTCTCTAACTGATAACGACGTTTCTGCTCAGTCTCTTCTTATCAGCCACAGCTCTGTTTCTCCTCAGTGTGTCTGTCAGGTTCTGTGCTGCAGACACAAGTTATACAAAAAGGTTCTTAAGAATTTGACCTCACCTCTTTGGTTTACGTTGGTCAGAGGGAGGTAGTTTACTGTTATTTTAAGTTGGTTTAGGATCAATTACAAGCCAAAGTTCATAAACAAGTCACATGACTTAAAGATGGTTTATTTATAGTGCAAATTTAGCAGCATGTAATCCTGCCTGATTGGATTTAGAAGAGATGTTGAGACAAATCTGCTTCAGTTTATGCAACTTAAACTCCTTGTCGCACTCTTCTGATCAGAAGTGCCGGTAGTCTGACACTTGTTTATCCCTTTTCCTCCTCCCTTTATTGGAGCTGTTCCGATGTCGTCCAGTGCAACCTGATCGGGTATCGGAGCATATGCATCTATCCTATAGCACCCAGTAGCTCTAAGATACCTTTTATTTTGTACAGAGACCAGACATAAACTGTGTATCAATGTATGTTTAGAAAAGTTAACAAAATATCCAGGCAATTGGGATCACAAGGGGAATAATGAGAACTGCCTGTGCATTAGTAAGTTTTTAACAGACATTTGAGTGACAATTGCGAATGACAAATAATTGTGATGTAGATTGAGATGCCCCTCAAACGGCCATCCGGAAGACTAACTGCGTCCATTTACATGTATTGTATTATAAAATGAATCGCTTAAACAGCACTAATCTGGCAGCATTTACGCTATTACTTTCATGAAATAGTTGTCAAACTTTTCTTTAATTGTTTGAAGACACACTTGTGCCACTTTATTCAGAGTCATCCACAGCAGCAGCCAGAAAGATGACCTTGGCTGCCAGCGCTGAGAAGTATCCATTTCTGCAGAGCATTGATGTGTTTGAGTGTTCTGTTTTTCTCTCTGATTTGATGACAGACGGCAAATTACAGACCTCGGGGAGAAGCCGCCTGCATTCCTTCTTGAACAGCCGAGAGCCACTCTGTCAAATATCTCTCTCACTCTCTCACACAGTACACCACTGAGTGCCAATGCTCATAATAACACTTTGCACAAGCCAAAAACAAAATAACAAAAAGGCCCATAAACGCATGTACGCGAGCACGAGCCGCACACACACACACACACACACACACACACACACACACACACCACACACACACACACACACACACCACACACACACAGACAGACAAAAGACTATGTTCACAGTTACACATTTCAGTGAACACATTGTGGGCATACCACCTTATTTTAATGTTCAACTGTGTTTCTATTGTCTACAGATAGATTTCATTGTTCTTCAGACTCACTAAACGGCCCTTAGACATCTGTATTTCCATGGCTACAGATTACATGACATTCTTTAGTTTTAATGTAACATTGCAATCAACTTAAACTGCAGCTGCTCAGTCAATATTACAGTCGCATTTCCTTACAATGCAGCCACACAATAATCTTCCATATCTGCCAGCACTATCGGCAACTAAAGGTCTCTGTGAAACAAGGTAGAATAAATACTCTTAAGATTAAAACATATATTAGAAAAGCACACATCTTGCAGAATATGATGTTGTACTAGTGTCTGAATGTAAATACAGAACAGTTAGTTACCGATACAATTTTTCTTCTCGTGTTCAAACATGTGACGAGTGCGCACACGCACGCACGCACGCACGCACGCACGCACGCACGCACGCACGCACGCACGCACGCACGCACGCACGCACGCACGCACACACACACACACACACACACACACACACACACACACACACACACACACACACACACACACACACACACACACACACACACACACAACACACACACACACACACACACACACTACACACACACACACACACACACACCACACACACACACACACACACACACACCTCACTGTTGCAGGGATATAAATCTGCAGGTTTCCTAAAGGGAAGCCACTACTCCCCCAATAATAATCCCTCTCATCACCGCACACACAGCCCCTTCATGCCCCTGTGGGAGACCTCCCATTGTCTTCCAGTAGGAACTGGGGGTGGGGGCCTGCCAGGAAACCCATCAGGCCGTCCTGAAAGCTGCTTCCTGAAGGCAGCAGGAAAACACCGGAGAGAACGCAAGCAAAAACTGAGAGCTGAACAAATAGAGCCAGTGTGACATAAACACATGCACACGTACACACACACACAGAGACACAGGGACATATACACACACACACACACACTGCGGTACCCTGAAGCAAACAACAGCAGAGAGGCCGACATCACATGATGCATCACATGGAGGTTAGATAACGTGTTATCACTTTTGGCCAAAGACTCAAGTGTTTAAGTGTCACACAGTAACACTCGGTCACATAATATATATATATATATCTATATATATATATATATATATATATATATATATATATATATATATATATATATATATATATATATACACATATATACACACACAAACACACACACACACACACACTCTCTTCAACATAAATCACACACTAACGTCCCATCTCTAACATATTATGGGTCCTGCTGTATCCAGATTAAAAGAGAAATTATTTCTTTCAATCACAATCAGGTTGACTTCAAACATCACATGCGTCCTGCCTCCCCTTCCTCTTCCTTCTAGATTCTCCAGCAAACACAATCCGTCCCATTCAGCCTCCATAATGAGGCTTTATGCCTGTTTGGTGGCAACGCTGTTTTCGAGATGTTTTGTGAGGCCTCGTTGTTTTCTCCACACCAGACTACAAACCCCCCTCACCCCCAACAAAGTTAATGAAATATAGTTGCTGGAGAAAAGCTGTATCACATCATGAGAAATATTGTCACGGAAACGTGTAAGAACTGATTTTGTGGGTTCTTTGTTGCTCACCTCTGTGCAAAAGTGCAAAAGTGTTCAGGTTAGCTCAACTCCTACAACACACATGACACTTCAACCATTATACATTCTACATGTGTTCAAAGGAGAGGTTAACATTCAAGTCTATGTTCATGCCCACAGCGCCGCTGCTACATACATGCACCTCCCTTGCACAGAGTGCCAGAGGGACACCAAAACAACTGGACATGGTTGCGCTGCCTCCACAATTGTGAACATCGGGCAAACAGAGTAAAGTCACCTGTGGGTCAAACGAGTGTAAGCTGGCCAAATACGGTAGCCTTTCTATTTTATTTAATTTTATATCTTTACTGCCGGCCCAGAGGCTCAGGCAAGTGCCTGAATATCTTATAGTGGCATGCCATGATGAATCAGCTGATGTGGTACCGTGGAATAACGTTGTTCATGCAGATGTATAATCAAATGAGCTTTCACTTCGTAGTTGGATTCGGTCTGCATTGCTTTACAATCCGTCCTTGGCTCCTGCAGTGTGCTGCTTTCTTGAGCGTCTGCTCAGTAGAGCTATTGGTGTAAATGAGTTTGTTGCTGAATGCAATTGCTGTATATGTACAGATTGTAAACCCCTATTGGGCTATACAAAATAAACTGAATTGAATTGAATTGATACTTCATTTGACAAACTCAATCTACAAAAAAAACACTTGGGCCTACAAATTGTAAAAGTATTTTAGTATATATTCTCTTTTACCAGTACCAACCTTCTGCATCTTTTGTGAAAACTGCATTGTGGTTTTCCATCCAGTGAAGATTAAATATAGACGACCACAGAACAAAATGACCTGACTGGACATGAATATATTCTTAGAATAGCAAAATTATATGTTTCTTCCTAGAAACAATGATGTTAGCATCAGTTTGCAGAGCTCCCACAGCATCCAGTCAGCTGAGACTGTCCTGTGGCTGACAACTGCCCCCCCCCCTCCCGCACACGACCCTGAAACAAAGCAGCGTTCATAATCAAGTTTTCCCCAATTAGCCAGTTTCCAGTTCTGATGTCACCTTGCTATTTGGACTAAAACACCTTGTTTTCCCTCCGTGGGGATACACAAACTTTTCAGGCCTGCTTTCCCAAACTGACAAACTAAACCTTTGTAGAAGCTGCTTTTTAAATATGCAAGAAAAGACTCAACTGAATTCTCCAACTAAAAATATGTGTCTTTCTGCACAGCTTTTGTTTTCTAGCCCAGCAAATAACAAAATAAAAACCAGCTAAATGCATCTCTAAAAGTCTCTTCTGAGTTGACCTAGATACTTCAACATTTGTCTCACAACAGTAGCAACTGGCATCTCCAGATGTTTTGATTCCCATAACTACAGAACAGGACCAGATGTCAGCAGCTTTCTGCCAGAAACAACTGAAATATGTGTATAACCATCAAGTTGTTTCCTTCACTGGTGGAAATTATACCAGTCCAGCATCTCTTTGATGGAAAAGCGTCGGGGTAATGACAAGGCACTGGGTACGTAGGTCCTTTGAAATGTCCTCCCAAAGCTCTTGCGAACACACCTTTATTACGCGGAGCTGCTTGTGTGGAAAATACATGTTAGTTGGGCTCTAATTCAGTTTTCCATGCAAGCACTGATTCAGTTAGCTTCTCAAATTTGGGCAATCTTATGTCTGACAGGCATTACAAAACATAATTGAACATATCGATACCATGCAGCAGACACCGAGACAATCTCCAGCAGGATCTCACCCGATTGCAAAGGGAGACTCCTTTCATAAAACGTGGCTTTGACTTGCCTTTTTTTCTGTTGTCTCGTCTGTTAAGTTACGCAACCACTGTCAACAGTTTTATTGGTCTGTTTTTCAATATTTTTTTGGTTCCACTTTCTAATAAGTTTAAATGTTTAAGAACAGTTGATAAATAATTTACTAGATGTTTTAATCACTCTTAGATCAGACTCTCCCTTAGTTCAGACTCTATTAGCTTAGACTCTCTTGAGTTGTAGACTCTTTAGTCAGACTCTCTTTCATTTAGACTCTTGAGTTTAGACTCTCTTTAGTCAGACTCTCTTTAGTCAGGACTGCTCTTTAGTCAGGCTCTCTTTAGTCAGACTCTCTTTAGTCAGACTCTCTTAGTCAGGCTCTCTTTAGTCAGACTCCTCTTTAGTCAGACTCTCTTTAGTCAGGCTCTCCTTACTCAGGCTCTCTTAGTTCAGGCTATCTTAGTTCAGACTTTCTTTAGTTTAGACTCTTTAGTTCAGACTCTCTTTAATTTAGACTCTTGAGTTTAGACTCTCTTTAGTCAGACTCTCTTAGTTAAGACTCTCTTTAGTTTAGACTCTCTTTAGTCAGACTCTCTTTAGTTAAGACTCTCTTTAGTTTAGACTCTCTTTAGCCAGACTCTCTTAGTCAGGCTCTCCTTAGTCAGGCTCCTCTTTAGTTCAGACTCTTTAGTTCAGACTTTCTTTAGTTCAGACTCTTTAGTTCAGACTCTTTAGTTCAGACTCTTTAGTTCAGACTCTTTAAATTCAGACTCTCTAGTTCAGACTCTCTAGTTCAGACTATCCTTTAGTCAGGCTCTCTTTAGTTCAGGCTATCTTTAGTTCAGACTTTCTTTAGTTTTAGACTCTTTAGTTCAGACTCTCTAGTTCAGACTCTCTAGTTCAGGACCCTCTTTAGTCAGGCTCTCCTTAGCGCTCTCCTCAGTCAGGCACGCCTTCGCTCTATTAGTTCAGATTCTCCTTAGTCAGGCTCTCTTTAGTTCAGATTCTCCTTAGTCAGGCTCTCCTTGAGTTCAGATTCTCCTTAGTCAGGCTCTCTTGAGGTCAGGTATTCTCCTTAGTCAGACTCTCTTTAGTTAACTTCTGTAAAAAAACAGCTTATTAGGAAGTGAGAAACTCGTGCCTTTAATAATGACTTCACTATTAATGACAAATGTTTTTACAACATTAGTTCCCCCTAAAACGTTATTCTCTTTAATTGCTTATATAACTGATCTGTCAAAGAGTAGAACATTATTTTAAACGATGAATAAAGCCATTAGTTACGACTTTTAAAGAGCCACTCTTTAAGAAGGTGGAACCAGTATTAAAAAAAGAATAAAATTAGATACAAAAGATAGTTTCATCTTGTGTGGCGGCAGTGGAACTGAACATGTCAGTGTTGTTCACCCTCTGTGTATGACTTTCATATGGCAGAGGTGCTTTCTCAAAACATTTCCTCCATTATGAGCCAGTGAACAGAGGTGATCTCTGTGCTGCAGAACCAGTATTAAACTGGAGTCCAATGCCCACTCTCACTTTGCCCTCGGAGGCGTTTTCTCAGGCATCTAAATCGCTTGACTGCATCAGAGGAAGTTTGAGTACTCTCTATTTAGTTAGCGCACAAAAAACATTCATTGTTTGATCCAAAAATAAAAATTGGGTCAAAATGTTTCAGTCATCACGTGACATGTAGAAAGTGTTTCCAAAAGCAGCCGTGGTTTGGTTCTTCCATAGAGAGAAGTGGTCAAGTTCAGGCAGAGAGAGAGTCTGACCTTTTTGGTGCTTAAGCCACTAGAGTCAAATCCGTCTGGTACTTTCACAATTTTTCCCGCCAAAGATCTTTTTAGGGTCAAGATCACAACCTGTCAATCATTGATTATAGTCTGGGAGACTAAACCGATTCACCAAATGTATAAAAATTCAGCAGTGATTTGTACATTTGAGTGTTTTCCCAGCCTGATGTCAGCTCACTCAGTTTGACCGGTGCTTCTTTCCCAAGCTCTGCCAAAGTATTTCAGTGAACATGGGTATTTTTAGCCCTGTGTTTTTCATTCAGAGTTCCTCAGGCAGTGGAGATAGCTAGAGGAAAGAGCGTCTGATTGGACCACAGTGGTCAACGATAACCTTTAATTCACACTATTGACCTGTTTTGTTACAGGTTTCACAGTCCTTAGAACGCACCTCATGCATGTGATGGTATTCAATCGTACCCAAGAAATGCACTATTTACTTCCCATTTAAAAAAAAGTTAATTTAAAAAACTACACTGCCTAGCTGTTTTAGGAAATTGTATTGAGCATTTTTATGATGGTTTTCATGATCTTTGCGCCAAACTCAGCTCTTGAGAAATGTAGAGCCTCCGGCGAGAGACGACTGTAAGACACAATCTTGACAATCAAGCGATCAGAATATTAAACTACAGAATACGAGGGTGGTCTGTTATCTTGAGATCCACACTTAAGTATTAAAGTATCTAGATATCTACATCTGCTTTCCTCCTGCCACCTTATTATCTCAACATATAATAATGATGATTCGGAGAAGCTCCCATTTATTTTTAAATAGTCTCTTAAGTTACCTCAAACAATCAAACTATTTCTTCATGGTCACATCTGACATATCTCTTTTTGTTCAAGGTATTCGAGTTTTCCAGTGTATCATTTTAACTCAAGAGACTGTTTAAGTCTAATCGCTGTCCAGAATTATATAAAACCCTTCATTGAATTTATTCAAAAGGCCACGAGGAATGACTTCATAATCAAACATAATCAGACAACTAAATTATTAAATTACGTTACATTTCTACAAAACCATGAATCTGTCATCTTGACAATATTTGAAAGACGTCAGATATCTCAACGATAACAATTAAATACAAACTTCAATTTACAAAACTACAAAACAAAACCTATGTTGTTTTTTTGGGGGTTTCATGAGTCACATGTCGAGACTAATCAGACAAATAATATTATGAGAAACCCCTGTGAATATTTAAGTGTCTACCAGCTACAAAGAACTAAAACAACGGCCCTTTGTTTTACTATTAAATATTTGTGTCATTTCTATTTATTACATTCCACCGTGTACAGTTTTGTGTTCTTGTATTGTAAACTTCCCGTCTAGCTGGAAGTCAACTCTGGAGCCTTTGTTTTAAAATATTTGAACATGGTCTCAACAAAAATTAGGATCAATCAAAATAAGACAAGGGGTTATTTCCTATCTAAACTAAAGCTACATGTAGGAACTTCACTCAAACACACTAAACTTCTCCCCCTTTCAAGGACAATTTGGAAGCCACTTCAATCAGAGGATGTGGCGTGAAGCTGAAAGTGATAATTCCATTTTCGAAATGCCTGCTAATTATGATGAAACCCTTCTGCTACCAGGTTCCACAGCTCTGACACTTAAAACTAATTGTTGCCTTAGAAGAAAGAAATCGCTTGAACTAAAAGGTAAATAAACCACATAGATTCAGCAAAACATTTATTTGTTTAAATTCTCATGGAGTTTTTGTTATTGAATTGGTGTGTATCCGCTTTAATAACAAATAAATAAAAGTGCAAGCTCAAGAGTCTTCCTTCAACTAATAAACAAATGGGGGCCACCTTTGACAGGGAGGCTTTCAGACCAACGCAGCTCTCATTCATTTCACTGAAGCCCGTCCAGCAACCCGTAGTGTAAGAAATATTAAAATACAGAAAAATACCCCATCACAAGTGAAAGTAAGATTATTAAAAGTACTCATAATACAAATACACGTTCACCGTGAGTGTTATGATGAATTACATTTTTCAACATGGAATATTTTAACTAATGTATACACGGTTGAGTACTTAAATCTACAACAACACTTTCTAAACGTGTTACTATATCAAATTGTAATATAACAATGAAAATGTAACTTTAGCTGTTAAATACATTTAGTGGAGTAATAATTACAATATAGTGTGTGATGGAGTCGAAGCATAAAGTAGCATAACGTGGAATGATTCAAATAAAGGAAATGTACCTCAAAATTGTACTTAAGTACAGTGCCTCAGTAAATGTACACAGTGCGTTAGCCAACATCGGCAAAACCCTGTGTTGGCTAAGCCACAATCCTGGTGTATTCATTCAAGTATTCATATCAATACTTAGTAGCATCAGCTGTGTATTCATACTGTTTACTTTGTGATTGTTGTGACAAAAGATTAAATAGTTGCCTCCATGATATCTCTCTCAGTTATAATTATTAATAGTTATAATATTGTAACAGATCCTCTGTCCACCGGTTTGTTATCTGATGAGCTCTGAAACAAATTCATGTGTTGCTCAAACTGTTTCATTGTCTAACCTGCATCTGAAACAACACACGCCAACCAACGCCTGAATGCCCACTTAAAGCTCACATGGACGTCACAATAAACTGCTTAAAAACTGTGCGATTCAATACAAAACCCACCCAGTGAGGTGAAGTCAGTAAATCCATGTTTAGCAACCTGGTTTGCCTGAAAAGAGCTAACAGGAAAGGGCTATGAGCACGGCAACGGAAAGATCAAATTTGACAGAGTCTCAAAAGCCCCAAAAGTAACCAGAGGTGTGTTTGTCCTCACAGTAAAGGGGATAATAATCCAGAAGAAATACAAAACAAATACAACACTAAAAATATGAACGAAGACGTTGAATGAGACAAAATGTGTGTGCACACGGCAGCGATTTCGGGGGTTGTTTTGGACGGCGAACTCACCACATCACCTGTGAAAAAATGGTCATTTTAATTGTGACTTCTTGAGTCCAGCTTTTTCTTCGCTCATGTCACTGCAGTGCAGAGTTACTCAGTCTAGAGGCGCTAAAATAAAACCACTCGTAATAGAGCTAAAAATATGACGGCATGCATCTTATCAAGCTTGTGAGTAAGAGCACACACCCAAATTGAATTCAGTTTTAATTGAATAAACACTCCTCGCTCTGTTCTGCAAGGCAAGAATAGATTAGGAAGGATTAAGGCAAACAAATAACAACAGGAGCAAGTGAGAATATATCCAGAGTATCAAAGTGTAACACTGACCTCCTGACATCCCCAAATAAACTGACAGTCAATCTATTTTGGAGGCGACAGCAGTAAGTCAAACCACAGAGTCCTGTTGCAGAAAGAACGATTTCCCTCAGCCAGATTTGTTGAGCGACAAAAACTGGTTCAAAGGACAAGCCTCTGCTTCCTCATGTCATCTTTGTACAGCAGGTCGTCTCGTGGTTATCAACTTGCCTACATTAGGAAAACCCCTCCAGCTTTCATTTCTGTGTCATTTTACAAGAAGACGCTAAAGTGAAAGTTCTGCTTCCTGGCAATCCTAACCGAAATAAATAAACATGTATGGTTTCTCTTTCGCCTTTTATCCACTAAGTCAGTAGTCAAAATCTGCTTCATATCGCATCCCTACTTCTGTTACTTGAGGCAGAAACTCTCCCAACCAGTAGCGGCCATCATCATCAATCATCAACTGGATGCTCTTCAAACTTGTCTTTAAAACCAAATGTCGCTTCCTTTCCACTCTACCTCTAAAACGCACGATCCCCAAAGAACAATACTGGCCGATGCTGCAAAACCCATGTAATCGAGGTTGCAATGATGTCGTTTGGTAACACCCAACGTCGATACTATTTTTTAGGATTTTGTTCTTCAGCATCTGCATGTGGCAACTAAAGTATGTTTAAGTTCGAGAGAAAGATAGATGCTGGTTGTGGTAAATTAATTGTGACTAAACCTGCAAAGACGGACTTGTTTTGGCCACTCGGGAGCAGCGAAAACAAGTTGTGAACACAACATTGACATGACTTTTTAAGTTGATATCTTGAGCTATATAGCTCATAGCTGCTTATTTACACATCCAGAAGTTATGGAGTTGTGTTTGTTTCAGCCCAATGAATACCAGTCAAATATTAACTCTGTATTACTATGTATTTGGTCTCCACCAACTAAAGGGTTCAACGCCTCTGACAATAGGGGGAAATATCTCTCACCATCTGAGAGATGTTTCTTCTGCTCTAGTAGCAGGAAAACAAACTTTATTTATGAATCACTTTGCAAACAGAAGTCCTAAATGGGAGAGAGAGACAGTAGAAAAGAGGGAGATAGTAGAATAATAGTGATAGAATTATAGAAATGAGTCTTAGTCACTTGTTAGGGCTATACAAAGCTATAGAAATATATGACTTTAAAGACAGAAAGTATAGTTCTGCATTGAAAATCAAAGGATTTTGGCAAAATGTCATAAAGTTAAAAACGCTAAAAAGCACACAAGGATATTAAACGTAGAAGGACACTGAAAGTCCTGGAAACATTACAGGAGCAACAAACACATAGATGTACTGCAGCCAGCGAGGACTTATGACACTTTGAGGCATAATAAGTGAAACACACGCAGAGTAACTCGTTGTGTCGTTGGTTCACGCAGCGTGGCAATAATCAGCTAATCAATACGTGTCAGTATCGTGTGTGGTAATCGATCCCTCGGGCTGTTTCCTACCTTCTGCCGTCTCTCCGTCCAGTCTCACTGAGACTTGTCATGACTTTCAGGAGAAGGTAAGAAAAGTTTGGGAGGAGAAGATGGAAAGAAAAAAAAACTCCTTCCACTCTGTGTCAAGTTACGCAATGTATAAAATATGTTTTCCGGTTTGGGATTAAAAAATAAAACGCGAACGTGGAACATTGTTGCATTGTTATTGGTTTCGTTTTGTTAGTCGTATATCTGCGGTTGCCACTTTTCATTTTGTTGTTTTTCCCCTTGCGTTACTGCTGCTTATTATTTTTAATAAACGTAATTATAGTATTTTTAAAAAGTGTTTGCATCTGCAAAACCTGCTTGTGCTGAAATGTGAGGATTTGAGAACATGCAGCAAACGCAACATAAGCTGTCAATGAACAACAGCATTGGGCTGAGAGCCTTGTTCTTTAGCGTCAGTAGCTCAGTCTGGGGGGTCGTGGCTGGGAGTATAGAGGAGTATTGAGCAAGACAACAGACCCCCAAACTACTCCCATGGTGCTGCCCTCCTGTCCTTCCAATACTAGAATGGGTTAGATGCAAAATTTGACTTTGTGCATGTGTGACAGTAAAAGTTGATTTACATGTATACTTAAGCTACAAAATTACATGAAAAATAATGCCATAGTAGTCTGACAAACATACAAGACAAATTGTAAGTCAAGTCATTCCTCTCCAACCGCCAACAGTTCATTATCAATAAATTCAACTCTGACACAGTCTTTCAAGGTGTATCCCAAGGTTCGGTACTCGGTCCCCTCCTTCATCCTCTACTTGCTCCCTCTTGGCAACGTCATAAGTCACCACGGTCTTCATTTCCACTGCTATGCCAAAGACACACAGCTCTACATCTCCATCAAATCCATCCCCCCCTCTACCGACTCCACCATCACCAACTGCTTCACAGATATAAAGACCTGGATGCAAGCACACTTCCTCAAACTCATCAGCAACAAATCCAAAATCCTCATCATTGGCCCCAAATCACTCAACTAATTCCACCACAACTTCTCCCTCTGCATCGATGGCACCTCTGTTCCTGCTCCACACACATCTGTAACCCTTGGTGTCATCTTTGATCCAACCTTCTCCTTTGAACGTCAATCACATCACAAAAAACACCTTCTTCCTCTTAAAAACATTGCTTAAAAACACTCATCCTCGTCTTCATCACCTCTTGAATGGACTACTGCAACAACATAATGTACAGCACATCCACCAAAATCATCAACAAACAACAATACATCCAGAACTCAGCTGCTCGTCTCCTCTCCCAATCCCGCACCAGAGATCACATCACCCCAGTCCTTCAAAAGCTCAAGATTCTCCTTATCACCTACAAAGCCCTTCACAACCCTAAATCCCTTCATACCTTTTGGACCTCCTCCTGCACCGACACGCTCCCACCCGCAACCTCAGATCTGCTGTTGCCACCTAATGCCCCTACTCTGGCCAAGCATCGGACATGGGGAGACAGGGCCTTCTCCATCGCTGTCCCCGTCCCTCTGGAACAGTGTCTGAGGGACTCCCCCATCACCTGAGACATTCTCCGTCACTCGCCACTTTCAAAACAGCACTTAAACTCATTTAAATCTGCTTTTAAACTGTAGTTTTTGTTTTGTTTCTCACTGTTATGCCATCTCTTTTGTTTATATTAGTATTGCTTCTGTTGTTTGTTCTTACCATGTAAAGTGCCTTGAGTACCTTGTAAAGCACTAAACACATATAAATGTATTATTTTTATTATTATTATTAAGGCTTGTGTGTGAAGTATTTTTTTATTATTTATGTTTTTTAGCATGTGTTTCAATGTACCCATCCTGTGCTTTTATTTTGTAGGCAGAATCATGTTGGACCCAGTCATTTCCTGTCTCACTGTTGGTTTGGACCAGCTTTCTTGAGCTTGCTGTTGGTTTGGCGCTGATAACAGCGCGAAGGAATCAATGACAGACAGCAGAATCCTCCAATCAGGAACGAAACACACGGCGCCTGGCTGGTAACGACAGAGGGGCGGGACCTGTCCGTCAGTTTTGGTCGAAGTGACACAATGCGTCGTTACATTTGTTCATAGTCGCAAAACAAATATCGATCCAACGATTTATATCACAGCGTTTTCCCATAATTAATATAATATGTGAGCTTGTTTTAGAAGTCCTATTTTCTTCTGTTTGTCAGTCGAAATTCATAATATCGATGTGATTCTTGTGGTCTGTTCGTATTCAAGTCAACCAGCGCTCACACAATATTTTAGATGTTTTACTGTCAAAGTTGGAGACAAAACAGTATTTGTTTATATTGAAATAAACAGCTGAGACTACAACAATAAAACATCAGAAACTACAATATCGTCATTCAAGCAGACGAGGACGCTGTTGTCTTTCAGTTGGAAGGCAGTCTGAGCATTTTTGTAAACAGAGAAAACTTATTACTGTCTAACAGTACTATAAAGTACATTGTTGTAGGTAGATATACTTTTGCTTTACTTGAGTTTTTCAACCTAATGCTAAGTTATACTTCTTCTTCTCTGCATTTTAGAGGGTACTGTTATATAAGGTTACCTCAATACATTCACCTGACAGCTGGAGTTACTTTAGATTAAGATTTTAAAAAGGGATGTTCTTATTTAGTTGTAGTTTCCACTGCATCCAGCTGAAGCTGTTTCTTTTTAGATTAATATTGACCAGAAACACTGAAACCGTCCATTCTTACTTAATAATATAATTAGTGGTTATTATTCCTCTCTTGTACAGGTGATAAGTAATAAAGTAGAAGTACAGTTTGCAAATACTTCTGTATTATACATGGAAAGAAAATGTTTTTTAATAGCTGTATTTTTATTTTTTACCTAAGTAAATGTTTAGAAATTCCACTTCAATTTTCATGCCACTTTAAAATATAAAATGTTGCCTCCTGGTCTTGCTATGACTGTTTTTTGTCTTTTTAAGGAGGGGACAGAGGATATTTAGGGGAACATAGCAGGTTGTCAGTATATACCACATAGAGGTAGTACATTTTACTTGAAAGCTGGGGAACTGAAGATTAATTTGAGTTGCAGCTTCTAGTCATAAATCATCAATGAAAATGTATTAATCAATTACAATACATTGTGAAAGAGTCAAGGCTAGGAACATTATGATGGAAGTATATGACGCCCATGCTCTATTATGTCGGTGCAGCAATTTTTAGGTTGATACCATTTTTTAAACCCTTGATAATTAATAATAATAATCAAAAATACCTCATTAAGATACCAAGACCTTGTTGAAGACTACATAAAATGCCATGCTGTGATTTGGCATAAAAAACTTGACATTTGGCGATTTACGTAAGAATTGAATTTTTCAGTGATTGGATGGCTCAGAAACCCCCTTATTGTCTATAGGCCTCGGAGAGCCACGTTGTGGTGGTAAAGTTTCATGAGGCAACAGAGATCACATCAGGTCGTGTAGCATCGATTCATCCGTCTAGTTTTTTGTAGACTTCAGCTCTGTCTTTAACACCATCATCCCATCTCTGCTGCAGGATAATCTCTCCCAGCTGCACGTGCCTGACTCCACCTGCAAGTGGATCACTGACTTCCTGTCTGACAGGAAGCAGCATGTGAAGCTGGGGAAACAGCAGCTGGATTGGCTGCAATCTGCCTTCCCTCCATGACTTGTTCACTTCAAGGACCCTGAAGCAGGCAAGTAAGATTGTAGCCGTCAGCTCTCACCCTGGACACAAACAGTTAGAGTCCCTTCCCTCTGCAGGAGGCTGCGGTCCATCAGGACCAAGACCTCACCCCACAGGAACAGTTTCTTTCCAGCTGCAGTCCCGGGCAGACCCGGGCTCATGTTAACGAGCCCGGGTCCCCCACTGACTGACTCTGTCATCCCCAGGACAATTTCCTACTCGGTCACCCCTCTGCACATCACTTAATTCTTCACTTTAAATAGGTGTGTCACTTACATTACAGTATTTAAAGTACTGTTACCTGTTAGTCTGTGCACTTTATTCTATATTTTATATTCTTCTGTACATTTAATATGTTTAAATTCTTGCACTGTGTTGATTGTTGTTGATTGTTTAATGTTATTACAAATCCTGGTAAAGCATGTCAAGAAAAAAGTCATATCATGGCATGTCAATTATGGAAAAAATGTGTTGACAGAGCAATAACATATTGAACTTTGACCCTTCACCTCTCCCATTCTGTCTTGGTAACTTAGTAGAAACTTTTGTCCACGGTGAGTAACCAGAGAGAAACCAAACAACAGCTCTTTATCTGAACAAAACGTAACCGGCTGAGCAGCGAATGGCACCGACAGGACGGAGATAGGAGGGCAGCCGTCCTTCACGTTCACCGAGTGCAAATCAAAGTCCACAGACATTGGAAACAAAACATGTTTTCTTGACTGGCCTGAAAGGGAGTGTCCAGACAAGGCCAAACAGGAAGAAGTAATAAACGCATCTTGCATTAGTTTCAAGGAGGGAAACGAGCTCCTCGTTTGGTTTCAGAAAAACAAGTTCAAGCCATGAATCATAAACTAGGGCTGCAATCTAGGATTCTTTTTATTATCGATGTTATATAATTTACTGTGGTGTATATGAAGTATTGTCTCATTGATATTGAAGTTGAATGTGACATTTGATTTTAGTTGCATACTGTGATAAACTAATGTTTGTGTCTAAAGCCTTGGCGGTCCGGCTCCTACAGCTTCAAGAGCTCGGACCAGCAGCAAACCTTGAGGATTAGTTCATGAGTAGAAGAGAATTGTTTAGGACGTGGGCGTAATTATGACATCCACATGTGTTGGTCCTGTCCTCGTCACAGTTATGGATCATAACCTTTTACATCCATACTAGTGTTAGTCCCTGAAGATTTTAATGTCACAGCTAATAAAGCTAAATGTGTGCCCTTCTCTACATGACTAACGTTTACATGATAACATTTGGGCCATGTTTAAAAATGAATTCGGATTATTAAAAAACAAACTGAAAAACCCCAAATCAATAAGAAATCTGCATGTGGTAACAAGAATAGTTATTTGGGCAGAACATGTAAACATTTTCTCTTCATGCCACAGGCTTTCCCACCAGTTTCTGGGTAAAAGGCGAACTGACCCTCTTACAGCAAAGGTCACGGCCAAGCAGAGCGTTAAGTAATGTGATGTGGGTGCAGTGAACCAGTGAAGCCCCATGTGAGTGACTTTCTTCACTGAAGCAAAGCTTAATACCTGGTGAATAACAACACAATAAAAGGTCAAAGTAACATGGACCTTTATAAACTAGAAGATGACGTCAAAAAGATTTGCTCAAAAACATTAACCGACATCCTGACACCACACAGGGAGGTGTCGTGTAAAACACAAGCACACACTCCAGCTGTTAGCCTGAACAAGACTAAACATGTCAGGATGTGTCAGGTAAGAACATTGGCAGTGCTTTAAATGTTCCTTGTTTCTCACTCACACACAAATGTACGTGAATCAAGTAAACGATAGTGGTGGGGAAGAATCAGACAAATTCAAACTGTGTTTACCTGCATCTTCATCCTCTGGGGACCATTAATGTGCAATACTTTAGTCCGATTCATCTACTAGATTTATCTGGTGGCGCTCAAGGCAACATTCAGAGGACTTGTTTCAGTCAATAAAATTCATCTTCTGGGGATCATGAATATCTGAATGAGATTTCAAGAAAATCCCTGAAATAGTTGTTGAGATATTTCAGTCTGGATCAAAGTGGTGGACCTGACATAATTACAGCCAACAACCCCACAAAATACATAAAAAGATTGATTCCAAACAGAACTATACATTTGCTAAAAACAAATATAATAGGTGGCTGTGTGCTAGTTTCTTTTAGTGCAGCAGATAATTTCCCATTACGATACAGGATGATGAACCTAAAGTAATGATTTTCTGCTTCAGGTACCGATTTAAATCCCTATGAAACTACACATTCAGTGTTTCACAGTAGTTATAAAAACCTCATTAACTCACTCATGAAAGCAGGAAAGGTATTTACACAGCCCACCTCTAAATTACAGGCCTTCATCTCTGTTATTCTCTTTGATGAGGGAGTGGATGCCTCGGGGAAACAACGCTGCTTTCTAGGTTAAAGTGCAAGCTAGAAAATCAGATTGGAAAGAAGAAAAAAAAAGAAGGCGACAGGTCCCAAAGCGAGAGGAAGACCAGGATATAGATTCTATGGGAGGGGAATCTGGGTAAAAGGTCAGAGTGATGCATGTGAATGAGCGGAGAATCCACCTTTGCATTGTTAATAACAGCTGCTTTTTTTAATGAATCCCTCATGACATCAACATATGAGTCCATGCACAAGTGTAACCTTTCACACACTTTGCTTTCCTGCCAAATTAACTGAGATGCCTCCCATATGTTGAAAACAGAACAGAAGACGCAAGCCAGGATTGAACACTGTTTTCCAAAAACTATGAATCAAATTAATTAATTACAACAATAACTTGAAATAATGTTTTTTTTAACAGGATTTCTGTTCATTTGTGTCCTTTAGTTGAACATAGAGACAATTTGAAAGGACTCACACTGACTGGAATTAGACATAATATATTATATATATATTTAACTAAATCAAAAGTCTTACTAGTTTTGACATTCTCATCTAACTCACGCAAGAAAGGAAAGCCAATGCACCCATATCCGAAAATATGAAACTAGGAACCTACATTAATTGTGCATGCCAACACTGAGGGAAACTAATCTAATAGTGGGACTTGCAAAAAATGACGCATGAGCATCTCTGTCAACATACTTAAATCATATAGACTAGAAGGTATTTTAGTTGAGGGAAATAAAACTGGTGGAAACATCGCAACTACTACTAATAAGAACATTGGACATACAGTCATCTATTTCACACGCAACAACAGGTTTTAGCGACATTACATCTCATTACAAGCTCTAAGTGAGAGTTTAAGGCGGGCAGGGTAGTTTCATCAATATCTGAAAAAAGCAACAACAAAGTTTTGAAATCTGTGCTGATCTGAAATGCCTCATCAAATCAATCCAAAATCTCTGTTACGCTACTTTTAGATTCTCTGTCAGTGGTTTTGTTTTCCTCATCTTGTGTTTCTGGGAATTGGGCATGCTTATCTTTTCAGGTGACTGATACAGACTACACAAACACTCGAGGTTGACGATCGCAACGAAAGTTAAAAATACATTCTGATCCAGCTGCAGCTCATCTCGATGCGGTTGTCTCGTCCTCCAGCTGAGTTTATCAGATCCTAAACAGTTGGGAATTGTTGAGTTGTAGTGGATTTTATATACACATGCACATGTAGATAAGAGAGTTTTAAATTAATACATAAAGAAAGTTATGATAATTAATTTGAGGAATATTCTGAGGAATGTATTATGAAGCATAAGAGAGGATCACTGTTTTATTATTCTGTTTGTTAATGACAAATGTAATGATTAATTGTATGATGCATGAGAATGAATGGATGTTTTATTGTTTAGACAATAGTTAAAGGGATGCCGATTGAAACCTGAGATGTTGCTTTTATTCTGAAGGCAGGATAATGGGGTTTTATTCTGTCCTTGACCGGAAGTGTGAGCTTTGACCCCGCTAGCTTATCGATTTGAGGCATTCTTTGAAGTGGCCAATGGAACTAACCTTCAGGTGTGAACCTTATGTCTTCTTCGCTGGTCAGCATAGCATGCTGTGTCTCTGAAAGGTATTTGCATGAATACCTCCACTAACCAATGGGAGCTTAGCTCAGTGAATGCACTGCGAATAAAACTAATTGTAAGACGTGAATTTGGTCTCTTACGTGGTGACGCCAGACAGAAACTTATGATTAAATAATGATTATTATATATCTCTGGCTTCGGAGCTTCTTCTTCCAAGCACCAGGTAGCTCGAGATTCTCTGAACTTTTACAGAATATGTTCTGCCTCCGAGAGGCTGATGCAACACACCAGACATGTGACGACACCCTAACCTTTCACACACTAACCCACTGGGGCCCAAAGACAGCGCCTGCCCCCACCGTCACCACCCCATCCCTCGGTATAAGCTCATGTGCTGTACATGTGCCGGTCTGATGGTACATGTTGTGTTGTTGTAATCTGCAGTTGAAGTGACCTCGAGGTTCAGGAATGTTTCTGGATGTGTTGGAAGATGAAAAGTGTCTTGACTTCCTACTTTTGCCAAAGTGGGATGTGTTGAGATTATTTAATCTGCAGATAACCACAGTTATCTGATGTTTAGAGATAATATTATCAGAAATCTGCCACTCGGTGGCATGCCCCTCATTTAAGTCACAGATACAGAAATGCATTATGTAAAATGTTTGTTATTATCATCATTTACAAGCCTAAAATATATCCAGGGACATCACTGCGATCAGCATCCACATTTGAACTTTGACATACTCATATTAAATTGTAGGCTAACGGACTGATACATTAATTCAGAAATTATTATGATAAAATTATTCAGAAAAGTGTGATAGACCTTAACAGCATTAGAAATACATGCATCTCTTTCTCTAATCACTAGATTTACTTTTACTGAGAAGGTGCAGGGTTTAGTGTTTACGTTTTATTTTTAAATGTTTTAATTGATGGCAAAATTGAAGTTACACAGTTTTTATATATTACAATTTATACTCAAAGGTTGTTTTTTTGTGAAGCATCTCTTTAAAGCTGCATTAACTGATTTTGCACAGCACTGACAAAGTCCCCGTCCATATAAAGTTGAAATAGCGACCTTGTTCGCAAACCTTTGAGAATTTATACATCCAGCCGAATCGGCGCCACAAGATTATTCCTCCGTTGGGTTTGTGTCCACCTGAAAAATATAAGTTAAATATCTTGTAGCTCTGTTTTGGGTCTCAACCAACTTGAGGGATATATCCGATTCTTTAGCTGTTAAATGCTCGGCTATGTTCACCATTTGTGTTCCAGTAAACCAAACCAATGAGCTGAATGACGCTAAAAAGCTTCAGCTGATAATTATCTGTTACTATGAGCAACTCCTTTCAGATTACACATATGATCCACTGTTTCTTTGAAATAATGATTATTGCAGATTGAACACAGCTGAATGCAAATAAATAAACTTTTTAAAAAAAGAGTCAAAACGCTTCCTGTCTGATTGTCTAAATATTTTGACTACCATCACAAATTTAAATGAGGGTGATTTTAAAACATCTTAAAGGTTCTGAAGCCCTGAACATTTATTCCAATTTACAAGAAACAGCTGTTATTAAAAAAGGGCCCAATTAACGTGACAGCTCCAGCCGAGAATGGAGAAGTGACTGAACAGAGCTGCAGACACAAAGCTTTGCCTCGTGTAAGCCGAGAGCAGCAGGCTCAGGGATACGTGCAGCACAGGCCATACGTGCACTGGACCACGGAGCAGACATTCCAGTACAAACACAGATGATGTCAATGTCCCGAGGCCGAGGCTATATTACGAATACAAACAAATGAACTCCAGTAACCTGGTTCATAATTGAGACAAGTGTCAATGTTTGTTATAGTTTCCTCTTACTGTAGTTTTTAACTTCGCAACATATTTAATATATAGAAACTATAGCTCCACTAGCATCTCTATTGTGATATGTAAGTCCACCATATTGGTCCACACTGAAATATCTAACTATTGGACTGCTTGCCAATAAATTAGGAAGAATCCTCATGACTGTGGTCATGTTACAACATAGTAACATGATGTACAGTTAGTTACTCATCATATTCTTATTAACGAGTTCTTCATGTTGACGTTTTTCTTTTTATACATAAGATTAGGGCATAAGATTATTTTCTATTTTTTGCTATTAGCAAATATCTTCTTGATTATTACATTGTTTAGTTTGTACAATATTGGAACATAAAAATGAGCGTCAAAGTTGCCCTACAACGCAAAGTTTCGACCAACAGCCCAAAACTCAAAGATTGTAAATGTCTTATCCCAATAGACAAAGAAAGGCACCATATCTTGGAAAATATTGATGTCTTTTTAGTGCAACATAACTTTAAGAGTTTTTTTTTTTTATCTGACTGTTTATAATGTTCTCCTGTCTGAGTACAATATTGCTTTAAAAATGCTTGTGTTATAAATGTCCCAGAGCCATGGCTTGCCATAATGTACTGCACGTGTGTGTTTCAGTTCCTGGCATATCATCTGCAGCTCATTAGTAAGCTACACCACGCTCCTTGTGCACGTGTGTGATTGTTGGATTCTGTTGTCAGGGCTGAATGTGTAAAAAGGCCTGAGGGTTGAACTTTCCCCTACTTCTCACACTGACTCCTCCATCTTTGAATGTTCTCCAGCATTCCTGATCCATACTGAAGACGGGCAGCGGCCCGCCTGCTTCACAATCAATATATAGCCATCAGTGTTATATTCGTGGAGGTCAGAGAAAGACAATCTGCCCATTACATCTTATTGTTTACTAATCTACAAAACTTTTTTTATTATTAATCTGAATTCCAAGACAAAACATTGAAAAACTAAATTGAAAAAAACACGGACATTTTGGTATTGGGTTAAACTGTTTGCACAAAATAGAAATATTGTTTGATTACAATCACTGTGTTGGGGATGTTAAATAGGGAATTTTATAGGGATGGAAAATGCATGCTAAAAGTTAGATCTAATACTTTAATAATGCAAACAGAATATGAACGAATAAAGGCCTGTGATGTACGGGATTATTCTGTTACATCAGCAGATATAAAATAATTTGTTAGATTCAGCCTTACCTAGAATATTTGAGTTATTTTATGGGAACTAGGTGTACAACTAGAAAAAAAGACGTGTAAGAAATGTAGAATAAAACTGTATTATTTTTAAAAAACTAGTGGAAAAGCTCAGATTGACATTTGAAAGTAAAACAGAAGACATGTCTCCTATCAGTGAGTGTCAGTAATCCTTTCATTACATCATGATCCAAGTCTGCATAAGGGTGACTAATATGAAAACCCTTCCACGCCCCCAGCCTCTCGTCATCCCGCCTCCAAGCTCCCAAAGCCAATCAGAAGAGCCCTCTGCTGCAGCCCTGAGCTATAAAAATCTCTCAGTGCTGTTCAGAGACAGACATTAAAACCAGCTTTCATACTGAAACAGACTCCCAGCGGACAACAAGATGAATATGCCACAGATTCTCATCCTCGTGACCATTTTGGTGCGAGCAGCAGACGCTTTCCCCACAGACAGAAGAGCTCTGCCTGGCCTGGACAAACAAGCCTCCTGGGGCGACATGAACGTGTTGGCTCACGGCCTCCTGCAGCTGGGCCAGGGCCTGAAGGAGAATGTGGACAAGACCAAAGCCCAGATGAGAGACGTCAACGCCAAACTGAAGGCCTTTAACGGCACGGTGGCTGAACTACAGAGGAAGCAACGGGAGCAAGATGAAGCTCTGAAGGCAAGAACCAAAGACGTGGAGCAAGAGAGGGAGAGGCTGGTGGCAGAGCTGGCTGAGGAGGTGAAGACACAGAGCGAGGACATCCACACCAGGATGGACAGACTGGAGGAGAAGGTGGATGAGGTTCTCAGAGAGCCGACGCTGGATCGCAACAGCAGCGATCACACAGGAGTCCCATTTATCCAGGTGAGAAAAAGAAATTACTGTGATTTCAGCTTCACATAAGAAAATGTGTAGTCCTGCAAATGAGATAACTGAAGACAGTCCAGTAAATGTTCTAAAGGGTTCTCACTATTGACCACATCCACTAAGACATTTTTTAAATTTTAACACACACTTCAACAGCTGGTCTGAAGCCAAATACAATGAAACAATAGAAGCATTTCTGAAAACAAATTTCCCGACTGCTTTCCAGAAGTTCCCATACACAATCCTACAGTAGTTTACCATTTAAATACATTCATGTTGGATATTATATTTGAAACAAATCTGAAAACACGATGCTGTGAAGCTGACGTGACATTGTATTTTTCCAGAGGCTGGTAGCGGCTCAGAACAGACGCATTGACCAGCTGGTGGAGAAAATCAAGCAGCAACAAGACAAACTGGAGAAGCAGAGTCGGCACCTGCAAACACTGCAAATCAAGGTGAGCCTCAGAGGATTTAAGCCAGTGAGACGGAACAAAACTGTGACCTTTCAGCTGCGGGACGATCCTTCAAACCAAAAGATTACCGTTGCATCAACAAGATTATTGTCAGTGATTAATTAATTAATTAATTATTTCTTTTTGGTTTTATAGGTTGCACACAAGAGGGTAAAGTCACACCGACGGAGAGATGAACATATGGCACTGAGGGGCGAGCCAGAAGAGCTGAGCAGAGACGTATCGGGTAAGAACGTTTAAAAGTGATGGAGACTTTAAAAACCGGTCCAGCAAACGTCTTTCAGTTTGCAACAATTTACAGAAAGAGAACACAGGAGCTATTCATTTAACCCAAAGTGGCATAAGAACAACAAAAAAATAATCACCTTTGCACCCAAGTTTATAACACTTGACTCGCTGGCAGAGCAGTTCACATGCAGTCCAAAGATCATGGGAAAATGCGGACAGCAGCTTTTAAACAAAACAAAAGTACAGCACTATGTTTATAGGACACGGAAAGCGCAGATATGGTACAAAAAAGCAGCAAAAGTGTGACATAAAACCAGATTCATCAACAACTTCTTGCGGATGTCCCGATTTGAATGTGCAAAGTCAGACCTCAATCATCTGATCAGTTTTCCGCGTTGTTTTTCCTTCGCAGGTTTGGCCAGAAACTGTCACGACCTGTTTGTACGAGGGCAACGAGCCAGCGGCATCTACAAAATCCAACCACAGAGCTCCCAGCCCTTCAACGCCCTATGTGAAATGACTTCTGGTGAGTCAAACAGGAGCTTTCCCTGAAAATTCTCTGGTTTTAATTATACAACACGGCTACACAGCTAAAGGCTGAATGCGGAAACCTTTTATCCAAAACTACACCTGTCTTAACAGCTTAAATCACAGAGCAGTCTTAAAAATAAACCATCCAGCGAGGGCTCTACTTAGGAGACATTTTAGTTCAAAAGGTTTCACATATCAGCGATACATAATCCTTAAGAAATATAAACGACTCTTGTATTTTTCCATTTCCACAACGTCAATACAATACCTTTTCGCTCTCTATGCAGAAGGTGGATGGACTGTGATCCAGAAACGTCAAGATGGATCGAAGAACTTCAACCAGCTGTGGGAAAGTTATAAGAAAGGCTTTGGCAACCTGAATGGTAAGAAACTTGGCTCAAAGAAGTTCTTTAAATGTCTGCATCACTAAACCTCGGTGGCAAAAATTAATCTCAACATTTCTCCTCCCTTCAGGTGAGTTTTGGTTGGGCTTGGAGAAAATCCACTCCCTCGCCAAACAAGGCCAGTACGTCCTGCAGGTGGAGCTCTCTGATTGGGTGGGAGAGCAGCGGCGGGAGGCTCGCTATCGACTCCAACTTGAAGGAGAAGAGAAGAAGTTTGCTCTGCACCTGCAACAGGAGTCTTCATCTGGGTCTCAGGAGAAAATAATGGCAACTGAGGAATCCGGTCTTCCTTTTTCCACGGCCGACAGAGACAACGACCTCTCTACAGACGTGAACTGTGCCGAGCTGCTCTCCGGTACGACAGCTCCACTGACCCCGAAACCTCAACATATACAAACCGTCTTAAAACCAGGACAAATCTGAATGAAACAAAAGGTGTTGCTATAAAAATGCTCTCTTTTTGTTGCAGGTGGTTGGTGGTTCAGTAGTTGCGGTGAGTCGAATCTCAATGGCAGATATCCCAGAAGGCCGAGCGTGCTCAGACGGCAGCAGCAGTCCAGAAGACAAGAGATGTTCTGGTCGTCCACAAAGGGACAAAACAACTCTGTGAAGGCCACTCTTCTGAAGATCGCGCCCGCCACAATAAAACAATGAGCTAATCAGCATGCCTCAAACAGCCGAGGAACAACCAAAGAAAACGTGACTGTATTTAACACTAGTTAATGATCTGTCCCAACAAGCACTGGATCATCAGATATTTCTATGCTGTGCCATACGATCAATAATTGTCATATTGACATTTGTTTATTTCCTTTATAAGGGCTTCCTGATCGTATTTTGTAATACTTAATGTATTTTAAATACTATTATCTTCATCATTTATACACATGTTATATTTCATTTACATGAACTGAATGAGAATAAAGTTTAGAAAAAGTTTAATAAAGCTTGGTTACTTGTTCTTGCTTGACGACATAACGGCATGCAAACCTCTCAATAAAATGAAAAAACATACAAAAACAATTAGTTTACACTTCAAGTTCTTCAAATTACGTACATGAGTTACGCAAGTCTTTTTATAAAGGTAAAAAAAAAAATAATAATAATAATTACACAAACTGTACATGAGTATATTGTAAAGATGAGAATCCTACATCTGTGGTGTGAAATAAATAAACATAAATTTGCACTATTTGCATATGGTTGCCATGGGTCGCGTTATAATCTGATTTTAAGGGAATTCATTATTACATTACAATATTTGGGTTAAAAATGATTTCTGTGGAAATGATAAAGACCACAGATGACGTGTTCAACTAAGAGAGAGAAAGCTCACAAGTGTATTTTTGTATTAATCAAATCAATGGAAAAGCTTCTTAAGATGATATTCTGACCGGTTTTCACTTTGTTATGAATGTGAAAATGGTTCTGTTGGGCCTGTGCAATTTATTGTATACATACATACATACATATATATATATATATATATATATATATATATATATATATATATATATATATATATATATATATACATACATACACACACAGTATGTGTCTTCTTACTGCTGCTTGCCTCTAATCTTCAACAACAACAAAAAGGGATGTATTAGGGTGCTTCATATTCTTTTATTTGGGGTTAGTAAATTTGACTGTGAAGTCGATGTTGACAAGAGTTGTGCTCATAAGCCCCCTGAATCTATCCCCCCCCACCCAACAAAATATGTTCCCTTCCATTTATGAATGTGGCATATGCATTGAGTTTGATTTAATTGGTTTATGTTGTAATTTTATCAATCTCCTTTCCCCTAAACTCAAACATCAAAAGCCCAGCCTACCTACCAACTGCCTGAACCTTGAGTTTTATTTTACAGACAAATGATGTCTAAAATACTATTGAAAACAGTACTTTTCATTTCACTTTTCTTCAACTTTGGGGGAAAAAAAAAGTTAACTTCTGTTTATTTCTTCAATATCTGAGTACATTTAACCACGAACAGGTCAGGGTAACTCATCTTACAGATGGTCATCAGACACATGCGTAACAAGGCATTTTATTGTGGTAGGTCCTCAGACAGATTCCCTGATATTAATACTATACGAGCAAGGCACCTCGGACTGTTGTGTCATACATCATCTTATAAGTCAGTTTGTTGGCACCAAGGCAAATATATGTAATATGTGCAAAATTCCTCAGCAGCAGCAGAAGAAAAAGAGGCTCCCCACAAAATGTGAGTGAGTGAAACAGCAACAGGTCGCTACATAGTTCCACCTTTTATGAATGCATAAAAAATATTTTTAACAGTAAACAAAGAAAATGTGGCATGTGACTTTTTTTCTTGTAGATCTGCCAAAGTGTGGCACAGCACATAATAAGTCATCTATGATAGCACATGAGGGCACAGAGTATACGACAAGGGGTTAAGAGCTTGCTTGTATACTCTTATAGAGCTTTACGTTTGCAAACATTACTCCAGTGTTTATTCACAGACAGGAAAACGATCAGCAGCAGTCAGAAAAACACAAGTGAGAGTTCAATAAAAATAAGGAATTGCAAGAAAAAAGACAGCGCTGTTGGTCCTCTTCTGTACTTGTTGCATTGCTGTCAAAGTTTTGTCTAAATATCAATGTGACTGTAATTTTGTATGTACTTATTCCACCGTCTGTTCAGGACAAACAGGGATCTCTGTTTGTTTTGGGGCTGAAAGCAGTCCAGCAGATTTCCCTACACTGTAAAATACAGCGTTGACTACAATACTTCTTTCTCTCAGCATTGGTCTCACTTATGGTGATGATTCTAAGATCAGAAATGAATTTATTGATGCTAAAATGCTTCAGCACCTTGAAGACTGACGAAACAACTCTTGAGGTGTGATGAGGTATGGCATAGCTTGCAGTAATCGTAATATCATAAAATCAGGGGAGGGAGAAGATGATGCAGGTTTAAATAAATGGAGGAAAGGGAAAGAGGAGACAAGGAGGGGAGGTTAATAAGCAAGGAAGTGAAGGTCAGTGTGTCGCAAGTCTTATCAGAGGTTCTGCTGGAGGAAGTGCAGCAGCGTAATCTCGTAATGTTCCCCAGACTCTGGACATCGGATGCTGTGTCGCTCGTTGGGATAAATCTAACAAAAAAAACGAAACAAAAGAAACACATTCGATCAGCTGGATTGTTTAATGTTTCACATTTTACATTCCTTTTTATATTTAATCAAACTACATTAAAAAAAAATTGGAGGAGCTTCCCTCCCTTCTTTCAACTGCTGCCTTGTTTTAGTAAATTAGAGAAGAGATACAAAGAAGAACAAGACACACCATAACAAGTTGGCATTCACATCTTTTGTGCTGAACTTACTTACATGTGCTTTGTAATGTGTTGCATGATGCAAGCATTGCATCATGACAAAGTTGTTCTTTATACAAGGAGTTTCAGCCTCCTCAGACTTTATGAAAGAATAGATTCTGACTCAGTTTCACATCTTTAAATCACAGACTTCACTCAAGTCACCCTAAAGAAGTGAATCCTCTTACCTGCAGGTTGTAAGGCTTTCCTGCCCGGATGAGTTGAGACACCAAGAAGTTAGTGTGAAAAAAGTGCACATTCTCATCTAGAAACCCGTGTAGGATCAGCAATCGGTTGGGCCTTCGTGTAACAGAGAGAAGCAATTCTTAGATTCTTTGCCATTGTTCACATATAAACATGGAGGATAAATTAAACTGATATTACATCTAACCGGAATACAGAAACTAAATCAAATTCTGCACTTTGTCTACTTCTACATACTTCTAACTTGATGATCTACTATTCGTGTTATTTTGTGACATTAACTGTAAAAACCAGCATTGTTAGACAAAAGTGGCAGGAAACAGAAGGTGCAGTATTATTTGATATAATAATATGACTGCGCTCACTCATTGGGGAGTTTGTCGACGTGCAGAGCGACAGAACAAGCCTCGTATCCCTTCTTGTTTTTGTCAGGCGTGTCCAGATATCGCTCTGTGTAGCCGGTGTCGTAGGCCATCCACAACGTCACTGGAGCTCCTGCAATGGCAACCTGAAAAACACAAACAGGAAGTCAAACAGAACCATTTTTCATTATTTCATCCTCTAAAGAAATCGACTCCAGAAAAGTGGCTAAAAGTGCAGATTGAGTTAAATATTATCAGATGTATAAAGCCATTTGAGACTTAGACACTATCACAAAATGATCTGAAAAATTCACTTTTCGAAAACACCATGTTTTGGAGAAACAAACTGAAACATCCTCCTGCTTCGCTGAAGTCAGCGATGTGGTAACATTTTGCTGTCCCTGTGAGTTATGTAAACATAAACACATAAAGTTTGTAGGCAGCAGAATATTGAGAGACTGCAGCAGAGACGCCCCCCAACCCAGCAAAGAAAACAGTGCTCAGCAAACTGCAGTCCCACTATCGCCACTTATATTTAAATAGGGTCCAAGTTGGCCTTCGAGTTTCATACTTTCACACTTACTGCACATACTTTAGCATAATAATGGGGTATTATAACATTAGTGGCTTTGACCTTGAAGATGTCCGGTCTGTGGATGAGGCCCATAAGGGAGAGGAAGCCTCCGTATGACCAGCCATGGATGGCAACACGACTCAGGTCCACAAACTTGTACTTTTCAGCTACGTAGTTCAAACCCTCCACCTGGTCTTCAATCTCCACTTGACCCTGATTGGAGGAGATCAAATAGGTAATTCACCTGGCATTACAATACCCTTTTAAAAACTTATCTACATACATTATGCACACATTTAAAAAGTGTTAAAACAAATAAACTCGTGAAGAAAATGACTTAATCTTTAATTTACATTATATGTGAATTCTAAATCAGAGTATGTTATCATATAGTAATGTGGTCATAAAACACCTTTCATTATCAGTAAATGACTTGTAAAACATGTAAATAAAATGTAAATAAATACTCTGTTCATTTCCCTACATAAAGTATTTTTAGGGAGAGATCCTCAATGTGTTAACTACCATTTTGTCCTTCACAGCTCCTTCAAACTTGAGTCCCCGCTGACAGGAGCCTCGTCCATCGATGACCAGCACAGCGTAGCCCAGAAAAGCCAGCGTGCTCAGCCGCAGGTACTTCACTCCTTTATAAGAGTTATTCACTAACTGGACCTGGAAGAAAAAAAAGAAAAAATAACTAAAGCAATTTCTCAAATAAATATGATATGATGACTGCTTTCTGATCTTAGTTGAATTCAAGCTTTGAATGTCTGTTACAGTGCAACAAGGATCAAGTTTGTGACTGATGAAGTATTCAGATCCTTTATTTAGGTAAAGATAAACACAGCAACTCTATTACAATAACACATATACCATTTTATCATTAAAATGTAATTGAACTATGAAAAGTAAACACTCATTTAAGTCTGCATGACATGAATCTACAGTGAAAATGGAAAAGATCAAACCTGCGGGCCACCGTAAACAAAGACGACAGTTGGATGCTTCCTGCCGGGGACCAGGTGGTGTGGTTTGTACAACATGCCGTACAACTCGAAGCCCGACTTCCCTGTGAAGCTAAAGATCTCTGGAGGAGTGGAGTCGAAAGGGAAACCTGGAAATGTACACAAGTCTGAACCTTAACTCAGCTTACATCAGTGGATACAAGTGTAATCTTAAACAGGTGAGAGGGGAAAAGAAACCGTCACAGCCGCCAGACAATATTGTATCCGTCAGTACCAGAGGACTCCATCATGCTCGCCCAAAACTGAGGCTCTTTGTGCAGCGGGTGGTCGTCTGAGCCCTGCAGCTTGTAGATGTGCACGCAGGGAGCTGTGGTCAAGCTGCTGTAGTGGCTGACAAACATGTCGAAGGTCTGTATGAAGAAAAAAATAATTATAAATCACACAATACAGGGTTAAATTGCATCCCTAGCAATTTAAATATCTGCTGACACTTGACACCTTAATGCAGGAACACAAACTGCCATTTTTCCTTTTTCAATTAAGGTTATACTTGTGGTATTTTGAAAGCTTATGCCAATACTGTTATTTTGAGGATGATATTTTGTGATTGTAAATGTGTAAAAAAAAAAAGGACAAAAATACACACACACTTAATATCGAAAGTCGAAGTATTCAGTTTTTTTCATCACTGATTTCAGTGTTTGTTACATACCTGGCTCACTGAGCAGCTGTGGGAGAAGCCTGATTTCGTGAGACGGACGATTTCAGCTGGCGATTCGTAGCTCACAACATAAAGGTGGTGCTCCAGAGGGGAGTCTTTGGTTCCCTGGAAGTAAACCAGCTTTGCTGACTCGTCCACCCAAATCTGAGGACTTGATGAACGCTGCAAAAAAAAAAAAACAGTGTTTGTCTGTTTTGTTAAGACACAGAAAGTTAAGTTAGTTAGTTGCTATAGTTACAGTACATATCTGTCTTATTATTATTTTCTTCGCCATATGTTATTAGTTCTAACAAAATATACCATTTCTAAAATATAATTACAATGTCTGGGTTATACATATATGGAGAATAAAGACAGGATTCAGTGCAGCTTGCGACTCAATAATCCAAAATCATATTTTTGTTTTATTTCAAGAGTTTAGTGTTAAGCTTAGATATGTATTTAATAGTTGTAACTAACAACTACATATTATTTAAACTCAGGGTTCTGATGAGTGGATGCGGTGATTCATTTGTGCTGCTCTGGAATGGATACAAGGCACATTTGAACAGATACGTGGGCAGGGCTTTACCTTTGCTCCGTGATTGGCCAGCACCTCCCACTCCCCACTGGTTATGGTGACCTCCTCTTTGACTGGACACTTGAAATCATCTGGTGAGAGAGGGGAGAAGACGGGTGCATAAACTGATAGATCCATGTACTTGTTTCACAACACAGGAATCTTTACATTACTTATTTGGTTCTTATCAATATCATAGTATTGATCCAGCACCTCTCAAAGAAAGAAATGACCTTTTAATGAATACTGACAGGCATATTCTGCTACTGTATTTAATTGCTGCATTGACATCTTTTTAGATAGACAGAAGTACTGGGTGGACATATTTGGTACTGCATTAGACTGGTTCTCATAATATCTGTCAAAAGGTAAGTAAATAGAAATCTACCTAGTACTGTTTGTTTTGAGCAGTATATTATAAAGCTTGTCCAATCATGTGTATATGAAATATTGAAAAATAAGATCTATTATAACTTGTAGAAATGCAGAAACGTATCTACATCTTTTTAACTCCTCTCGCCTTGATTACTGTAACAGCCTCTTGACTTGCTTTTTCAAACATCTTCTTTAAACAAGAACCGAGAGGTATGAGCACATCACATCTGTTTTCAGTTTCTCTACATTGGCTCCCTGTTTGTTTTAGAACTGATTTGAGATCTTGTTGAATATTTGGACGGCTCTAAAAAACTAAACTAAATGAGATGATTCTAACGGATTTGAAAGGCTGGAACTGCGGAAAAAAAAATACAAATGTATTCCCCAAACTGATTGAATAAATTGGGCTTTTGGAGTTAATAAGTCAGTATGGTACAGTATGGTTGGGTTACATTATAGACCCAAACTACAAGGTATTATCTCTTCACAAATGTTTCCTTTGATTTAATTGTATTAAGTTTAAATATGAATGAATACATGCCCTTCACTAAAGTCATTAAATTAAGTAATGATACCTTCTCGGGGAAAATGTGTCTGGTTCACCTGTGAATGTGCTTGTTGATGGTGTTACCTTCAGAGTGCATGTAGCCGTTGGCCCAGTTGTAGCTGCCCTGCTGCAACACTGATGTGATCTTATACAGGTGACAGAAACCGGTTTTTGATTCATTTACTGCTATGAAGCTGATGTCATCATCACTGGTTTGGATGAACGGGTGGAAGATGTCGTGCACCTGAAAGACAAATCGTGATGCGTTTTTTTCCAATGAAGACTGCACTATTTTTGCAATATTTTTAACAGAGCCCTAGAATGATGTGGTGGCTCACATTGATCCAAATGTCGCTGGTCTCCTGGTAGATGATGAAGGGATGGACAGTGTCTCCCAGCGCCTCGAGGCTCTCGTGCCTGTTGGCTCCGTCCTGATGTGCAGGGATGAAGAGCGCTGGAGGCAGCAGGACCAACTGGAGACGCTGCTGCCGTCGGTCCATCATGACCGCCCATGCACTGACACACAGAAAGAGGAAAAGACGTAAGCGCAGTATACATACTCCATGTTACAACATGTTGGGTTTTGAAGCATGTCAAAGTTTAAAGACTACGAATGGTGCTTTTAAAATTAGGTTTTGGAGAGGACAAAACAAAACATACTATCTGCCATCTTTTGTCCATCCGGCTCTGGTGATGTATTCAGCACTAGGGAACAGGCTGGTGAAGGGAACAGGCAACTCCTTCTCCTGGGTGCTGACAATCTGAGGACGAAACAACAAGAAGCTGGCATTTGAACTTCTCTTGGAAGAACTTCCTGGTAAACTATATTTTATGGCACTCAACAAGCACTCACTTTGCCAAGATTGTCTGTCCTGATTTCTGCTATTTTGAGATTAATATCCGGATTCTTGCTGCCTGAATACAAAACAAAACAGAGTTGCGTATCAACATAAAATTCAACAGGATACCTTTTTGATATAACTCAAGGCTTCCGTTCATAAGAGTCATGCTGTATTGACTGAGCTACACAACATACATGCACTGATTTTTAAAAAGAACCCAGAGGAGTTCTTGACCTGTAGATCTCTAGAGCGGTTTTCTCATCTTATCTTTATTAACGTGCTAAGACACCAGCACTTCACCACTAAAGTCAAGAAAAGTTCACAGGGCATCCTTTAAAAAAAATTATAATAATAAAACGTACCTACTGCATATTTATTTTTAGTATACAAATCCAATAAACAACAAATACAGCACAGATTTAAAATATAAATAAAAAATGTATAAATCAAAAGCTTGTGTGTCTGTGTGTGTGCGTGCGTGTATGAATGTGTGTTTGTTTGTTGGTGTGTGCGCGGTGTACCTGCGCGTGGGTATCTGTAGACGTCGGTCTTGCGCTCTTCCAAAGCTGGAGATGGAACATGAATGATTTCAACTTCAGACTCATCCACTTCCTCGTAGAGAATCTGTAGAGTCTTACCACCATCTGATTCTGAACCAGAGAGAAACCAGTAAAGGACGGTTTTGTTTACAGGAGAAAACTGCAAGAATCAGAATCATCTTCGAAACGTAACACAGGTTTTTTTCACATAAACAAACGTGTGTTATTTAAGTATGTAATAATAATTCATCTTCATTCGATTGCCTCCTAGCCAAGAAGTCTACGACAGCAATCCATGCCATCTTCGTGCTCACCTTCACGAGCAGCTGGTGACCACCAGTATCCAGTGAAACGGTCAAACTCTTCCTGCGTGACAAAAGTGGCAATACCGGCAGATTTGGGGTCGTCTTTTGGGTTATCAATACCTAAAATAAATACAGAAATAGAAAGCAAAAATAGAAACACTGTGTGAAAACGTCAAAGTACCAGGTGAGACTCTCCAGGAACTTCTGTGTCAATCCTGACCTTTGTGGCAGAAGGTAAGCCTCCTCTCTTCCCCCGTCTCAGTGCTGGTCACCCAAATGTCATTGTTGTTGATGAAGCCAATGAAGTTGGGGTCCCCAGGGCAGATCTTGGGGTCCATGCGTGTGCCTGAACTCCGGCTCTTAATTTCAACAGGGTCCATGGGAGAAGTCTGCACAGAGAAGTTGAAGGACATCTGAGGTCACAGCTGCTTTAGTTCTACACTTTGTAAGTCTGGTTTCAGACCAATCGGGATATTTCAGAGTGCAAAAAATCTGACCACATAACAGATTGGCTAAGGCGGTATCTAAGTCTTCATACTACATAGTAATGAATGAACAGGAAATAATCGCTCTTCTTCCATAGAGTCTTGCTGGAGGACCAGAAGACACTTGTTGCCGCGGCTGAGAGCAACACACCAGTGGGCTGAATGGAGATGATGTGTGGCCAGTGCTGGTGGTGGTGGCACACTGGCAGTTGAATAAAATCATGTGGCTATTACTTTTGTACTTGGAAGAAGTCATCTCAAGATAAATGTATATGTGGCCAAATTGTCATGATTCGGGACTAAACCCCAAATACTCAAACAGGGGCAGAGTCATTTTCTTTTTTATTCCCACTACTCAGTCGCCATCTTTCTCAGCTCGGCTGCCTGTTCAACCAGTAGAGACTGACCTCTGTGAACTACAATACGTCGCCTCAATTCAGCATCTCTGTATTGGTTTCATAGAAAGAAGAGGGCCCGTACTTTTGACTATATTAAAAATCACACTGTCTGGATTTCTAAATAACCTGGTACATTGTAACACCTCGATAGCGTCCAAGTCTAATATCAGAGCTGGTATTGTTTTTAACATCGCTACTTTCCTGAAAAAAAATGTATCTCCAAATGTTGTGATTTTTTTCCAATGATCATTGATATTAGAAAAATACTTTACCTCACAGCAGAAAATATAACTGATAAAGATCTTCTATTTTTGGTTAAGAAAGAATTCTGACTAAAGCTGAAGCAATTACTTTCCAACATTTAATGGAAATAATCTTTTTTTATAATGAAAATAAAAGCTGGTTGCTGTCCGAATTGTGAAAGATATTTCGTGAAGGTGAATTCTACAGTTGAAAAATAAACGTATCAGTGCACCCTGGTGGACAAACTGTAATAATGAGACATTGTTTCCAAATTACCTCAACTACAAGCCATTTCTGTAATTGAACTACTCGCATATGCCAATACAGATACAGTATATCTGTGATAAAATAATTGACCTTTTCAGCAATCCATATATTTAAACCTTGCACCACTTTCACTTTACATACACACTTATTTATACTGGATATAATTAGCATTTTTCATTTAATTCTTCTTGAATGTAATATGTCCTGCTCTGCTATTATTGGATTGTATATATTGTGCTACTATCCTTTAACTCACAGTGAAGCTGTTGTTACCACCGTCACGGCAATAGTACAGACTGCTGTTGGCCTGGAACAGGAAGAGGCCGCTGGGTCGGTGGTAATCATAGGAGGTGATACCAGACACCCCCAAGCGTTTCCTTTCCCGCAGCAGCTCCTCCTCCCGCGAGAAGCCCCCGTGGTGAGGGCTGGCCTGAGGTCAGGGGTGAGAAGAGGACACACAATGTGACAATTCTGGCCGAGAGAGGTCGAAGAGGGCATGGAAAACAAACAATCGGCAAAAAAACATGACCATACTTAATTAAAGAGAGAAATGCTATACACCAATAAATAGAACCACTTATCTGCTCTCTCCTCAGCAAAAACAACTCTCATTTATGAAATCAGGTGGTCGAGATTATGTTGTCTTTATGGGAAGATTTATAACGGTAGTTTTAAGCTCCATGAGAAAAGACGCTCTTATGGAAGGAGTGGTTCATGAATCGCCCTCTAAACAATTATTCCTTTTTAAAACTGGTTTGGATAGGCTCAATCACATTAAAGTGTCATAGTGGGCTATAAATCCTTCTCACCTGAAAGCGATCCAGCATCTTTTTCCATGACAACACCATTAGAGCATCTCTGCGAATCTTCTTGGGAATGTCCGAGTAGAGCAAAGCATTGTCCCTGCTGGCGTAAGGCATTCCTGTGAGAGCAGAGAATGTCAACGACCGAACTACCATGAGTACAGATCCAAACGCTATCACACACTACACCCAACTGCTTGAGACATGGAGGCAACAAAGAGCAGCAACTACTTTGCAGAGATTGTGTGAACTACGGCTGCAACAGGAAAGATAGTCTCAAGGCAAATGGGTGTCCCTGTATGAGTTATCTGCCTGCAAAACGAATACATACAACTGTGACAGATTCCATCTTTCCCGGCCCCCAAGCTCACCAAGGTAGTAGATGCGGTGGGAGTGCTGACTGGTCTCGTCCTTCTGGATGAACTGGAAGTCGTGTGGCGCCTTGTTAATAACCACGCCTGTGTTCTTGCGACTGTTGTGGATGATCTTCCGCAGGCCATCCCAAGTATGCTTCTCAACCTGAAACTGTGTGGGATTCACATCCTCCATCTCCACCACCTCTGTGCTGTCCGAGAGCTCGTCCACCCCAGTCATGCCTGCCAGTGCCTGCCTGATGCTGCGGACAGAACTCAGACTAATCAGATACATCGACATTAAATCACAATGGGAAAGCAACACTAGCAAACATGTGTATACCTCTGATTGAGGAAGGTAGATCTAACCTAACTAAATCAGACGTTCTGACTGAAAACAGACACTATTGCTCTACTAATCATATAATGAAGGTGTTGGATAAAGAAATCTTTTTATGATATTTGCCAAGGAGGCAGCGATCTGTCGAATAGAGTTTGACTGATTAATCGGTTTGACCAAGCGCTGCCACGCGGACTTTGAATTACACTTATTAATGTAGAATACATTATTCCCTAATCCACAAAAACGTTCTTCTTTCTTCCAAATAATCCCGCAATGCAACAATCCAATCTCACACTTTAGGATCCTCCTCAACCCAGGAACATGAACCAACATGATGGTTTGGAAGAGTGGCTTTTAACAATGAGACGGGACATGCTAAATACGTAAGTAACAGAAGCTCTGTGAGGAGAGATGGGCAGTGGGGATAAATTGGGGATTTATTTCAGCACACACGCACTGCACAAACGGAAAAGAGCCAAACTGAAAGTACCCCAGACGTCTTACCGGCTGCTGGTAGTAACACTACTAAAAGATGCACCGATCAATTGGCTGCCGATCAAAATTGACCAGTTTTTAGCTGATCGGCCATTATTAGTAACCAGCTGGTCAGTCTGATATTAAAAATGTTTGTCTCATTAGTTCTTCAACACGAGTGAAGAAAACACCGCCTCTCCAAAAAAGGCAGTGAAGGAACAACCCTCAAAACATTTGGAACAGCAGACACTTTTTTACATTGTAAATCATTCCTGTGCATGCTGATCACAGTAATGCAGTGACCAGCTGGTCTGCTGACATGACTCTTTCAAATTATAACATTATCATGATGTGTTCAAAGGAAATATTGTTACATTTATTTTTTAGCAAGACACTTTAATGAATCCAGTTGTTTTCACAGCAACATAAAACAAATGTAGATGGAATTATGACCTGTTTAACTTCCTAACACTAGCTCTTAGCAGCTTATAATACAGAATCAAATCAACTAAAGTCAAGATTGTTTTTCAATCAAAGCAAGTATTTCAATTTAAAAAAAGAAAAAGTGTTTTATGTCAATAACCACTATGGATGACAATAACAACAATTTAGGATTTTACACATTTTCGGGACGGGGTGAGAAAAGTTAGTCTAGTGCCTTGCTGTCCATTATAGTTGCTATTGGCTTATCAGTTAGTCGGAAAACACCAGAATTGGCAGGTCCAATTTCAAAATGTTTAAAAAATCTGAATCAGCCAAGAATAAAAAGCAATTCAAAATCATACTGAAGAAAATGTAAAAACAAATAGACAGCTGTGGGGTTAAATGTCCCCTACCTTTCCTGGCCGTCTTCTGTTTTGTCGTCAGTTTTCCGCCTCTTTACTCTGTGCATTAACCGTTCAACGACCCGGGACCAGCACTGACACCCTGTGGGAAACCAGGTCAACACACAAGAACTGAAGATGTCAAACAGCTAAAACAAAATCACATATCGTTACATGACCTGGTCTGACTGACAAACTGAACAGTTTTAATATGCGAGAACCTAGACAATGCAGATGCTAATAAACAGTGAATCTGTTACTGAAGTGACGGCCCTGAATGTCTCTGTGCTGCTTCATCCTGGAGCTGCAGCTCTTCAGCCGGCCATCGCCACACTTACAGCTGTGCGTTCCTGATATGGGGTCTCATTGAGTGTGACTCGGCTGCATGACACTTCAACGTCTGTGTCATAACTGTGGCAAATGTTACACTGTCCCTCCACATTTTACTGTATGCTGTGCCTTTGCCATGGGCCTAACGGACAAGCAAATTCTTCAGAAGTTAATTCACAGAAAACAACGACAGCCGGTCCCTTCAACCAAACCATGGGTCTGACAGAAAAACAAATATTGTGTTTGTACATTTTACACCAGTGATGCAAGAAAACAGAACTAAAAGGTCACTTTTTCATTCCTTCATCCACCTGTTATCACCTGACTGAAGATCCAGGTGACATGAAGACAAGTGATCAGACTCGATCCGTTAATGAAGGCTATTGGATGAGTTTCGTTCTCCACAGAAACCTACTGAATGGGTTTCTTCTTCTTTCGTAATTGTACTCTACTTGATGGTAGTCATTTCATTTCTTTAAGATATATACAATCTTTATAAATTATGTGTGTGTTTAGAAGCTGGATGAACAACTCTTTGGGCTGTCTTTTTGACTACTGACTATGTTTAGCCTAAACGAGTACATACATGTGAGAATAACCAGTGAGATACTAATTATTCTCAATTTCTTTCCCACATAATTCAGTTTTGTCCACACAACCGTGTCGCAGTGAAACAGCAAACACAAATAAACGTGTTACAACTCGTTCAAAAAGGATAAAGACTGAATCCCTGATGGAAAAGTCCCAGTTTATTCTCCCAGTCTGTATATGAACAGAGCCCTCACTGGTTTAATCATCTCTGGCATCATCATCTTCTTCTCAGCGTGTATGTTGCCGAGCATCCATGATTAAATCATCCATGTTGTGTGACAGACACTAAACGGTGTCCACGAAGTGACGGTGAGCTTCTCCTCCCATCAAACACGACCGACCTGAACGAGGCAATCAGGCACCCTGGGGTGCGTTATTGCTCTCCGTTACCTCGGCTAGCATCGAGCAGCCGAGCGGACCGAAAGAGAAAACATTCATTCATTTTCAGCTTACTCTTTCTGCCCCAAAACCTCGAAAACGTTCCAGCTTCTGTCGAAGAAACATCCGAGTTGGATACAACGGTCAGGATTTGGATAAATGACAGAAGTCCACTGACGTTACAGTCCAGAAGGATGTAGCTTAATGCTAATGTGCGTACAACGCGGAAATAGCCTGAAAAAACAATCAAGATGACGACCTATGACCCGGATGTTGTATTCCGTTACACTGCGTGAAGAAACCATGGTAGAAACAGATTTACATGTTGTTGTTTTTACAGCAGAAATAACTTAAATCATAGTCTGTGGAAATAAAAAAACAAAATAGAAGAAATTCGTAAATATCTAGTCCTCGTCTTTAAAGAGCATCTGAATACTGGTGGGACTTAATTGAATCTCAGAAAATGTACCAATGATTTATATTTGAGCATAAAGGCTACCATTAATTATTTTTTCCATTACTGATTAATGTGACAATTATTTTCTCTGATAAATAAATCGTTTAGTCTTTCAAATTTTTGTAAAAAGTGTTAAATGTCCATCACAGTTTTTGAGAGGCCAATGAGACATCTACAAATGTCTTGTGTCTGATCGACAGTCCACTTAATTTACAATAATAAAAGAGAAAAGCGGAACATCTTAAAATTGGAGAGGCAGGAACCAAATTATTCAATTTTTGATTGAAAATCACTGTCACGATTAATTAAAATCATTCAATAGATGATGATTAATTTCCTATCAATCTACTAATGAATTAATCGAATAGTTTTAGCTTTAGTTTGTAAGTATTCCCCTACAAAACACCACGAGCAAATACATCCACAATCAAATACAAACATCTGGGACAAGCACTCTATCCTTAAAACATTTATTTTTGTAATAATTTGTCCTTTTTTACTTTTTGCGTAAGTGCAAAAAATGCACCCAAAAGAGCCACCTGAGGGAAGTCTACATCTTTAAATAAAAAAACAAGCAAAGTGTACATTTATAGTACAAAATTCTCTTTTTAAAAAATTGCACAGTTTGTGTATAATATATATAATAATCTCCATTTTAAACAAACGTTAAAGGCTCAGAAAGTAAACAAAATCCACCAAATGAAAAATAAAAACATTTTCCCTAGAATTTAAAGCTGAGGAAACTTGAGACCCTGTTTTCATTTGTGTCCACCATAAATATACATATTTATATGCAAGTCTCTTTACATATAGTCTCTGTGCTAGTGTTTGACCAGACAATCAAAATTATTGCAAAGTAGTTTAGTTCTACTATAAAATATGGGGTGGGGGGTAGGGGGATAAAAGCTTCTTTCTGCTGAATGTTCATTAAGTTATGCAAAAAAAAAACCTGGGTTTCTTTAGACCCCTTTTGAATTTACTGGAAATCCTGCTTTCACAAACTGTGCAGTCAACATTCCCACAGAACAATCCAGAACTCCAGTTTTGCTTTTTAGCGAGAACACACATTTCCCTGACTTCTTTTTTTTTTTTTTTTACTTTACACAGCGACCCTGCCCAGTTGGGGAAGGGGGCCGGTGGGTCAGCGTCGATACGGGTGGAAGCTCTGTACGTTGTGGTTCTGCCCTCTGCCGAACACAGTGGCAGCAGTCTGGGGGACGCCGGTGGGCTGTGCTGTCGGGGCCCCGTACGAAGCCGTCGGCTGGCTGGGGTCTGCGAAGCTGTGACTGAAGGCTGTCAGTTCCTGTCCGTACCCTGAGGAGGACAACAGAGGAGAGAGCAGCAGAAAGAGAAGATGAATTTAAAGTCAGGGTCACCAGACGCTGTTTAAGGAGAAGCCGTCATGACTCCTTTAAAAGTAAAAAAGGTACTTCACCCACAACAATATCTAATTGCCTATCAATTACACTCCCCATGTTACTTTGAATGCTTGAAGAAAACGTTGTCTAGTAAACTATTTCAAAAGTCCAAGTCATTTACTCAGTACTTCCCAAACACATGCATTTTTACTAAAATATCATTATCATTCTGCACAAGTTGTGAGAGTTTGTAAACAGATGTTTTGATATAGTTTTGCGATATATATTTGTACAAATGGTCATTTTGTAGGTGAAGTATTCCTTTTAGGAAAACAGTTACAAGTGCTGTTCAACTGCAGCTGCTTGAATTATTGGTACATCACAATGATCATCGTCATGCTGCCTTCTTGTTCCACTGATACCAGCATGTGTCCAGCATCTACTTTGTAGCCAGCCTCTGATCCCCATGGTTAACTGGTAAAAAAAGATAGGTTTAACAGGCTGTCTTGTTTTATGAGCTTTTTTTATTTTTACTTTAATCAGTAATTCAGTAATTCAATCTTTACTAGATGTATATATATATATATATATATAGATATATTTGGGGATCTAAAAGATATACTTCTTCTTTTCAAAAAGATGTGTTTATGAAGTGTTATATACATAAATGAACTGTGACACACCAAACGACTAAATAGATTTTAAAAATGAAATATGCCTTTTGTATATTATGTCAAGGCTTTAAAAGTTTCATGGTGGATTTTTTTGCTCTAGATTTAAATACTGTATTCCTTCAATGAGCCTGTTAGTGTTGAACATTATTGTGTAACATTGTTAAAATGTATAAAGAATTTAATAAACACTTAAAGGGTGCTTTATTGAGGAAAACAATGTCTAGATTTTCTTGATGATCAGTGCAACACGCATAATGTTCATCTATTCAGACACTGGATGGCACCACCCCCCTGCAAACAAACAAGGGAGCCACAGTGACACCTGGGTAAGGAAACTAACCAACTAAAGGCTGGCGCAAACCAAAATTCACCAGCCTCGCTCCAAGCCAAAGGGACATTAGAGTGTGAACACAACTGAGTGGTTTGCTACCAACTGACTGGTCAAATATGAAAACAAGCTGCAGCCAGTGTCTTGCTGGTTAATTTCCAGCACTGACTTTGAAATGTCAACAATACATACTGGAGTGGAAAGACAGAAAGACAGAGAGAAAGAAAAAAAGAAAGGTGAGAAAAGTTAGAAAATACCATTTCTTTTGGGGTGTTCAAAGTGCTCCATGAACAGAACAAAAATAAGAGGGAGCAGACCCAACAGGACCACCCGACAGAAGAGAAGAGACAAGTGAAATTGGAAATTTACTGCCATCGTCTCCTTCTTTAAATCTTCTTTCCTTTCTCATCCCTTCAGCTATAATGTGGAGACAGTACATGGGAAAAAGACAATGGGTGAATGGACTGCTGATGCATAGAGACAACTGAACCATGAACAACGTTTCTGACAATTAGATCATCCTTCTATAATCTGCAAAGCAATGCGGACAGAGAGAGTGGACAAAAAAGGAGGACATGGGTTGTCTTGGTATAGTAAAGCTACAGCGACCGAGGGAGATGACTGCTTAGAGCTCTGCATGACAAATTTCAAAGTAAATGTATTAAATCCTCTCAGTCGTGGCTGAGTTTTACTGTACAAGAGTACACACAGTCATTTGTATGTACATGCAATATTTACATGCAAATACAAAGCACAGAGGAAAAGAACCAGGTTGCAGCTCTATAAACACTACATTACTGAACAAATGCTACTTTTGTGGTTGAGAAGACAATGCTGGCACCTACCTGCACTATATCCTCCCTGCTCATCCTGACCATAACTGTGAGAAGGACGCGATGGTCCGTAGGCAGAGGGGTCCTGAAGGTAGTTACCAAAGCCTATCAGGGAGATGAGGAGACCAGGTTGACTGAACCCAGATACTGCTGGCCAACTACATAGTCCCCCCCCCTCGCTGGCCTAACAGAGCTGCACACTTATACTCACTTACTGCGTCTGCACTATGCTCTGAGAGGCCTCACTGCTCAGCTTCGTCCTGAAGTCAAAACAAAATGGAGTGTGGGTGTGTGATCTATCTGCTAGCATGCCTGACTTTTTAAATCATGCCAGCTTTGGGTCATGACATCTTGAGAAATGTGCATGATATGCTAAGATGCAACTCACGTAGGAAATATGTTTTCCTATGACCAAGAAAATGTTATGAAAGTGAAGCAACTAGAAACAGAAAACTAGAATGCACTGGTGGTTTTGCATGTTTTAGTCCATAAAATAGGACTTGTAAACGTCACATTTGAAAAAAAAATGTTGAAGATTGATTTCCTATTTTCTAAGCCGACATTGGTCTTGATGACTTTTCAGCATGCTGTGACAATCAACTTGATTTATCTTTGTTACTTTTCATCATTGTTTTGTGTCCTCCAGTTGTACACGCCAACCATTTTCAAAACTGTGGGTTACTTGTGTAATCAAGTTCTGTAAAATCATCAGCATAACTAAAGTGAAGCAAAATATGACTCTTCGGCGGTCAATTCTCAAATGTCCGATGTCACAATGTTCCTGAATGCACCCAGAAGTTTTGACAAAAGAAAATCAACAAAATGTTTATTGTGACAGTATTACAAAAGTAAAGCCAATGCCTGCTTGGATGGTGGTAATAATTTAAATATATTATGCATCAAATATTGATGCATTAAAAACTCAAAAACTAGTAGTTGAATCTTTACTCTAACTAAATTATTTGTACTTACTTCCTAACTCCACGTGAGCCAAACTTAACTAGAACCAAACTTGCTTTATTTGTCTCACTTCAACCATTTACTAATATTACACAGGTAAAAATGTCATACCCAGTTCCTGCTATTGTTACATAAACGTTCATGATATAGGTGTGAGATTTGTGTCCAGATCATCATCAACATTTCCCATTTTATGTTAATTTCGTAAAAAAGGTTGTGAAACAGCGCACATTAAATGCAAAAAACTGGATGGAAGATAAGCTCAGGCAAGAAACACAGAACGAGATGTGCACCTGTCATGACTGGCAGCGATCACGACTGCTGTAAATGTAGAGCCAGCAGTGTGAAGCAGCTGTAAGCAAAGTCAGAAGAAAAATAACAGCAAGCCAAAAGAATAAATATCACTTCCAAATGAGCATCTGACTGTGTGTTTATGTGACTGAATGGGTGAATGGTGAATGAAGAGTGTTCCTTTTCCATGGATGCTGTTATCACAGACTTCAAGCAGCAACCTCCTAATTGTTTTAAGGCATAGCGATTAATAAGGCACATCATTTTCTAGAGGTGACTTGATGAAATACCTAATTTTCAAGTTCCTACATGCTGAATGAATTTTGGCCAGGAATTCAACTCAGTACAGATCCACAAGGAATAATTATCCAGGATGAACACAGTCCAGCTCAAAGTTAACATTTTGTAGACAAACATGCAAAGCTCCGGTGTGATAAATTGATGGACATGTTGGACATTTTTTTATAGGTAGCTTGGCAGGTTGGACATGCCTGATTGCAGAAATAAGGTTTCACAGGCATAATACTGTCATGCTGGTGGCTTCTGTCGCTATTGTGCCAAGACCAGGAAAAGAAGCCAGCAAAGTCATCAACAGAGAGGAAGAGAGAGAGGGGGGAGGGGAGGTCAGAACATTTGAAACAAGTCAGTCGGTCAAGAGAAGGTTGCACTCCCTGGAAAATAAAAATAAATAAAAACTCCAAAAAAACATTGCAAGGCAGGATGATCTAATTCAATACTACCAATCTTTTTACCAATCCACAGCCAAGCTGGAAAAACTTGACAGATATGTCTGCTGAAGACTCCAGGATATGGTGAAACTTCAGCAGCATCTTCACCACAGACCCAGAGGCCTTCATGTATGCAAGAAGCATGTATGCATGTAGAGCAGTTCAAGCTAAATGGTACCAAGAGCAAGCTCCTGCTTGTCTAAGGGTTGTAGAAATGCACTTACATGAGATGGAGTGGCACCCAATAAAATATCCAGGGAGATGGGCAGGGTCGAGGAGTGAATTTAAATCAAATGGGAGAGAATAGGGCAGCAAACTGCTTAATGCACAATGCTATTCTTACCATACTGGCTATAAGGGAAGTCAGGCTGCCCAGTGGGAGCTTTGCTCAAGTCCTGAGTTGGTGTGGTGGCAGGGGCAAAACCCAGAGGTGCAGTTCCTGGAGTGGTGGGCGGAGGAGGAACCTGTGGAGCATACTGGTCTGCTTGGGGTGTGCCGAAACTGTAACCTGTTGGAGAGTAATAAGGTCATTTCTATGACTGTTGCTTTATCACAGATGGTATATGATGTACAAGTACAAAAGCCAAATGCTGGTGTCCCTAAATAAAAGCCAAAATCATCTTCTACACATAGTGTAGTCTCGTCAATCTAGTTGACCACACCACTTAATCATACAAAAAACACTACTGGTCACCAGTTAGAATTCAAGTTGTACGTCCAAATTTCTATTTCACATATCAGCGGTTGGAACAAATTGTGGGCTTCTTTTCCACTGTTTTTTTTCTCAATATTTTGTCACAGTGGCATAATAGGCACAGGCTTTTTAGCAAGATTTCATGAAATGCTGGTTATCTGTCAGTCTGTCTATCTCCGATAAGGTGGAAGTTCCTCCCCGACAACAGCAACAGTAAAGCTGCCTGGAAAACCTGACATAGATTCAATTAACACATTTTACACACCAATTAGAGTATTGCTGATGTAAATGTTGTTTTTCCCCCATCTCCACCTAACTCTGTTGCTGTGACATATGCTATATCACTAGTACTTTGTAGTGATGTGAAAAGAACAACAAAGTGCAAAGCAGGAGTGAGTCAGTATCACTGACCATACTGAGGTGCTGTGCTGTAGGCCTGCTGAGGGTAGCCCTGAGGTGCAGCGAAGCCACCCGCTGGGGTCGTGACCAGGAATGCGTTGAAAGGTGACGGAGGCTGTGTGGGGGTTCCACGACTGGCTGTCAACTGAGGTCCATACCCGCCTGCTCCAATACAGAACAGATCTATTTTACAGAAATGTTTTAAGTAAATATATGTTTTATATATTGGATTAAGTACACAAGCAATACAAGTAATATCTGTGCCAGCACATATACATTTTAATTTGTCTTATTGAATGGTTGAATAACAGACATACAGTTGATAAATAACTGGATTATAAACGGAATTTGCAGAACAAGTCTTAAGCTGAACAAGTTAGCACAGGGCCGACACTGCAGTGAGTGTTGCAGGTTGACCCGGAGGTGGTGATATGAAACTGAGCCTGACCAACGGCAGAGGGAGGCTGGAATATATTCAAGGCTGCCATCTGTGTCTAGCAGCAAATCAGCAGCCTCAGCCTTTATGAATCACTGATAACATGTGCTGTTCAATGCCATCAGCCTATTGGCCGCACAGAGTGCACGTCCATCTTTGTGACACAAGCGTTTTAAGATAAGCACTTGGAAAAGACTGAAAGTCTATATGCAGTTAGATCAATTCACAGTTATGCAACATACTGAAAAAACAACTAATTCCCTAAAATAAGAAAGAAAATATATTTTCTGTGTTGTCAAGTGGAGATCAAACACCTACCTATCGGTTGGCCGGTAGTCGACACCCACACTCCTTCAGAAAGAGAAAAACAAGCTTTAATCTTGGGGCAATAAGAAATGTAAATTGTTTAATATTCAACATGAAAGTGTAACAAATTGAATGTGAAGCAGCAGGTGTTTACACATTTTATTATTAAGGGTTTCCTCTGAGCGAGCCTCATTCGCTCTTCACTTGGGACTTGTTCCCACCCACCCTGTGCCCCGTAAGGCTGTTGCCAGCCCTGGGCAGGCTGTGCCGTCCAACCATTAGCTGCACTCAAGATGCCCCTTGGAGCCCACTGGCCAGGGCCAAGCTGGCCAGGAGCTTTGCTGTCACGGGGTTCAGCCTTCTTCACTTCCACCTGTACAAAGGACAAGGAGGGCACATTTGGCATCACCAGTGTAAGGCCTACGAAGTGCCTCACCTAGACAACCCTGTCCTACCACTGATTATTTAATCTCAACAGTGGGCCAGTTTGAAATCTCTCACTTTATGTTTATTGGAATAATGTGGGGCTACTATGTTAGTTTATATTACTGTGTAGCCAGGAGAGCTGTGCAGCTATGCGTCTCAGGTAGTTATTATCAAGCGGGAATTTCATGGTGGCCAAAATGAAAATGCAGATAGTAATTTATCAACTTTCTTTTGTATTCACCATCTCCAGATCACAGCCTCTTAAGACATACCTGAGAAACATAGAACTATTTTTCCTCCAATGAATTACGCTAAATATGATAAAGACATCTAATGCAAGGTCATGACTTACCTTTCTCTGGTTCTAACACTTATAAATAATCTATTATTTCTTTTATTTGGAATACGTTTTAGGGGGGAAATGGATGTAGAGAAATTTGTATCTAAAGGTCTAACAGAATATAGAAAAGGTACACATGCAAATATTACAAATAAACAGTCTTTTCAGTCAATCTAAAGTTGAATCTTCATACTGTGTCAAAGGGGAGAATTTAGTTTTTTCCAATTGAGTAGAAGGACTGATATACTTTGACCTCAATATGTCAGACAGCTACTAGAGGACTTTCTACAACCAAAACTTCAAATATAAGAATGGTGAGTTTATTTTTGATAATTCAATTATAATAATACTAATATGTTAACAAAGACTTTATCCATCCAAAACATTCATCAAATTGAACTTTTAAGTATAGTTATCGTCCATCGAAGTAACCGTTGAATCCCTTGCATCACATATAAATGTATTGCTCCAAAAACAACAAATTGCCCTTCCTGTAACTAGGCAAAGCTACCAGCAGTTAACCAGAGCAAGGAAACAGGCTGAGACTAAGGGGGGGCAACCAGAAATAGACTGAGGGGTTGAGTTATTGGGGTCACCTTGCAGGAGGAAAACGAATCACAAATTCCTCCCTGCTTTAAGGTGTTGCCACCTTCCCCAGCCTCCCTCTTCCTTCTCTGTCGACCTAATTACATGCACATGTTTCCGGCAGTGGCCTCGGCGCCGCCAGCAGCTACCTGAGCGCTTTCTCCCGTGGGCATCACAGCGACGAGTGATGGATACTATGACTTCTGTACAGTCCCCAACAGCAGACCTGGGATTTGTTCCACAGTTTGAAGTGCTCCAATTTCTAATTTTGTAACTCATATCTCCCAACCTCCCTCAAGTCCCAGCATAAGGTAATGTCAAGTCAAGAACAATGGATTAAGTCGAGCCTTGATTCCGACTGGAAACCAGGGCAAAGTCAAGGGTAGGCACCAGTGGAGAGTGTACAGGTCGGGCTAAATCATATAGCAAGGAAATGGGATTTGTTTCACCATTGTTATGTAATGATCAATGACATTTTAATAGAAATGCCTCAATATCATTGATTATTATAACAAAAGTCCATCATAAATCCGGTTCGGGAAAACTTTACATTTCCTTGTCTAACCACAACAGCCAAATATATAACTGGGACACAAGAAACAAGCTTTCATCTATAGTTTGCTTAGCAAAAACAGAGGCGGGGGGCCTCAGGATCGGTGGTTTGAGGTGATGACAGCAAATCGCAATGTCCCTGGTTCGACTCTTGCCAGTAAACTTGGAAGCAGGTCACTCCCCATTTCTCTCTCCCTTCATTCAGTGTCATCTAGCTACTGTGCACCCTCAAATAAAAGCACAAAAGACCCCCAAAAATACTTTCACAAATGTCTCCTTTGCTTGACTGACATGACTTAACAAAGAGTGTGACACCTACAGAAACTCAGGCTTCATCTGGACCAAAATCCACAAAAGACAATCCACTGCTCTCACTATTCAGTGTAGAAACACCACAACAGTTAGCGCTTATTAGCAACAACAACAACAACAAAAGTCGCCGCTTTCAATAAAAGCTGAAATCCTTAACCAAAACCTAAATTATACACAAAGGTCTTCGAGTGTTGAATATCGTACACTTATATTTAACTATTTAAACACCTCTGCAGCCATGTAACGATCAAGGACATGATGATATATGATTGACTACACTGGGTGATTTTGAATATTTTTCTTCTGGCCACAAATCATTCCTGAAAGCAGAAAGCAGTCTCACTTCTGGTATCTCTGTAGAGTAATATAAAAGCTTTTAATTACAAAATGTCTCCATTGGGGAAAAGGGGGGCTGATGAATGAGAGCTTTAGAAGTGCCTTTAAAACCCAAGTTTCAGGACCAATCCTAGCCAGTTATGCACCAAGTAGTACTGTATATTTTAATGGTTTGTTTTACTCAGAGGTGCCAGGTGGGTGGTGTTTGCCACAAGCAATAGCTCAATACAAGGAGTGCCAAAAGGTTACGAGATGGGCTTAAATATAACACCAAAATGAATTTATAGTTTTTTCCCGGATGGACAGCTTACCTAACACAATCTGAATTGTCTTTGCGCAGTAAACCCCATCCCATCCGTCTGGCACACACACAGAGTTAAAATAAACACTAAGAAGTAACGTGCAAATATTATAGGGACTCGTATCTCATCCTGAGCAGCATTTCAGAGAGAACTGTCATTTGTTATTTAGAAAACTGAAAGACACAGTATGGAGATTCTTCAAATGAGGTCACTGAGCTTTTTCTTTAACTTTTCAAAAAGAACAAAAAAGAAAGAAAGAAAACATGTTGACATGTAAGTGACCTGCCAACAAAATATCAGAAAACAAAAGAAAGAAACAGAACTGAATGGACCAATCCTTTAGGTGATTCATATTCATTCTGATTTATTATATTTTAATTACATTATATGTAATTTTAAGTAAAAAACAGCAAATTATTGTAACTTTCATATTTTAAGGACAACCTAATGGAATTAAGACATCCTAAAGGAGTGGTCGGTTTAAACAAAGCCTTAGGCGACTACAGAAACTGTGATATAACAGCATTAGTAAAGGATCATTGTGCCTCTAGAAACTAGAACGTATGGCAATACGTGTGAGGGTAGTACGTTTAGGGCAAAGAATCATCAATAATAATAATACTATGATATGTAAATTGATTAGTAGCCTGATCAGTCGTTGTTGTTTGATGCTAACTATGTGCTTGATGATGCTGCAAATGGGAAGCCACTGGAAAATGAACAAATTAAAACAGCATCATTGCATAATTCTCACTCTGTCGCCCAAGCCTCTGTTTGATCTTAAGGGTAAAATAAAACTACAACTACACACTTTTTTGCCCATGATGTCGTGAAAATGCATGTTGACAGCCTGGTCCACTGATTGTTCGGCCTCGAAAGTAATAAATCCAAAACCTAGCCAACGACCAAGAGTGAATCAAGGTAGCAGGGGGCAAGGTAGCAAGGGGGTTGTGACAACACAAGATGAAGAACAGTATTGGGCTTCAGCAGAGTGAGGATCTGTCAAGGCTGAGCAAGAGGCTCCTGGGGTTCGGATGATGTCGCAGAACAACACAAATCCAAGACTAATGCCTGGGGGAATGACGGAAACCTTTCTCTTTACCGTGCAGTGCAATATTTTGTGAAGATAACAATGCAGGACTGCTAAACATAAAGAATGACAAGTGCAGCAATTTATTTAATTTGAAATGTCACATTAAATGAAGTCCATCTTCCTCCCTTTAACATTGATAAATGCCAATTGAACTAATATTACATTTTGTTACTTCATGCCGTTTCATCCAAACCCCACCTTGATCTGTCCCTTGGTATATTGCTGTGGAGCACACACTCGCCGCAGCCATTGTTAATGCATCACAAAAATATGGAGAAACACAAACTGTAGAATGCCTAAAGCTTTCTCCAAGCTTTCCCAAATTCAGTATTTTACTTTTGAGTCAGCCAGGATAAGCCTAAAATGGACAGTTAAAGTATTGCTCACAGCAGTAACACAAAGATATAGGCCACAACTGGTTCCACAACGTGACAAGTTGCTGATTTTGAAGAGTTTTAATGGGGTATGGTCAATGTTCATCAACAAGAGTAAGAACTTGTTGGCTCAGTAAACTCAGACCATCTGCAATAGATGGTTAGCAGGCCGCGCTGCGCTGCAATGATCTACTTTCAATTTGATTGACTTTCCACGATGGCAGAATTGGGTTGTGTGCGCATCTCTACTTGGGGACCTAACCTGAATCCAATTAAAGACAATACTACTGAGATTATAGAGACCTCTAGTACCATGCCAAGCATTCCCAAGCATCATGATCTATTGCTATTAATAACATCCGTCAATGACCTCTAAATTGAAAACCAAGTTGACACATTTAAAGACATTACATGTCTTGGTTACACTCAAGTTCACAATTTAAAGACGTGTTACTCAAATCAGATTTCAACAACTGATGAAACTGATGTGAATTAAAAACTCTGTGGAGTGACTATCAGACTAAACGTAGAACTGTGAGATCATTTTAAATGATTTATACAGCCAGAAAAAATATTTTGATGATTTAATAATCGGTTTTGGATTGGGGATTTTTTTAACACAAAAATTAAGTGAAAAAACACTGGTTTGGGTTTCATGAATATAAATACTTTGTTTTTGTAATTATTAATGAACTTAGTTTTGCTGGAATTGTATATATCCCAAAATTACTAACGGCACCTCCCTTCATTATTATTATTTTAAAAAAGTAATTTTTAGAGAAAAGCAGACCAAAGGGTCTATAATATGCGTTCAGCAGTGGAAACAAGTTAAAAAGATAAAGAAAGACGTTACAGTCTACAGATCACAGGGTAAAAGTCAACCACCACATCACCTGGTGATCGAGACAGAAGACAATGTAGTTTAGGAACAACACGGTTCCTGTAAAGACGGATTGGTCTTTATTCATTGTTACAATCATTTAAATACAAAACCAGCCTAAAAATTAAGAAAATCTGAAACGACTGCAGTCTAGGACGGCCGGAGAGTTGTCCGCCCCTGGTCGAATGCTATGCTTTGATTGGTCGGTCTGCGTTCGAGGGGCGGGACTTAGCAAAAGGTTAATTGCTGCTAAACTATTGCTTGAATTGAGTTGAATCCTCATCAAATAATGTCAGCCACCCTTCCGCCAAATTCACAATTTGATGCAACTTTGTACACACCCCATTTTAACCAGGTAAAATATTTGAGTGCTTTTACATTTGGCCTGTATCTCTGTGCTACCAGTCAATGCTCAGTAACCTAAAGGAGAAAAGACAAATCTTAAGAGACACCGTTAATCACATTCAAACCATTCACAAGGAGAAGGGGGACAGAAGAAAGAAAAATAGAAAAGGGCTTACTTACAAAAATACTTAACTCTCTACATATGGGAAAACACATACTATGGCATTTAAGATAAGATACATGTATCAGTTACACATATATATATATATATATATCAAGTTAAAGAAAACTTATTCCAACGTTGATAGTAACTAATGTTTTTAGTAAAAGAAAGTGTTAATACTATTAAAGATTATGTAATGGTAGTTACTGGCGCAATACATGTTAAATCCCAATGACAAACTATTCTGTGTTTCTCCCAATAGAGAATTAATGGGGGTTTGGGCGGGGGAGCAGTAATACATGTTGTGGGTCGGTGGCCGCTGCATCTCTGCTATGTAGGACAAACACAGATGAAACAGCTCTGACTGGAAGTCAGCGGGCAGAGTCTGGCACCAACACTGCCAGTGGCACAGGGTCCGATTCCCAGTGAGGCCATCCATGCTAATAAGTGTCGGCACATGTCATAAACATATCATTTAAAAAATGATTGAATGGAACACTTCTGAGATTTTAAGGGTCTCATTTTTAAACTGTCAGTAAATAGGTTAGAGAGACTTTTGAAATAGCAAAGTAAAACCTTTTCAAATAGTTCCATTGTTCTGATGATAACAATGTAATATTAAACATCAGCCTCTTTGAAGGGCACATCCCCCCTTTAGATGCTCAAACTGTTCTCAATATATGCCAGTTGCATGTTGAGATAAAGTACTGCTTTTGGATCACCTACTTTCCTTTGCACAGCATATTTCTATAGTTTACTGACCTTTCAGCATTATCACAGGTTGATGAAGACAATTGACATTAAAAACACTTATGTTGCAATATGACATCAATAAGAAATAGATCCCAAAAATGTAATGGACAAATATTTGCTTTTCAAACATTACATGCTTTTACATCCTTCCAATTAAAGGAATGGACATTTTGCATTCAATACATTTTAGAGGAGATACTTTCTGGTTTTTCTGGGGTTGCACCCTTTAAAAAAAAAAAAAAGGACTAAAACCGTGACATTCTTCATACTTCTTCAGATAAATCTCAATGTGTTACTGAAACATCTTCCTCAAAGTTTTCACAACCTCTGTGCACAATAAGCTGGGCTTTTGGATTCTGATGTCGTTGTCATAATCACCCCAAATAGAATTGCAGTAAGTCCAGGGAATCTAACGGTGCTCTTAAAGATTTGTACTCTTTCCACCCTGTCTGTGACCAATAAACAATAATCTGGGCAAAAGGTTTTTAAGATAGCCTCTCTCATTGCTCTGCCTATTTACCGAGTAGAAATGTGTTCATGGAACAGACTCATGTTGTCACACACGGTCATGAAGGACACTGCATCAGTCCAAATCAGAGCATGCAATATTTCTGAAACAATTGTCAGATTTGAGCATGTGACAAAGGCTGAGACAAGGTTTTTAAAGTCCCATCTGCTGTTGTGTTATGTGGACAAATTAAAATTGCACAAATGTAAAACCAAAATGAAAATGAAATGTAATGTAACCATCAGATAAACTGAAGGTAATTTCATGAATTTCACAGGAGAACAGTGTATTTCGCATAACAATAAGCTTTTGATTCCACCTTTAGAAATGTCGAGTCAGATTTCCCATTTGATGGTGAGCTGTGTTGACTTTACGAGGTTTTTATCCAACATGCTTTTGTGTTTTATTGTGCGTCTTCACCATACATAAAATTCATGTTATGGCTTACAGCGTTTAAATTGAATTGAATATCTGGGGCTTAATGGACTTTTTCTCTTTGGGCCAGAATAGTTTGTCATGAGATTTAAGATGGTACGGTATGGAGGGGAGAAAAAACGGGATCAGCTTTTACCTCGGGGCCTCTGCTTCTCCGCATCATAGATCATTACCACCTCTGTGACCTTGAATGGGACAAAGGGAAACAGTGGCTGCATTTATAGAAGCAGACACGGTCCATTCATAAAACAATTAAATATTCTTTGAACAAATCATTAATTGTCCTATCCCGCTTAATAACAAATGGGTTGTACTGCAGTATTGACCCTGTTCAATGTCACATCTATTTAAGCAGTCAAAATGTCGATATGAACTGCATTATGCACTTCTCCATACTCACCACTCCGAATCTATTGAAATAGTCCCTGAGTTCAGGCTCGCCGCAGTTATGGGGGATTCCACCTACAAATATCTTCTTTGATTTATTGCTATCGGCTTTGCTGCCCTTCTGAAAGAAAAAAAGGAGTGTATGGATTTCAATGTCTGTTAAAGGATCACTCTGGTTACGGGACAGTTAGCCATCAGCTATTCAAACAGTGCAGAAGAAATTAGGTTCTCCTCTTGCCCTGGGGTATAATTCTTAACATGTCATGTCAATGCAAACACTAGTCTCCACAGATCGGAGAGCACGGCTTCCTCCACTTACTCTCAACCACTGAGCATTTCACCATTGCTGTGCACTGCACTCACGCTACAAAGGCTAGAGGCTGCTTACAACAAGGATTTTTTTTAACAATTACATGTTCTGCTTTGTTACAAAAACATTCAGTGGTAGCTACTTAAAATCAGTGAATGGAGTCCCAGTGGGAAGTAAAGGGCTTCATTTCTAAAAGCATCGAACATACAATTTATGCTTACAGCTAAATTATGACATACAAAAATGTTGTATTGACAGCAAAGGGGCAATGACTGAAACCATCGCTGACCAAAGGGACAAAATGACTATAATAGATCAGCAGTGGCTTGTTGATCGACCCAGAAATGACCCAAGTTGCTGCATAGATTTCTGTCTCTCAAAACAATTATGATGCTCATCTCTAGTGCTACTTGTGTTTTCTCACTTGTATTCAACAAGGGACAACTGTTATAAGAACAATACATTATAGCTGGGAAGGCATAAAAAATCCTCCATTTTTTTTTTTAAATAAAGAAAACTGTTCTACATCCAAAAAAGGCAATGCATAAGTGTTGTTATAGTTCCACTATTAAACATGGTGATACAGACCTATGACCTCTTCAGGAGACCTTTTTGTTACATCTATGAAAATGTGCAGATATTGTTGCAGTCCCTTGATCACAAATGGAGGTCAGATGCTTCTGTGATTTATCAAAACCCCCAACCAATTTCTAGAGTTCTCAAAGGAATGAAGGCCATGTAGATTTTATTTTTTTAATTGCACTCATTGAAGAAATTAAATGTAGGTCAAAGTCAAACTGTTTTTATAAATTAAACTCAAGGTCTCCACATAGCCATGAAAAGAGTCCAACCTCAGTAGAGGGCGAGGGACTGATGTCCCAAGTCTTATTCCAACAGAAACTCCCAGCCTACCCAGTAGAAATCAGATATTTCTTACCCAGCCCTCCTTGGTTCGAGACTTTTCAGGTTGCATTCCTCTGGGAGTGCATGGCTTCGGGTCAATCTGACAGCAAAGAGAGAAAACGCTTAACTGTAGCCCCAAATAAAGGCACCTTCAAATGTTCTTCTTCACTGAACCAAATACAGTATATTGACTCAGCTCACACAAAAGGGAAACATACGTGATATACGGATATCAATTTGAATATATGGCCAATAAAATGTTATGCCCGTCTCCGCCTACTTAAACAGAGCAATGGTTGCAATATGTCATTCATGGTGAGCTTTCTGCTTTGATATCATTAATTATAGATAGATTGAAATGCAGAGAGGAAGATTAACAACTGCTTGTTTCTTTTCTGCCATCTCAGAGAAATCCAGGTTTGCTTGCCAATTTTTGCTAATTTGACTTGAAACAGGTATGTCTTGTTGGGCAACAAACGTCAAAAGTGTGGTAAGTGCATCGTCTGTACTAATGCCAGCAGGCAAGAACAACTGTGCTTCACCTTGAATAACTTCTAACTTCTCTGAATGGTGAAATGCAGTATGAGATTTTTCACATTGCTCACACAATGTGCAGGCAGATTACTCAGGTTGATATGACTATCTGCTCCTTTGATTTAAAATACTCACATTTCTTCCATCAAGATTATGCGGCTTTGTCTCCAGCACTGTCCGTACACAATTGGGGTCTTTGAATTTGACAAAGCCAAAGCCTCGCGACTGATTTGTAGTTTTGTCCTTCATTATGACACAATCTACTACTTCCCCATACTGTGAGAAGTAGTTTCTAAGTGTCTCTGAGGAGAGAAAGAAACAGTGGTGCTTCATGAAAAATAAGCACAGAAACATACAACTATGCTGCAAATATAATCTGAGATATAATTTTTCCCAGCTTGCCTCATGAACACAAATAAGTGTAGTCATGACTTATAGAACTCATGCTTTCATTATGATAAATGATGCTAAGAAAATATCTTCAGCACTTCAACCTGCAGTAAAAACAGGTGTGGGTGGGGTTGGGGGGGGGGGGGGGGGGGGGGGGGGGGGGGGGGGGGGGGGGGTGACACAAGCACCACTCCATGAAAGTCATCCAGTGACCTGATTTGTCTTATGCCAGAAAATTGATAATTGTACCTTTGGTTATTAATGTAAAAACACATGTTAAATGGCACCAAATATACAACAACGTACTGTAACGCCCGCACAAGCACGCAGCAGCAGCAAAGTGTGCAAGTTTGAACAAATGAGGAGCCAGTTTGTTATCGTAATTGCTTTCCTCCTTGCTGGGATGCCCTGGGGCATCGCTGAGGAAACAAGCTCAGAGTTACGCTGAGTTGTGGTTCAGATCTTAACATTAGCAGTGTGCTGTAACACAAACAAGCCCTTGTTTAAAGTTACACAATGGCCAATCGAGCATGAGCCAGTGAAGGACTTTAGACAAACTATACCAGATCTGGCTAGTCAGTGGAGGGGAATGTACACCAAATGTAGACTGTCTAATGTAAACGCTACCACCAGTGTTTGCAGTTTGCAACTGATCAGTGATTTGCAAAGTGAAAATGGAGAATATATCAAAAATCCCAAGGACATATTTCAAACACAGGAAAACTGTTATTAAAGAGGAACAGTGGCCAATTAGACTCCACCAGCCCTGATGTCAATATAATGTAAATTGATATATATTTTTTAATATCTTTGTTTAAAAAGGGACCATGTACAGTTAAAACACAAATGTCACCATTTGATGCATTGTACCAGACTGTAGCTACAGCTAATTTGCATCTGTAGTCCTTTCATACATTTTAATATGCATCAGTGCTGTTAAATTATCTAATTGGTGTCATGTGATGTACATCACTGTCATCATACACTTGATATCATTGATAATAATAGCTACTAAATAAGCAAGGCCATCTCTATCCGTTAGACCACCACACACCTGTTAGTAATGATTGTCAAACACAAATCATACAGGACACCCTTATTTGAATTATTGTATGACAGCACCAACTGTTGTATGTAAATGTTGTATTTAAAACACATTGTCCATCTCTACTCTATTCCTTATAACCTATTAAGACTTTATTCAACTTTGATTCAAACTCCAAGCGAGAGTCCCAACAAATTAGCAACGAAATCCTTAAGTCTGACAACCAAACAATCTAATACATGAGCATTCAACAAATCCCTGTTAATTAACAATACTGCCTGAAATGAAGTGACTTCACAGGTTAAACAGCGTAACTAACCTTGTGTGGTACTCCAGTCCAATCCTCCCACAAAAAGTTTCCTGAAAAGAGTAGATACATGATGATAGATAAGTCAATCATTACTCATCACTTTGAATTAGAGTAAAGGATAAACGTATCGTTATACACGTCACATACAATAGACATGCAAACAAGCAGGGAGACATTGTGCCTGTTCAGAGGCCCTTAAAAGACTGACAACACAGGCAGATGAGAAGATTGGCAGTCCAGTTTCAGAGCCATAACAACGCTACAGCTGACTCAAGAGCCAAATAAACAGATATTACACAACACGCGGCACCGCTGCCACCAACGCTGGTGCAGAGTTGAGAGATAAACACACACACACACACACACACACACACACAGCTTCAGTTAAAGGTCCGTGTTCATGGTAACCAATGTTCAGGTCCAATCCTGCTCATGGACGTCCCTTCGGACTCCTGACACTGACCGTAATGCCCTCGTCTTTGTATGAACCTCGTGCCACGTAAGTTACCCCGGGGGCAGCAGAGCCACCGCGTTTAGCATGCTAACGCAGCACCGGGCTGACAGACTGAGTTGAGGAGCTGCGGCGCGCTCGTTACCGTCTCCAGCCTTCACCTCTGAACACACCGAGTAGCATCCAGCCAGAGGACACGAGAGCGGCTGCTCGTCTGCGCGCACGCGGACCGCTGAACTCGGGATGCCGGCTGCACAACTCGAAGTTTAACGACAGTTTAAGCGGCACTAAGATCAAACCAGCTAACGAGTCCATTAAATCATGCAGATCGCCGCTGAAACCCGTCGGTGCGGAGTGTAGCGGCTGTGATACCAAGTGTGGGGGGGTTCGTGCGGACGAGCAGGCTCCATCCTCCTCCAGCAGTGTCCGCTAAACGTCCTCGCGCTGAAGGAGTCAAGAAGAGGAGACTTTCGCTTCGCTGGCAATCGTTAGCTGCGCTAGCTCAGGAGCTACTTGGAAACAACACTGCAATAAGTCGCTACGCTTCCACACGTCCCCGGACAAGCGACAGTGCTCCAGAAATACACGGTCTATTACACAGTAACAACCGAGTACTTTGATGAGCACTTTCACTTTGTTGTCCGTCTTTCCTCAGGCTAGCTGAGTTACTACGGCTAGCTTAGCTCGACAGCTAACGTTAGCTGTCAAATGACCAGCTTGACAATAAATAAGCTAATTATAATATTATAATATAAAGTTACAGCTTCACAGCCGCACGCGTCCGCAGTGGACGGGTCGGTTAAACGGATCTTACCCGACTTCATCTCCGACTAAGTTGTTGTTCATTGCTGAGGCTAAAGCGGGGGACTGTCGGAGCTGCGACCGGATTCTTGCTTCAGTGCTGCCCGTCTCAGACTGAGAGCGGAGGAAGGTCACTCCGCTTTTTGGTTCAAACTGTTCTGCGCAATGACGACGCTGCAGGGGGCCGCGGCCTTTAAAGGGACATTACAACAGTCCGCTCTCTGCTCTTCACAGCGGGATCTACGTGCTGTACATCCGGGGGGCTTTTAGGCATTCATTTCAGGACATTGATTTTACAAGAAAAAGCTGTGAAAGAAGCATCCATAACAACACTAAATAGATAGATATACTTTATTACATTATTATTATTACAGCAGCATTTATACATACACGTCAAGCAATATTAAATATTAAAATGCACACTATATATACAAACAATAGTATATAATAATATTAAATTAACTAACAAAACAATAGTGCAATAAATGATAATGAAAACAATTTTTTTAAAAAGATATCAGGGCTTGATAGCAGAAAACAAAAATATCTAACGTGTGGACCGATTATTTTTGCTGGGATAAAAGAAAAGTGTTATCTGATGGTTATCTTCCAGTTGGGAGCATTCTGTCTATGAGTCAGGTGTGATTTATATTCATCCTGTATTTAAACATTTAGTCTGATAGAAAACAAGGTTTATTTTAAAAGGGACCTGCGTACAACAACAACATATACAGTACAAATGTATAAGAAATACAATTCAAACACAAAGAACTGAGTCCTATATGTTCATTCCAGTCATTATATTTCTGTTGCTGATCTGAGATGATCACATGTCATCTACTCTTTAATAAAACACTACACAAATGTGACAGCATTAAATGGTGATATTTAAATAATGAAATGCAAATCTAAGTGACAGAGGTGAAACATAATGTGGTGCAATTAAATATCACCTTTTAGGCACAATTCACATAATTTATTTTAAAAAATAGCCTGTGACAAGGTGAGCGATCAAAGTCTGAGTGTTCTGCACAGTACAAAAGGTGTAACGCTGTGCTCATGTACCTCACTGGGTAGAGCAAGTAGACCTGTAACCACAATCGGTGTTTGATCCTCGTCTCCGCCTGAACCCAGTTGCTCTGCTCCCAAAATGTTGACAATGGGTTGAATGCAAGTTATTTTCGACACAATACATTTACTAAAGTACTGCACTTAAGTACAACTTGGAGTTACTTACTTGTTACTTATACATTAGTCATTTCTTATTTTACTATTTTACACTCCATGACCCTGTGGACCCACCACCCGCAGGGTGAATTATCGGGGTCGGGTGCTATGCAGACCGGGCGGCGGGCCAGGCGGGAGACCTGGGCGGGCCGATCGCCGGCAGCATAGACTAGCTCTAGGGACGTGGAACGTCACCTCACTAGCGGGGAAAGAGCCGGAGCTGGTGCAGGAGGTGGAGCGGGTACCAGCTAGATATAGTTGGGCTCACCTCCACGCACAGCATGGGCTCTGGAACCAAGCTCCTGGAGAAGGGTTGGACTTTGTCCTTTTCTGGAGTTGCCCAGGGTGAGAGGCGCCGGGCGGGAGTGGGGATACTCACGAGCCCCCGGCTGAGCGCCGCTGTGCTGGAGTTTTTCCCCGGGGAACGAGAGGGTCGCCTCCCTGCGCCTACGGGTTGCGGGGAGTAAGGCTCTGACTGTTGTTTGTGCTTATGCACCGAACAGCATTTCGGAGTATCCGGCCTTCTTGGAGTCGGTGGGAGGGGTCCTGGAAAGGGCGCCGCCTGCCGACTCCATAGTTCTCCTGGGAGACTTCAACGCTCACGTGGGCAATGACAGAGAAACCTGGCGGGGCGTGATTGGGAGGAACGGCTTGCCCGATCTGAACCCGAATGGTGTTTTGTTGTTGGACTTCTGTGCTAGCCACAGTTTGTCCATAACGAACACCATGTTCGAACATAAGGTGGCTCATAAGTGTACCTGGTACCAGAACACCTTAGGCCGGAGATCAATGATCGACTTTGTAATCGTATCATCTGATCTGCGGCCGTATGTCTTGGACACTCGGGTGAAGAGAGGAGCAGAGCTGTCAACTGATCACCACCTGGTGGTGAGTTGGATCAGATGGCGGGGGACTCGGCTAGAGAGACCTGGCAAGCCCAAACGTGTAGTGAGGGTGAACTGGGAACGTCTGGCAGAGGATCCTGTCCGGGAGGTCTTCAACTCCCACCTCCGGAAGAACTTCTCACAAATCCCGAGGGAGGCTGGGGACATGGAATCCGAGTGGACCTTGTTCAAAGCCTCTATTGTGGACGCGGCTGCTCGGGGCTGTGGCCGGAAGGTCATCGGTGCCTGTCGTGGCGGCAACCCTAGAACCCGGTGGTGGACACCGGGGGTGAGGGTAGCCGTCAAACTGAAGAAGGAGGCCTTTCGGGCCTGGCTGGCCCAGGGGTCTCCTGAAGCAGCTGACGGGTACCGGCGGGCCAAAAGGGCTGCAGCGACGATGGTCGCGGAGGCTAAACTCGGGCATGGGAGGAGTTCGGGGAAGCCATGGAGAAGGACTTTCGGTTGGCCTCAAGGAAGTTCTGGCAAACCATCCGACGGCTCAGGAAGGGAAAGCAGGGTCTACCCCAGGCTGTTCTCAGCAGGGGGGGGGAACTGCTGACCCGGACTGGGGACATCGTCGGGCGGTGGAAAGAGCACTTTGAGGAACTCCTAAACCCGGCCAACATGTCCCCCGGAGAGGGGGCAGCGCCGGAAGACTTTGGGGTGGATTCACCCATATCCCTGGCAGAGGTCGCTAAGGTAGTCAAAAAGCTCCTTGGTGGCAAGGCGCCAGGGGTGGATGAGATCCGCCCTGAGATGCTGAAAGCGCTGGACATTGTTGGGCTGTCTTGGTTGACACGCCTTTTCAGTGTCGCATGGGGGTCGGGAACAGTGCCCATGGACTGGCAGACCGGGGTGGTGGTTCCCATCTTCAAGAAGGGGGACCGGAGAGTGTGCTCGAACTATCGTGGTATCACACTGCTCAGCCTCCCAGGAAAAGCTTATGCCAGGGTGCTGGAGAGGAGGCTCCGACCGCTTGTCGAACCTCAGATTCAGGACGAACAGTGCGGATTCCGTCCCGGTCGTGGAACAGTGGACCAGCTCTTTACCCTCGCAAGATTACTGGAGGGTCCTGGGAGTTTGCCCAACCAGTTTACATGTGCTTTGTAGACCTGGAGAAGGCTTTCGACCGGGTCCCTCGGGGGTTTTTGTGGGGGGTGCTGCGGGAGTATGGGGTGCCGGACCCGTTGGCACGGGCCATCCGGTCTCTGTATGCCTGCAGTAGGAGCTGTGTTCGTCTCCTCGGTAGTAAGTCAGACACGTTCCCGGTGGGTGTTGGCCTCCGCCAGGGCTGCCCTTTATCACCGGTCCTGTTCGTGACCTTCATGGACAGGATATCTAGGCGCAGCCAGGGGGCGGAGAGGATCCGGTTCGGGAGTCTCGGGATCGCCTCTCTGCTGTTTGCGGATGATGTGGTCCTGTTTGCCTCCTCGGACCGTGACCTCCAGCATTCACTGGGGCGTTTTGCAGCCGAGTGCGAAGCGGCAGGGATGAGAGTTAGCACCTCCAAATCTGAGGCCATGGTGCTCTGCCGGAAACCGGCGGATTGCTCCCTCCAGGTGGGGGCAAACTGCCTACCCCAAGCGAAGGAGTTCAAGTATCTCGGGGTCTTGTTCACGAGTGAGGGTAAGGTGGAGCGGGAGATCGATAGGCGGATCGGTGCGGCTGCAGCAGTAAAACAGGCGCTGTACCGGTCCGTCTTAGTGAAGAGGGAGCTGAGCCGGAAGGCAAAGCTCTCCATTTACTGGTCGGTCTACGTTCCAACCCTCACCTATGGTCACGAACTCTGGGTCGTGACCGAAAGAACGAGATCTCGGATACAAGCGGCCGAAATGAGCTTCCTCCGTAGGGTGGCCGGGCTCAGCCTTAGAGATAGGGTAAGGAGCTCGGACATCAGGGGGGAGCTTGGAGTCGAGTCGCTGCTCCTTCGTGTCGAAAGGAGTCAGCTGAGGTGGTTCGGGCATCTAGTTAGGATGCCTCCTGGACGCCTCCCATTAGAGGTTTTCCGGGCACGTCCAACTGGTAGGAGGCCCCGGGGAAGACCGAGGACACGCTGGAGGGATTATATCTCCCGGCTGGCCTTGGAACGCCTCGGGATCCCCCAGAATGAGCTGGAAAGTGCTGCGGGTGAGAGGGAAGCCTGGGTCGGCCTGCTGAACCTGCTGCCACCGCGACCCGACCCCGGATAAGCGGGTGATAATGGATGGATGGATGGATGGACACTCCATGACATTCCAGAGGATAATATTGTACTTTTCTTCATTTATTTCAAATTGAGATTTACTAATAAGATCCAAGATAAGTTTGTATAATATAATATATTTGTGCTATAGATTCAACTATATAAAATCCTGCTTATATGTTAGTGCATCAACAATAATGATTCAACAATATTACCAACAGGAAACAACTCTGCACAATGAGTGTTTTTACTTTTTTGTTTGCCAGTACTTCTGAACTTATTATTATAATTATTAATGCATATTTACTTGTAATGCATGGGTAGTTTTATTTGAGCGAATTATCCAAATACTTTCTACACCAGTGGAAATACATCATATATTGCCATTTTGGGTTGTGAATAATCTTAGGCACAGAAGCAGGTACTTGCTTCTGCAATGAAGCAGGATCATTCAAGTTTTATATAACCAATCAAACAAAAAATGTAAATGCAGAACCCATATTGTCACATCCACCCTCAAATGCATAATAATGTGAACATGCAGGAAGGTTTTTGTTTTCAGGGTAAAGCTGTCTTTTACTTTAGAAGAAGTTGTGTTAGAACAGATCTCTGCTACACTTTACAGTTTTTGAATAATCCTGTCATAGATGTTTTATTGAATTAACGCCTCAATACTTCCTGAATGCAAAACAATACCTGCATTCAAGTTGTGTAAGATTTGGTAAATACATATTCTGCCGTTTGGCAAAACACATGAATATCAGCCTCTAGTGCTATGAAGTGGGTCATTTCTCATAGACTCGTATATCATACATTTTGGCAGATAATTTACTGGCCGCTTTACTTGCAAGATCTCTGAGAGGGTATTTTACTAAAAAATTATAATACCGTGTGTAATACTTAATTGTAAAAACTGGACCATCACATTTACACATATGCTGTCTATCTATGCAAAGTCAGTCAACAATCTTAGAACATGCAATAATTGTAAAACTAATTTACAATAAAAATAGAAGTATCCATTTTGGAGTATTCCCCAAGCTCATGCACAACTGTTCCCAGGTGTAACTGTAATGTCAGAATGAGATTCACCCTCTCATTGAGTGTCTTGTTTCCCTTTATTTCATTAATGACTTTTAGAGGACAAAATGAGGTCACACTTCAGTATGTCGAGATGTATAACAGCCTTTCTCCACTGGGACTGAGTCCACCGACAGTTTTTTTTATTGTATGTGGGGAAAACAGCTTGATCATGTTTTTCAGAGGGTAATTGGCTACTGTGTTAGTAAAGAGTTAATTTGGAGCAGGAGGAGAGGACAATGTCATGATGACTTCATGTCCTCTGGATTGTTATAACCATTCGCTGTTTTATAGGCTTTACATTCTGGTTGTGTTTATTTTAGTAAGGGACCATGTACAATATTAAACATAAATGTTAACATTTAATTTATTGAACCAGAGTTAGCTAGCTACAGCTAATTCTAATCTCTTGGCAGGTCACGTCTAAACATCCACACAGTGACAGAATCACTAAACAAACTAAACCAGGACAAGACACATGGTACCACATTAACACAGCAGAGGATATCTGCATACAATGCACAAACAGTAAAATGCAGAGTCAGTAGTTACAGGGTTGAGTAGCTTTTAGTACATTTTTCAATTTGGCTTTTTAAGCCCCTGATAGAGCTGCACCTCTTCATGTCGTCTGGTAGAGAGCCAGTGAAACACGTCACATGTGACACAGATACTATGTTTCTAATCAGTGGGTCGTATTTTTTTTTATTACAATCTCTGTTACAGTGACGTGCTGTGTGACAGTTTAATCCAGATCTCAAGGCATTCAACATACAGGCAACTTTAATACTGTAAGGAAAGACTGCCATGAGGGTCAATCTGAAACCATCCATCTGAGACAATTGTCATAATCCCATAAATCCAGTGTTATTTGAGTGTTGGAGTTATTTATACAATTACTACATTACAAGTAAGAGTCTTTAATTCTGTGAAAAATGTATCCTTAGTAACGGTACTACAGTATTGTTTTTACAGCGAATACATGAACAACTTAATGTTGTAGTTTGTCAATGTGGAGCCAATTGTAAATAGTTTGTTTACTACTGGCTGGATTAGCAATACAGTAGAGCATCATAATATATAATGTTTTTATTTTATATTTTTAATTACATGTAACTAGCACCTTTATCTGTCAAATAAATGTAGTGGAGTAAAAAAATACAGTCGAAGTAGAAGTATATAGTAGTGTAGAATGGAAATACTAAAGTAAAATATCTCAGAAATATAATTTAAGGCTTACGGTGCACCACAACATTAAGGTGCAGATTGTGATTGGCATTAATTAGTTCCCAAGATTTAATTCCATTGGCTTTGGCCATAAAACAGCACCCTCTTACTGTTGTGAGCTGCACAGCAATCCAACAGATCCTAAATCCAAATCTGCACCTACATCCACTGGGGGTCTCTCTCTCTCTCTCTCGCTCTGATCTGTGAACTGATTGATTTTATCTGGTTGACCTGCAAAGAGTTTTTCTGCACTTTGACTCTTGATAGCTGGACGTTCCCTATATAGTTTGAGCCTGGTGGAGAAATGCTGAGGGCAGCAGGATGTTATATGTTAGAGGAAAACAGTGGAAGAGCGAAGCAGGAGACCTGTGATGAAGCAGGTCACATGATAAAGTAACTAGTGTAATTGTCTCCTTTTATGGAGATAAATGTGAGGTAGTCTAACAATGATGTGGTTTGATAAATTGCATGTGGTTTGTGCTTTTCTGAAGAAAATCTTCAAAGGATAGAATATAATATATGTAGTAATATTGGGATACCAGAAGAGATTATGTAAGTTACAGAGTTTCAAGGTGTTTTAGGGGTTCTCAATGAGTTCCGAGGAGTAAGTAAATAAAGGATTGGATATAAGCAAGCAATGTGAAGTGAGTATTTTGTATTTTAGTTAGTTGTTATTATGTTGTTTGAATGTCTTTTAAAACGTTTAATATGAACTGTAGTTGTGTTGTTTTTATTAATTGTATTTACTCATTTTCTATGTAAAACAGATACAAGTTAAATCGGTATCTTGTGTTTTTTTTTTACTATTATTTTTCAGTAATTTGGACGTCAAGTGGCTTTAAGATCCAAAGTAGAGAAGGACATGACAGCAAAGGAACGTTCTCCGTTAGGTTTTAGTTCCAGCCAACAGTCTGAGGGCCGTTACAATGGTGTGATGGGTTAGCAACTGGATAATGTGTTATATGTCCTATTATGCATTGGTATGACTGATATTCTTGAAAGTACTGTAAAAAAGATTATACCAGTTAGGTCTCACTCTTCTGCCCAAGTGGTTTTGCTATTCAATATCAACATTTACCAAAGTGGGACATTTTCTGGAGCTTAATCTCATCAAAAGGTTTCTGATGGGCTTTTGGGGGTCTGTGACATGACAACATTTGAGAACTAAAAAAAAAGAAGAAAAAAAGAGCAATGGTTTATTGTTTTCCGTGTCAGAGTGCTGTGGTTGCTGCATGAATGTGAGCTTCTATGGAAATAAGTACTATTCAAAGGCAGGGTGGATGAAGAGCCTTGTGTGAGAGCGGCAGGTGGATGGAAACCTGCAATTTGATGAGGACCCTCAGCGAGGAGCTGATCCCACTCAGCTTCACCTAATGGGACTGGATGATGGGTAACGGGGCAAAGAGGATGTGAAGATGATGAGATAATCCATTTTTTTTAGTTTGATCTATCTCATTGTGCAGTGATTCATACAACACATAGAAAGAAGATGTGTGACATTGAAAACAGTTAAATTATGGTTTATTAGAAGTTTTGGGGACAGAGTTTTCAGGTCTATCATTTTTAAATAAAATGTTCGACACCCTAAATGAAAAATAAAATCTGATCCTAGAATTACAGCATCGCTGGATTCATCAGGGAATTTATGAGAACCTAGAATCCCATTCTAAGACGACGTATATTCTATATTATCAATTAATCAATCAATTATTTTCTAGATTAATCAAATAACCTGTTTACACATGATGAATTTGTTTGTGACTATTAACACGCACACTTGCACGTATTCTTATCCTGTAAACATTTGCACATCTCATTGTGCTTCAAATAATATGTTCAGCTCTTGATTTTGAAAACATATAATACAAATAAAAGAATGTATTGTACATTTTTATATTTAGGATTCTTGTTTTTTTTCTTTTCTCTTATGTTTATTGTTATGCATCAATAAACCAGAAAACAATCCTTGTATGTGGCAATAAACCAGATTCTGATCAAATGTCAGCAAATAAAAAATAATGTCCATCACAGTTTCATGTCTTATTTATTTAACAGTCCAGACAAACATTCACATTTCAGAAGCTGACATCTGGGATTTTTAAATTTTTTAATAATTTATGCAAAAGAAAGTATAAGCAGAGGATCAATTATCAAATTAGCTGCCAATTTATTTTCTATGATTAACTAATTAAACCAATTGTTTCAGCTCTAAATGCTTTTGTTACTTCTTTTTTTTAAATAAAAGGGGCTTATACTCTTCTACCAAGGTTGTCTCTACAGACTAACAAGGTGCAAATAATACCTGCCACCCACTACTAATAAAGGCTCAATAACTCCAGTTCATGAAGCTGCTCAAATAAAGTTATGCAACAGGAGCAAATGTACATGTGTGATTGAGATCCACTGAAATAGTTTACTTCAGCTGTCCATGCTCAGAGAGCATGCAAACAAATAAGGAGCTCTCACTCTGCTGCGTTCGGTCTACGCCAAACAAGAAGACTACTTAACAAGACTGAAGGCCAAATGAAGCTTGATTTAGTTAACAAACATGGTTGTTCAAGTTAATAAACAGGGTTTTCTTTTAAAAAAGGAGTAGTTTTTTAGCTTCCTTGTCAAAAGATAGATGAGGAGATCGATACTAGTCAATACTAGTTGTATCTATTTGATATTAAAGTTACAGCTAGTTGGCTTAGCTTAGCATAAATACTGGAAACAGCTATTCTGGCTCTGTCAAAGGGTATACAAAAATCCATCAGCACCTTTAAAGCTAAGTTAATATTATCATAAAAAACAAAGTAGATCTAATTTGTTCAATAAGTATAAATTGACACGTTTTGGCTTCAGAGGGGGTTTTATGTGCTTCTATATTTCTTTGTGACAATCTGTAGACACTGGCAACCTCACAGTTACTCGAGCCCTCACACCCCGTAGTGCCTAAAATACCGTATTGCAGCTTTAAACAACAACACTAGCCTGTGGTAACGTATGCCTTCACGCTTCAGAACTACACTGTGGTCCAGAAAGTACTACAAACAACGCTATAGCGTTATAGCACTTATAAACACTAGCATTTTCACTTTGACAATAAGATATTCATTCAGAGGGAAATTGTAATGCTGCGTTCAAACCAAACGTTTGGTGTGAACGCAGCATAAGACAGAAGTTACAGTTCAAAGTAGAAAGAGTGCAAATATGTAAAGTGCAAAAAATATATATATATATAAACAATTGAGATTGTTAGTGTACACGATTCCATAAACGTAACACTTGTAGTGATTAAGTATCATAAAAATACACTTTTTTTGGAATGCGTGTAATAAACTTGCAAATGTGCAAATCCAAAACCTTCCTTTCAGGCTTCACTGGCCTATTGGGAACCAACATGTTCATGCTGCTTCTTAGTTTGACATGTTCACTGAATGAGGAAGCAGACAGTTTTTCACCGCACAGTGAATCATCTTCTCGACAGAGGATCTTGGACACGTCCTCTCCTCTCTGGGAATGTGTGCTAGCCTTTGACCTGTAGTGGAAATTACTCGGTGTCAGTACTTCTGAGCCCGATATAAACGGCCTCCTCCTGCCTTTCACTCTTCCGTGTGGAGACACAGTCTGCAAAACCGTTCAGCAGAACCAAACAACCATCACTGCCTCCTAATCAAAACAAAATGAGCTCCGCAGCCCAGCCCATATTCAGCAAGGGAGAGGACTGCAAGACCTCCTGGCACGACGCTAGCGCCGGCTACAATGAGACCGACACTCACCTGGAGATCATGGGCAAACCCGTGATGGAACGCTGGGAGACCCCGTACATGCATTCCCTGTCGACCGTCGCAGCCTCAAAAGGTAAAAATCTAGTTACAGGGCAGCGACTCTTAAGCGTCCATTGTCGGACACCGTACTTTTCTGACTGTGCTTCCAATGTGGGGCTCTAACTACAAAATAGCCGTTTTGCAGAGGCATTTAGTTAAACGACAAGATATTTGTCATTCAATTATATACATTAGTTTTGTAAATATACATGTGCATATCAGTATGATACTATATCATTTCAAATGTTGCTGTCAGGTGAATAATCTGTATCCTCAATACACAGAAAACCAGTCTATTCCCCAAAAGCTGTACTTGTTATGCATATTGCATACTTGAGTTAACAGTTTGCCCGAAAATATTGTGCATTAAAAAACAAATTTGAATCTCACATTTTGACTATCCTTTATAAAAAATATGTTTTTATGACAGAGCATGAAACATGAACATGAAAGCGTTTATGAAAGTAGTGTTTTGAGTTTCGAAATTTCGTTGAAAAGGTGTGATCATGTTTGTTTCAGGGTACTTTTTTATTTATGTGTATACATACTTTAGCCTTTAAATTTGTATTTTGTGAAATGATCTGGAGGACGTGTGAGAGTGAGCAGCATGGTGCTCAGTGCTGTGTGAGTACTACTACAGCAGCTGTTTCTCTACTCATGGGAACAGGCCAAGAAGTCTCCAGAGGGAAATGGCTCATCTGCTTTAAACTTTATGTAAAAAAAAAAAACAGACTGATCCACACACGCTTGCAGACATATGGGAAGGGACAAGCATGTGCACTAAAACTACTGTCTGCACAACACTGTATAACTGTTGTGCATGCCAGCATACACACTATATTGACAATATATTTGGATTCATTCTTAATTGCAAATTGATCGTTTCAGCATATACTGAGATCCCTTTTGATAAAACTGACATGCAAACCACATTTGTGAAAAGACATTCATTTGAAGCAGTGACATTTTTTGTATATAAAAATGCAGGATAGTCCCATTTAAAATTAATTCTCTGAGGAAAATCAGGCCAAGACAGAAGCAAAACAATTTTGGAAATAAAAGTGCAATCAAAACAAATTAATTGTATTATTAAAATGTGAATATTACACTGAGTTGCTGATTAATGCCTCAGTAAATCATCATGAAGGGGGTCAAGCAACAACAAATAGCCTTTACCCCTCATCTATTTATATGCTTCTCTGAAAGAAAATGAAACCCTTTGGCTTTTACTGTGTCACCACGTGTTACAACCATACTGCTTCCCTCCACACCCAACAGAGGGAGAAAACTACAACGGTAAACTACAAAAATCAGAGAGCATGGGAATTGGTCTTGCTTTTCTATGAGAGCAAAACAATAAAACTGTCACTATGTTACTGAGCCCCAACAACCTTCTTCCTTCCTTAGTGTGAGATTGGAAATTAATGTAACAGTGTTTCATCAACAATCAGCAGTTGTACCAGTTGGTCACAAAAGCAGGGAGATACACAGTAGCGCAGCACCACCGAGCTATCCAAGGACATTTAGAGTAGACGTTTCATTTACTCATTGCATTGTTTTGTTTTCTGTCTGGTAGGCGGTCGCGTTCTGGAGATCGGTTTTGGCATGGCCATCGCCGCTACTAAGCTTGAGTCTTACCCCATCGAGGAGCACTGGATCATCGAGTGCAATGACGGTGTCTTCGCCAGACTGGAGAACTGGGCCAAGTCTCAGCCACATAAGGTCAGCAGATTCAACTGCCAATAGTATCTGCCTGTGTTGCTTATCACAGCTGTGCTTTTGCATGTCTAGTTCACAGTTGCCATTCTTAAAAGTGAAGATGAGTGAAGGTGGCATTTGTGTTGCTGCAGGTCGTCCCCCTAAAGGGCCTTTGGGAGAATGTTGTTCCCACCCTGCCAGACAACCACTTTGATGGTAAGAAATAAAACCAGACCTTCAGCTCACGGTTTTGCTTGATGTGAGTTTCCGGAGTTTACAGTTTACTATGTTGTCAAGAGAATTGGAGCAGACAATTGGTACAAATCCAAGAAATCTGTATGCAAAGCCTTTTTTAAAACACCACCAAAACACTGTCAAAGTGTATCAGTTACCTTATCACGAAAAATAAAACAGTACTGCCCCCTCGTTATGCCACTCAGTTTGTTATTGATTGCTGAAAGTCAGTGTGAGGATGCATAATCCATTCAAGGGTCCTCCACACCGCCACTGGTTTCTGAGATCACAGACAAACACATTTCACATGACAGATTCAAAACATTAGGAAATGATAAACAACATGCATAGAAAACTGATTGAGTTAGTCGTTGTATGCACTCTGCTAAGATTGTGGCCTTCCTCTCTCAGGTATCCTTTATGACACATACCCTCTGTCAGAGGAGACTTGGCACACTCACCAGTTTGACTTCATCAAGGTAAGTTGTTCAAATCCTTATAAAACACACCAGCAAGTAACACAAAGTCCTGAAAAGATTACAATTCTGGAGGGGGATACTCTTGGAATTGTTTGTATGAAAAGTGGATTAAAGATACTTGAAAGAAAGATACTTTTTATATACTTAGTACAATAAATGCATCTATAAACCGTATCAACTTAAGTGTTAAGATATTGTGTGGTGCACATACTGGAAGAAGACATCAGCACATACTGAGTCTGTATGAAGTCATATCCCGACAGGGCTAAAGGACTGATGGATTTGGTCCGTGTGTCTCTGCAGGGTCACGCTCACAGGATGCTGAAGTCTGGCGGCGTCCTCACCTACTGCAACCTGACCTCCTGGGGCGAGCTGCTCAAGACCAAATACGACAACATCGAGAAGATGTTTGAGGTTTGTAACCTTCATCACGCCCTCAAGGAAAAGAAATTCAACTTCATGTAACTCGTCTGATACTGTATAACTTTTGCGTTACTGCATTGTTCTGTTTTCTTAGTTCCCATCCAGACTTTTTCTGTGCAATAGAAGTTTTGTGGAAGTAAAGTCACTACATGGTGGGAGTTAGAGGGGAGACAAAAAGTGGTGTCCCAATTCCAAACTACATACTTATTGTATACAGTATGTACTTTACACTAGTCATTCTACTGTTCAGTGCTTTTGCATTTGGCATGAAATAAATCAATATATTTTACCATCATTAAACTAACAAGAAATTATACAATAGGTGCACTGTTGGAAGTCAATTAAACTGCAACTTTAGAAGGTCACTGCCAATTAAATGTATTTTCCAAAGATTTAATACTTTTTTTCGTTTTCTAAGAGCTTTTTGAAGCTTTTAAAAAAACTCCAACATTTGGAATTCATTGAAACTTTATGGAGACGTAAGTAGCTCCTAGATTGCCTTTGTGCAGTGCATTGTGGGAAAATAGTGTCCATCAATAGAAAATAAAAACAATTTCCATTCTGAATGCATGACATACCTAAAACCTGCTTTAAAATAGTATGTAGCATAGAATTGGGACACAGTTATTGTCAAAGTTATTAAAAACACTTCTTTGACAAGACTATGATCAGGATGTGGATGTGTTAATTGAAAATAAAAGTGAATTTAGGGTGTCTCTAAACACTGATATACTTACCCATACAATGTCATAAGTTTGATATCAGTGGAGAGATTTAGTCACACATGTTAGTTAGTAAATGCAGTATCTTGCTATTTGCTTTAGCATGAGACTGGTTGAAGTTACTGAATATAAATATAATGCACAGCTCTATCAGTACTGCAGTATCTCAACCTGTGAATTATCAACATGCCTGTGTCAACAGAGGCATAGTCCTCGTGGCCTGGAACGTGTATTTCAACAGGACTGTTTAGAGTTTGATATTTATCCATGGTGTCTCCATCAGGATGGAGCTGCGTGAGACTTGTATTACAGGCTGCGATCATTTCAAGGTCAACAATAAACAGGATCAAACTAAAGCGCCTGATAAAGCCAGCGAGCCGCCTCACAATCACCAACTCTGTCTGTTAATGATTTTCAGGAGACCCAGGTGCCGCATCTGCTCCAAGCTGGTTTCAAGAAGGAGAAGATTAGCACCACCACCATGGACATTGCACCACCCACCGAATGCAAATACTATTCCTTCAATAAGATGATCACTCCAACCATCGTCAAGGACTAAAGTCCAAAAATGGTGCTACAACCCTTTTTTTTTTTTTTTTTTGCAATGACGTGCCTTCTCACAAGACTCTCCTGACCATTTCACTGTCTGCCATATTCTCAATAAACACAAGTCCATCCCAACTCAGATCACCAGGTGCTTGTATTTATTATACATTTCTTGTATAAGTTTCTTTTCCCATGTGGTTTCAATTTCAAACTTTACCGACTAACTTCTTGATTTGAGTTCTAGTTTTGTTTGTTTAGCTGCACACTGTGCTTTATCAGTGCGTTGATACATTTTATTCTTCCCAGCAGTAAATATGTGAGACAACCGCAAACAGAAACCACATGAAACCACAAAAAATGCATTCTCACCCCACCGAGCCTCATCTCTTTCAGGGCTTAAATCACCCAGTATCCTTCTTGTCACGTCTATCACCATTTTAGACCAAATAGCAAATATATCACAAAAGCTTAAACGCATAGTTGTCATGAACTTCAGAAAGACTTCTCTACTCTCAATGTTAAACACGACAGACTTGTGTTATTCCTCTGGGAATGTGTCTATGAAATGCAGCAGACATGTACGTCAAGAGCAGTGGTGGAAGAATTACGCAGATCCTTTACTTAAAGTAAGCTTACCATAAGTCTAAAAACACTCCGTTACACATGAACGTCTTGAAACATGTAACTTAATTGAAAGTACGAAAGTATTATCAACAAAATGTTCTTCAAGTAAAAGTACTTAATGTGCTGAATAACTCCTTCCAGTTATTACAGAATAGTATTCTTATGTAAGAGCATTTTAATGTTGAAGTTTGTCAAAATGGAGCCAATTATTCTAGATACTTTTTATACTATCGGGGTTGATTGGTAGTACAGGACTGCATCATATCATGTAAGCATAATGTTTTGTTTACAAAAAATAATCCATATCAATATTTAAGGAAAATTGTATTTTAAATTGCTTCTAAAGAGCTGAGATACTGAGCAGCTCAGTCAAAAATATCTTATTTTACTTGATTTACAACACCTTTAAAATGAGAATAAGACTATAACAATACGCAGAACACACTGTCATGCGCCTTTCATAATGAAAAGCATCTGTTAGCTGTTAAATAGTCTACTGAGATGGACACAGTGCAACACACTGTATGTTTTAATTTATGGCTGCAGATAACGGTGCATGTTATCTGCACACTGGGAATAAGCTACCACCTGGTGAGGACACATGAATCATAAGATGGATGCATGATGCAACACCAGGCTGCAGTCAGTTGGGAAACTACAGCAGCTGGCAGATCTCAGATCTGAATCATGAGCACATGACTGTTATATTTTAAGATGTTAACAGAAATATGAGCAGGCAGATACTGGTCTTACAGCTAAGAGGGTAGAAACCGAAACAAGAAAAGAAAATATTCTCCGGTTTCAACTTCTCAAATATGAAGATTTGCTTTTTTTCCTTCCTCAAATTTGGTAATGAACTGAATATGTTTTATGCTGTTGGTCAGAAAAAAACAGGAATATGAAGATATCAAAGATATGGGAAACTATACATTTTATAGACAAAATAATTGATTGATATTGAAAACAGTAGTTTGTCGCAGGCCTAGATATCAACATTGATACAAGTAGGTTGAGACCCTATTTAGTAATCTGCAGGGATGGGGAAAAAAATGTATATTGTGATAGATTGTGGTTTATGGCGACAATATTTTGGTATGTGCTGTTAATGAAGCCAAGGTTTTACCGTCTTTTCTGCAACTAGATTGGTTTTTTATGTATTTTTAGAGAAACATCATCTTTAGAAGTTATCAAATATATTGATATTAGCAAATATGTTATCCAAATACAAGTGATTGTAGTAAAGAAATGCCAGAATTTGTCTGAAGTCATTCAGAAACATTTGTTTTTAACCTGCAAAAGTGTCCAGCTGAGTACACACTTTCTTTTTTTATATTTAAAAGATTGAACAAAGTCCTTAATTAAGAAATAAAGAAATTTACACTTTTTATCCCTGTGGGGAAATTCTTCCATATCAGATTTCTTTACTGTAAAATATGAAGAATGGCCTAAAACATGGGGCATGGTGGAGTGGCTACCACTGTCCTCACAGCAAGAGGGGCCCGATCCCCCGGCCCTTTTGTGTGTCAGCGTGGGTTCCCAGTCTAAAGACATGCAGCTCAGGTTACTTGGAGACTCTAAATTTCCCGTAGGTGTTAATGTGAATGGTTGTCTGTCTCTATATGCGCCCTGAGATAAACTGGTGACCTCTCCAGGGTGAACCCTGCCTTCGCCCAATGTCAGCTGGGATCGGCTCCAGCGACCCCACGACCCCAAATAGGAGAAGTGGTTTGGAAACATGTGACTGCTGCCTCTTTGATGTGTTTTAATGTGTAAAAGAATCCCAGTGAGTGGGTGTACACATTATGGAGACGCAGTTTTAAAACACAAGTCATCAATCTTTAACCAGTATGGTAATCGTTAATGACAAGAACATTTATAATCTACCGTTATCGGAGGAACTGAACTCCTATAGTGGCTGATGGCAGCTCAACCACCATCACCATTTTGAATGTGTACATTGGATATATTTTTAACTAAAAATGTAACTTTATTTAAGACAGCTCAACAAATAAATTATGAGCATGATAAGGGTATTAGTTATACATTGAGATTATTAATGCATGAGACTGAAGACTTGAACTGCCACTCAAACGAAAGCATGCTGCAACTGTTTAGTTGGCAAGCATGGTCATTATAAATTAGCACGCAATAAGTTGAAGCCTAACACAAATATAGGCCATATCCGATCATTTGAGGGACACTTTGCTGAAAATATCGGTCTGCATGTAATTAACTGATATCGGTCGATTAACCGGCTGTGGGCTTTTTTCCTTCTCCAAACTGTTATTATTAAAGCTCTGCTTTCATCTTTTTGTTGCTGCACAGCCACGGCAGCACACCATTATTCAGAGCAACTTAAAGCAAATGGGTCAGAAGGAATTAAGTGTCTCACTGAAGAACCCTTCAACAGAGGACTGAACCTGCGAGTCTGTTGATTCAAACTGAAGATGCTTAAAAGCAACTCTGCTTTCTCCCTCTCTGCATACATAATTAGAGCAGATGGCTTCCAGTTCTAGCTGAAAATACAAAATACTGCAGCTTTGCTCACAGAAATCAAACTTTGACTTGGTGCTCCTTCGTGGGTTTAGATAGTGTTTTAGCAGACAAGGACTTCAATAAGAATGTGTTTTGCTTTTAGCCACTTAAGTGCGACCGCAGACCAGTGACGGTCAGTTTGTGATCACAGGAGCCACCTAGTGGCTCCAATATGGCTTTAGTGGTCAGTGGAAAGAAGGACGCCAGATGTTAAAATAATGTATTTTCATGTCAGACCAGTTTATTCCAAACAATATTTAAGATAATCAATGATGTTTTATCTCATTTTACATCATGACAAATTCTCAAAAACAACATCTATAGTTACTTGAATTATAATTTAAACGGTGTGTTTTTCCTGTTAGAGAAACAGTCTTCAGGTATTAATACTGAACTAAAGGTGCAGACAAACGTAAGGGAGTGGCCGCTGCGGTGCTTGGTTGAAAATAAGCGGCAGGGCACTGTCTGTAATTCACAACATTGGCTTTATTGATGTTAGATCTACAGCTTTACATGGATGAGGAGCAGCGCTCCAAAAGAAACCTAAAATAGAACATTTACATACCAGATACAAGCGCACACAACACATTCACTTTCGATACCAGATCGTCAACTTCCTCTCACGTTTGATTTTCTTCTGCAGCTGTAAAGTCCCGTAGAGCAGAGCCTCTGCAGTGGGGGGACAACCTGAGGACAGGTGTGAAAAGAACAGAGCAACTCTTATTGTTTCAGGGATATTTCAACTCAGAGCCAGTATGGCACAGAGGTATCTGATAATTCATTTATATAATCGGCTACTGATGACGCACTTTGATCAGTCTGCAAGACACTGCTGAATAATGTGAGTGGTCATCTATCATTATGAATGCTTCTGTATTTACATACATCCTGACAGAAAACAAGTACTACCAGCACTGCTCATATCACCAGTATTTATTAATAATCCAAGTACAGCCATGACCAATAACAACAATAATACAATGACTAGTATCATTGTATGCTGTACCATTAGGATTAATCAAGAGCGTCAAGGCTGCCTAAATACTTTTGACAAAAAAGTGTATGTTTGAAATATCCTAATTTAAAAAGGAAAGTATTTTTCAATGCCGTTTATAAAGGAATTTGTAGATTTGATCATTTCGATATTGGGCAGTAAAGATTACCTGGAACATAAATGTCCACCGGTACGATTCGGTCACAACCTCTGACGACAGCGTAGGAGTAGTGGTAGTAGCCTCCTCCATTAGCACAGCTGGAAGAGAAGAAACATATTTTATTTAATAATCATGATCGAGCTAAAGATCTCTTTTCCAAGAAAGAAAAAAATATACATATTCACATATTCAGAGTATATGTGAAATCAGATCAGCTGTAACAAAACTACAGATACAGAATGGCCTACAAATGACTGGCAGGTGTTGGTGCATTCAAAATAATTAGCTGAGGAAGAGATGGGCGCACTGATGTTAACTTACCTTCCCATAGAAATGACGTATCTTGGCTCAGCCATCTGGTCGTACACCTGTTGGAAAGAAGAAGCAGTTCAGTCACTCTTATATAATGTCTAACTAAGAACTAATCTGTCATCTCAGCTGGAGGAAAGCTTCATGACAGTCTACTAATCCAGCGACAGGCTGGTCATAATCCAGCCGGCATTAAAATAGCTATACTGTTCTCAGCGTTACCATCCTGAAAACAGAATAGTCTGAGAGAGGAACTGACAATGTATTTGAGCATTGCAAAGAAACATGTCTATTAATTGTTTTTCCTCCATTTCCCAGACTTGAATCAAACCCGAGACCGCGATTGGGGAGTTGTTTAGAGCATAATAAGTTAAATTACACTTATACGTAAGATGCTGCTGCTCTTCCATTATTTTACAGCTGCTGTTAGATCCCACCCTGTCCCCCCCCTCACCTTTCGCAGAGCTGGAGCCATCTTATTGGTCAGCGTTCCTGCCACAATCATGACATCAGATTGTCGGGGACTTGCTCTGAACACCACACCGAATCGGTCCATGTCATAACGAGGTGCCGCCATGTGCATCATCTCCACCGCACAGCATGCCAGGCCGAAGGTCATAGGCCACATAGAGCCCTGAGAAGGTAGCAGAGCAGCAATAAGTCAACAAAAACATTCACAGAGCAGTCACATCAATCCAGGTACACATGGTTCTGACCCAAAGTCATAACTTCAAAGCACTGTTCAATTACTTCCGAAACATCGTTGTTGCTACATCAAATAGTTTAGCCATGTTAGCCGGTAACAACTCTCTGGCTTGTCAGCAACTCTTTAATTTGCCTTTTGTGTCAGACCTCTGACACATCACATTACATTTCATTTAGCTGACGCTTTTATCCAAAGCAACTTACAATAAGTGCATTCAACCATGAGAGTCCCAACTTAACAACAAGAATCAAGAAAGTACAATTTCTTCAAGAAAGCCAAACTACAAAATGCAATAATAAGTAAAAGCCATTTAAGTGCTAACATACTGTTCATTGGTGTTCAACTCAGACACTACACAATCTCAGAAAGATGAAATTCCGATGACTAAAAGCTAGAAAGGTGGCAATTTTAAGCGAGTCACGAAGAGATCCTAACATCTCCACACATGTGGATGTTAACACAGTCGACAGCCTCTCATCTGCTCACCCTGCGTGCCCAGTTAATCAAGTCGTCCAGCTTAGTGATGACATACTCCCCCTTGCTGGTGGCTAGAGCTGCTGGCGTGGCTGCTGCCACTGCTGTGCTGTTCTCTCTGACTGAAACCACGCTGCAATAGAAAGATGGAGGGGATCACCATGTGCAGAGTGTTTACCGAGGGTCTGTTCTTCATTCTGATATTGATATATTTGATAAACTCACCTTGTGGTGGTATTCTTGCTCTTTGCACTGTTGTGCAGACTCTTCTGATGAACAGCAAACACTGAAATAGGCCTGTGAACAAAAATATTGAATGACCTAAGTATGAGGTAATGGATCTTAGTCAAAGCATACGTTCAAACAGTGAATGAAATAATGGAAAGCCCCAAAAACTGTTTTAAAAGAGGGCAATATTGTAATACTAAAAAAAGTGTGAAATGTTATATTTAATGTGGAATAAAGATTTTGATGGAACTTCCGAAGCTTGTTGATGAACTTGACTGTTCCTCAGAACAACATACAGACTGAGAGCTCTTCCAAAAACAAGACTGCACCGCCCGTCAAGCAGTCAATGTTTCAGCACTTGCTTTTGAGTTTGGATTCTTTCATCTTCAATTGGAAATAATCTGACTTAATCAAATAACTAAAGAAATGACACACATTAGTAAAATAAAAACTGTGTAGGTTGGAATGGAGTTTATATACAGTAAAGACTGAGTGTCCCGACCGAGGTTGAGTTCTATTAGTTTATTTAGTAGTTTTGTACAAGTAGTATGACCTGTAAAATAAAGTAATACATGTGTTGATGTGGGTGTGAAAGACCAACACCACGCCTGTAAAAGGTATATTACAAAAGCAGCTGTCGGAAAGGAGGACGGAACTGTGAAGGATTAGAAAGCTCTTCTTACCTTGTTGAAAAGCAGCCAAACAGGCGTGGCGCTGCAAAATAAAAGCAATTCAGAGACTGAAGAAATTGTATAATAAACAGTGATATATTGTAATTACTAACAGCTGTGCATTCTGGTGAGAACTCGTTACCTTGCTGTGAAGCAGCAACAACAACAGTGGTAGAACATTAAAAAAGTACCCTTAAAGCAAACATTGTACCTACATGTTAAAAGTCACCCCCTTAACGTTGTACTGGAAGCTGCATTACAATAGTGTGTAGACTAATACGTTATGGTATTGAGTGCTGCTAGGTCGTTTTCCAAAAGCCCGTGAGTGATAATTCACGAACATAATGATGCAAATACAGAAGTGAACCCCAAACTGGCCGCTTTTCAAGGCTAGCTTGGTTAGACGATTGCGGATGACACGCAGTGGTTCTAACGACATATTTAAGTTAGTACCAACAGATGAGCGCTTACCAACACAACATACACCGTGGTCGGTTTCAAGAGGACATGTGTATTTAAATGTGACATATATACTGCTTTAGACCGCAGCGGGAGCTCCCGTCGTTGCTCAGCGGGTCCGCCGCCATGCTAACGCAGACAGCGCAAGGTCAGAGAGCGGATTCACGCAAAGTTACAAATCCGACCGCCGACACAGTCAAACTACTGGGTGAGGCCCATTTAAGGGCTTCGTCTTTCAAACACTGCGAGCAACACAAGTCTGAAAACACTGTAATGTTTATTAAAAGCGTGTACGTTTAATCAAAACACCACTCACCTACTAACGCCGCCATCTTTGGGGTTCTGGTTACGTCAGAGTGCGTACCGTGCGTGCACGCGCTCGAGACGCAGAGGGTGCTGCTGTAACGTTCACAACCAGTTTATCTAAACAACTAGATCGACATGTTACGGGTTTTTACTCAGAATATAAGGGCTCGCCATTGATAACTGATCATATGTGAGACCTCAATACGTTTAATTGATCCAGTCTGGATAATCTTGTGAATCAGTTTGACTGATTGCATTGCAACTCTCCACTGAAGCGCTGCACACATCGGGGTTAGGACATATCTGCTATTCAATCACAATTAAAGTGAAACTGAATTAGTGCCCATTCGATAAACACTGAGCTCACACAAGTAAATCGAGACATTAGGCCCAGAAGATTCTTACCAGATGCCACACATCATTGTTTAATAATATTATTTTCATACGGATTGTTATTTATCTTATTTATTATTTATCTAGTATGTTGTATTGGCTATTTCTGACTGGTTTTGGACATGTTTTGATCATTTTACCATTTACAATATCTGTGAAGGTCATATCTAACTATTAAAATTAAAGAATATTGATAATAATAACACATAAGAATCAGCTTCAAAGGACACTCGGTGTAATATAATTGTGGAAGGTAAACATTTTGTCAGGTTGTTAAAACCCCCATAAAACAACATCGAAGATATGTCCTCACCCTTCTCAGTGATAGCTGCAGCCATGAGTTGGACAACCCTGCATAAACTGACATCTGTTTTATAATATGTTGGCCATATATAGGTAAATAGATGGATACTGTTAATTATACAGTCTTTGTTGTAGCTATTTAGCTCCCTCCAGTGGGGAAAGTTAATGTAACAGAATTTTTTGTGACTTTTATCAAACACATGTTTTAAAAACCTGTCTTTGATGATTATATTAAACATGTATTTAAATTAAAGAAAACTAAACTGAGAAGTGTACACAACTAGGCACTACTGTCATTGACACATTGTGCAGATGGACAGCTGAAGATCTGTTTTCATTCAATTTATTCTAGAGCCCGTATTAACTTCTTTAAAACAGGCAACATAACATTTGAGCATATGATTTACAAACTTAAAAACAAAGAAATCACTTCCACCAAATTCCAGCATTAGAATACATAATCCGTTTGTCTGTAGATCGAACTAACAACTGGACAATTTAAGAAAGGTAATCTGTGAGAAATCATTCTAAACATTTTCACAGTTTTATTCACAGTACTGTTTAAAATAACTGGTTTTGTACGTTCACTCTAGAGGTTTGGTGCTTGAGCTTTGACCCAGATAATCAACTTGCAGCAGTAGCCTGCAGCTCTACTGGTTGAGCTGCATTCATTATGTGGGTTGTCATAGCACGTGTATTTGATTAAACATGACAGTAGCAGAACACCTGTCATGTCAGACAGAACTACCTGAGTATGATTCATAAACCTTCTACCTGTTATGACTGCGGTTGTGTTTTGGGGCACTTGAGCAAGCCCTGAGCTGCTCAGTGGTTTACTGCAGCAGGCTGTGGTTTTACTGGGCAGCTTCAAGTGGAGCTGATGATTGTGAAGTGAAGTACAGCTGACTTTCACCGAATTTAAAAGAATATATCCTAAATCCCACAAGGCCAAAGTGAAGCAGCATAACACAGGCAGCTAATGGAGTATTTAATAATCATAATGAATTAGTCAGACAATTATTTTTTAATGAATGACTTAGTCTAGAACAGGAGTCAAGAGCTCAAATGACTTTGCAGACAAAAATAAATCTCCAGTAGAGACTGAAAATCCTGAGCATGTATAGGACTTCTCATCTTCAGGAAGATTGTGTAACAGGATCAAGTAGAATACATTTCCCTGACACAATACCTCTCCATCCTACCTGATGGTACTTACAGTATGCAATACTGTATGTTTTTTAAATTCTGGAGTTGGGTAGCTGCTTACCTGCAGATGAGAGCAGTGACATTAAACAACTTTTAGTTTGAAAAAAAAGTTTGATTTGAGTGTTTCTGTGTTTATGTCACTGTAACAACATCTAGGCAGCTTGCCAGATGTTACATTTTAAACACGTTTTATGCTCACATTTTGCAAAGAGAATCACCAATAGAGAAAGACTAAGGAAAGCTTGTAATATGAAAATGATATTTCATTACTTTAATTCTGTGGCACAGTTTTAACATATAAGATGATGGTGTTGGCTGGATCTGGTCCTAAGACAGATAGCTTGAGACCACTGGTCTACAACATGTCAAATATGATGGCTTTACTAAGCTCAAACTTTAAATGTGATTACTTAGTCTGACCTGCAGGGAGAATAATATATGTTTTAAATATTTTATACCAGTATTAAATTGGTAAAACTTGGTGCGTAGGCAAATAAAAATCACATGTGGAAGAAAGACAGTCAGCACTGAGTTTATTAGACACGTTTCGATGGTGGACTTTCACTAGTGGCACTTTGCATTTAAGGTTGACGAATGTCAAATGAATTGTCTTTAATGAAAGTAATTTGGACAGCTCTTTAATCTCCTGTGATTAATGGTTGAAAAAGTAAGTCCAGCCATCTTCAGCATCTTGTTTTTGTTTTGGCCTCATTCTGCACCACAAACCGAGTGAGCAGCACCAGCAGGGTGGAGATGGAAAGCAACCAGAGAACATTGAGAGTATGTTATCACGTAATGACAGCCTCAGCACTGAAAACACACACTGCAGTTTCTCCAAGAATAGCTGCTCAGTTAAACTGGTCAAAGTCAGCAAAGAAATGGAAAACTAGGTGGAAAAGATGTTTTTATTCTGTCTTCATCATGTACAAACTTTTTGGACAAGTTAAAATAACAATTAAGTCTCACAACTGCAGTTGCTTTGCTTGTGGTTTTTTAAGTCAAACCAAATTAGCCATATATATAGCAGAGCTTTTGAAGTACTAAAGAGTTCAAAACATTAAATATAGGCACAGGAATAGCTTAACGGACAAATGTTTTAAGATGACAGCATTGTTCAAAGGCACCCTCCACCACGAGCAGGGAAAGAGCTCTTGCATTTCAGATAATAAGCATGTATCCAAATAAAAAAGGTCCTGTATAGGAGGAGCACAAATACAAGTTAAGCTGTCACAGACTTGGAGGTTATAGTGGCAGCGGGAGTTGCTGTGCTGAACTGAAAACCACAGGAATGGCCTATTTTGGGAAAAGATCTCCTCCTCTGAAAGAAGAAAGCGCAGCTCGCCTCTTCACTGAGCAACCAGGATGTCTGTGGGTAGGATGTCTGCTTTGCCACTCGGGCTCTGTGATGTCTCCCCTAACCAGGAAGAGGGGGTGACCTGATTATAGAGGACGTCCTGAGAGACAAACATTGGCTCTTTGAGATTCAGGGTGTACATGAGGAACAGATTGAGAGCCACCATGCCGAGGAGCGGGAAGACAGTCAGGCCGGAGCCGAAGCCTCGCCAGGTGCTGCACACGTTCAGGCTGATCCAGTAAACAAGCCTGTGGAGGATTCCACATAAAACAGGAAATCAGATCAAGTTCAAATTTCACTGATAAACACTCACAAACTCCCTGACGGTGTTTTATAGAGCAAGATTAGCAGTTAAACGCCTTCATGAGGGAAAAGAGGTATTCAGAAAGCCTTTTTTAAAGTACCAATACAACAATGTAGAATTACTCAGTTTTAAGTGTCTAAAAGATGAACTATTGGATAAACTGCCAAGACATGTGGTTCAGACATCCTTTTCAGGATGAAATATAATAACTTTATTGATCACCCGACTGTTCTCATCTCTGGCTAATGAAGAAAAAAAAGTAGCCTCAGCTGTGTTTAGTGCAAATTAATAAATGCTAACATGCTAAACTAAGCTGTGGTCAATTGTGTCTTTACATGTCGGTTTTCTTTAATGTGAATTGATCTGTGTTTTGTGTCTCATGTCTGTGGGTCAAAGTCATGAAGGAGCACATTTAAAGGACCCTCACCTTCCAAAGATGAACATGACGACTAGTATAGGCACCAACTTCAGCTGGTCTTGAGGCAGTAAAGCGGCCATGACGACGAGGTTGAGGACGTAGAGGAGAAACTGTTCCAAGGACGCCGTGACGAACAGCTGCTGCACCGCCCGTCTCCTGGGAAACGGCTCCCGCAGACTGAAGGAGGCTGTGCAGAACTGGCACGCGGCTCCCATGAGCATCACTGCGAGGGATGAAAGAGCAATAAGTCAGTAAGCATCTTCAATCGTGGCCGTCTTTCCACAAACAACTCCTAACCGCACTTGCTCTCGTCTGACAGAATGCTTTGTCATTATAATATCTTCATTTGGGTACAGAAAACTGCCAGTCTGCAGAAGAGCCTGCATGCAAATACTCCTCACTGCCATCAGCTTGACAAGAGGGTGAGAGGTAAATGATCTGGACAGGCTTTGGCCTGGCTGTTTTTGCAACCTGCCATCTTGTTTCTGGTCAACCAGGATGTAAAGTGATTAAAATATTCTGAAAAATTAGGCCACGGCCTGGGAGATGAGAGACACGGCCAACCCCTTATTGTAGTTTCCATTTAAAGCTATGTGCAGGAGAAGGAAATTATGCTTCTCTCCAGAGGCCCGGGGAGACGTCTGCTGCACTGAGGTTGGAAGCGCATGAAATTAAAGGGGACAGGAGACATTGAAACATTCCGCGACGAGGCGGCCAGACAAAGTAAATCTTCTCTTAATCTTTATCTCTCCGTTTGTGGGGCTCACACGGCTGTTTTTCAATGTCAGTGTGCAGGTTTGTGAAGCATACCGAGCAGGATGGGGACGGCTGCCACCACGCAGCAGCAGAGAGTGAAAACGATGCGGCTGGCTATGTCGGGGCAGTCGGGGGGTCGAATGGGGACGTAGAAATAGAGTGCATAGAGGATCCCAGCTGCACACAGGAGAGAGGCCAGGACTGAGAAGAAAGCAGGAACTCGGCCGCTCTGACAGCATTTACACTGGCAGCAGCATTGTCCCCGATCTGAAGCCTCCTCGCAAGTCTCTCCCCGCCCCTCTGAGCTCCACACAGTCAGCTCCACGCTCTCTGGCGGGGGACCTATGAGAGGTCGGCCCTCGTCCACAGTGCAGTCCAGATTGGTGGATTCTGGACTCCATCTCGGTGTGTCTGTGCCGTTGGGGAGGTCTGCCCGAGAGACTGGGGTTGGAAAGCCGATGCAGTTTTCCGTGGCGGCGTCCAAATTGTGCGCTGTGATTATCGGACTGGAAAGAGTTGGATCCTCCTCCGTCTGATCTTCTCGTGGCTCCTCTGGGAGGTCGTCGTCGGGCTGATGGTGGCAGGGAGCAGGGCCTGTTCAAACAAAAGCACATTTTAATACCCAATTCAAAAGCCAACTCATACTAATAATCATTCACTTACTGCAGGGTCTCTCATGTAACATTTTGGAGAGTTGGGCACATGGCTGTATTAACCTTTTAGGATGACCTTTGGAGGTCAAACGCTGTTGGGCCCCTCCTGATCTCACCCTACTACCCACTGTGTGTTTCCCTGTCACCTTCTCCTCCATGCTCCCACAGTTATGGTGTACACAGAGACACAGAAATCAACCAGCAGTCCTATGCAAGAATATTACAACATGATCACAAGTTTTCTTGACAAAACTACAGTCCTAAAAGTCTATTTCAGAACCACACAATAAGGTCACGATGCATCTTAGTTGGAAATAGTACTTCCGTGGTACAAATTCCTTGATGAAATTATCAATTATTCAAATACCCAAGAGACAATTTACAGAGAACTCTGAGCCTTTGGGGTCTCTGGGGATCTGGCCATTTGATCGGTGGGTATCTTGTTGAACTGATGAATAAATATTAGATTATCATATCATACAATTATTCACTGTTAATCAATAATCTGGCAGTAATGTGCAGAAAGAGGAATTGTAGACATCCACAGATGTCCTCTCAACTTTTACAAAGGTGTTCTCATTGTTGCTGCAGTCAATCGCATCAACATCCAAAAGTTGAAGGATTGCAAACATTCCCCCACTTCACATAATAGAGGAGGTCTCCCTTTAGACTCTGAATATGCCTTCAACTTTGTCTCATATCTGTTTTGACTTAAGTTTAGAAGAACGTTTTCTAGTTCATTACATTATTTAATGTGTCATGCATGTTGCCGGTCCACATGGACTTTATTTACTGCTGTTGCAGTGGTGAAATGTTTGTCACACAATACTTTTTACATGTAACAAACACATTACTTTGTCTCCTGTCAATACAATCTAACAAAGATGTGTTTTAATATTCCATCCAGAAGAACTTCAGGACATTTTACTAACAAGTAAAGTCTATAAGTCTTCAATCTCACCTAAATTCATTTAAAAAAACAAAGCTATTTCTCTTCAGGGTAAGGAAGACAATAAACCTGTCTCATATTTATGTAACTGAATGCAGCTGTATTTAACTCAACTTATTAGAAATTAAAACAAAATGGAAAGTCAAAGAGATGCTTTTTTTACCACCACACAGGGCTTTCTTGTGTCCTCGCCAGCAATACATACAACTTGTATTAATATATCAAAACTTGTATGGATGGACGTTGATATGTGCTCCTGCAGGTGGAGTTACACATCTGCTCAACCTAAAAAAAAACTTATTTTGTTGTGCACATGCTTATTAACTGCTGCTCCGCTGTAATCAGGCCTGACTCGGTCTCAACTCTTTTTGCATTCAGTCTGGACTCAACCTCACCTTAAGTCTTTGTTAATTTGCTCCGGCCTCCCCTCGAATCTGTCAGACAGACAGTAAAAAAACAACAGTAATAACTCACTCCTTGGCTGATTAGTTGCTGGTGGCGGTTCAAGCGAGCGCTGGGAGCCGCAGACGGAGTGGGAGGACGAGTGCAGCTCCTCCACCGAGGACTCGGGACTGTCTGATACCGGGGCCAAGGAGATCTGAGTGTCCAGGTCCAGGAAAGGGGAGAAGGAGAGCCTGGTCGGGTCGATGTCCTGGAGCTGGTTGATGATGTCGCTGATGGACTCCTTCATGCTGTCAAGCTCCTTCACATTCTGCTGGTTAGTGGCCTGAAGCCCCGAGGTGCTCATAGTCGCAGCCTGAGAGGAGCAGGAAGAGGTCCAGACAAAAATACAGACCAAAAAACAGTTAAAAACACCAAACCGGCGCACACAGGCCAGTAAAACCACCTCCATTCTCCTCAAAGTGTTAGAGAAATAAGTCTTTAAAAAGCATCACACAGCATTTCCTCTTTATTAAATGGAGTTATACATTTACTTTCTTTCAAGCATCTGGTGGAACACAAAAGCGACAGACACATCATCATAAACCCAGACACAATATTGAAAAGAATTAAAAAGCGGTCAAACCCAAAAAGTTTTTTTACGTCCTTTTATTAGTCTGTTCTAAAAATATTCAGTTTACCACTTTAATTAGCAAAGTAAGCCTCCAAAAGGCATGCACTTATCCTTCAAAACCAAACTTGACTTTATGTGTGATGTCAAACGGGTCACGTGAGGAAAGGGGCTTTTTGGGGAATAAAGGAAATCAGTGTTGATGTGTCCGTGTTGTACAATCATCAGCACGGACAGGAAGTCACAGTTTATCTTCCTCTGCCTGCAGGTTTGAACCGTTATCATTTAAGATTTTGGTTTTCAGGAAACCATTTCATACAACAATATACACTTAATAATAATATGAAACGGGACTAATTAACAGCTCAAAATAAGAACAGACTGGCACACACTGTCAAAAATACATATTTATATTCCGGTTTTCAAAAGATAATCCACACTCAGACTCAATATATTTGAATGAACTATTTGATATAACTAAGGTTTGATATCAATATGAGTCTGTAAAATACTTAAGTTTGGGTAATGTATAAATACTTTACACTTATTCGCTGTCATTCCGAGAGTTAAATGATTGATACTCCCACATATACATCTTCTCATCTTACTTTTTGAAAGAAAGTGAACACATACATTTCCTTTTTACTTTGCAAAATGTATAAAAACTGCTAAATAACTCAGTGTTAAATGAAACAAAGGTGTTCCTATTTTCATTATGGGCCAAAGGTAGAAATGTTAGGATACACGTCACATTTTAAGCATTTTAGCACAGCACAACCTTTATAGCTTGTGACCCCGTATCTCATGTTATGACCTCAGTGTGAGCAGTGATCTTTGTCTTCCAGGATTTGAAGGATTTAAGGCATTAAAAGGTCAAACTATCCAGTCTTCCACTTATTGTTATACATTTCCAGAGGCCTGGAGCGATGACTGTATGCAATACTAAATTTCTAATTTTGAGGATGTGTATAGGCCCAATGAAGTTAAAGTATATGCAGTATTTCACAAGAAAATATAAAACCATAGAAAAAAGTGGGATGAAATCAATTAGTTTCGGTAAAATATATATTTCTTCTTGATCCTTCCCTCATATTCATAATGGGAGCCTTTACATAATGTCAGGATTATGTCACACAGCAGGGCAAAAAAAGTTAGTTCAAAAATACTATTGGGATTTCTGAATGTACCTTAAATTACATTTAATGAAGATATAAGACGGATATAATTTGATTACCAGTAATGTATTTAAGTGCATTTTCTTAAAAGTTGTTGTACTGTAACTTTTCAGATAATACACATGTGATCAGTTTATAAAATGTGATGCGTTGTTATCAACAGTACATGAAGCATAATATTTTAATCCTATAGCTTCATCTCGACCAACTAACATAAAAGTAAGACAATTAAACAATACAACACTGACAGTTGACACCATATACGAGTACTTTTTATGCCTAAAGTACATTTCATTGGAAATACAAAAGTACATTTGAGTACAATTTGAATGCAGGACTTGTACTTGCTAGGGAGTACTTTATAGTATGCTTTTACTAAAGTAAATGGTTCGAATACTTGTTTGAACACTAATGGTGACTTTTAGGCTATAACATAAAAACTCTAAATAGACTTCTAGTAAGGCGATAACTCCAAAAGCGTCAGATAAATAGCACCTATCCTGCGCCATTTGGTCTGCCGTTATTGGAACTGCAGCTTTTCATTGACATCTGCAGACTGAGTTTGGAGCACTTTCTTCTGGATGTTTTTGGCGCACTTTCAACTGTGGAATCGGCACGCAAATCTGCGGCGGGGATGTTTCTCCAAACAAATGGGAACTTTACCATGTATAGAGCGCGACTTAGGACTCGACAGGCTTTTGGGTCGGAGGGAATAAATCTGAATGGAGTTTATCGTGGATGTGGAAACGCGCGTAGGGGGCAATGTGCTCCTACTCCCCGCTGAAAAAAATGACTTTTCTCCCGATGCTGAGCAATCATTTATTTTTACAATCCCTCCTGCACAAATCAAGTAAAGTGAGGTCTCGTGTGGTTTAGTACAGCGGCTGCAGGAAATACCCAATTTGGTGATAAATAACTCGAACGCGCCCCCATGAATGTGCGCGTAAAGGACACACAAGTCTTTCTCAAAGAGCAGCGCTGAAACCTTAAATTATGAGGCCGTTCAGCAGCAATTACAACAGTTAACAATCAGATTTCAGACACAGATGTGAATTAATGTAGGGCAGTGAAATGCCGGTCTAACGCTTTATTCAAGCAGAACCATGCCGTGTATAAATGGACTTACTTTAGTCGGAGATTACAGAGTAATTTGGTGAGTTTACTCTTCTCGCAGTACAAAACTAAAAACCTCTCCGTCCTTCTCTTCCTTTCTTCCCTCCCCCTCCGTTTGCTTTTTGTCTTCCAGGATCCTGAACTTCTGAATCAAATTTCAGGACGGACAAAATACTAGGATTTTCCTCCGCCCACAAGAGTTTTTTTCTTTCCTGGGTACCATGTCCAACACCATATGGAGCAAATAAAGCCAGAGGAGGAAGAGGAGGAGGCACTTTGTCTCAGTTTACCTCCACATTCATTCAACATTAACAATCACATTCATCACAAACACGACTTTAACTAAACAGGATAGCAAACATTTACACTCAAACTAAACCTCATACTTCTTAATATTCAGACAGGGTTAAAGTGTGCACTACTGTGTAATGACTTTACTGCACTGTTTAAGTCCTGGAGCCATTACTCTGATTTCATTACAATGAACTACAAGATGTTCACAGAAAGATTATATCTACTGTGGAATACGTTTACAGCTCCCTTCGTTTTCATATGTACATATAAACATTTGTATTATTTATGAATGGCTGGTTACATAATAATACAATTATTTAGGCCTATATAGTACATTCATATAATAAAAACATCCTAAAATAGGGCATTAAAAACAGAGCAGAACAGATTGATTGTATTAAGTTTTGCTTTTCTATAATAACATAATTTGAACAGGTCACATAAGCTCACTTTTTACAATTTAGTAAGATTTTATATTTTAAACAATGAATTAATTGATTTGAATTGTATTTATTTGAGTGATTAATTGCGCCGATTTAATTTCTCAACAAACCTTTTAGATGATCTACCAGAGATGCTGTCAAAAACCTGAGGCATGCAGATGAGTTTAATATAGCAGCATTTCTCTATTGATACGGTAAACTGTAATCTCTGAAAGAGATCACACTTATTCAACACATCTTTTCCATTTGCTTCTCTGAACCAACACACTGGTGAGTTTCCTGCTGCCCAGGAAGTGACGTTTTATTTGCTCAACATTTTAGTAAAATAAAACCACTACACCACAGAAACACCATTTAAAACTCAGAGAAGCTGTCCAAAAGATAAACCACAATACCTGACCTTATTGAAACACACCAGCAGGCAGTCTTGTGACAATATCCACAGCCGTGCACTTTAGCATCTTCCTCCTTTACATCACTCTGATGTAGCTTTCATGACAAACTGCTCACCTCACATGTTGAGAAACTTAGATCTAGTATTCAATCAAATAGTATTTCACTAAACTGAAACAGATTATATGCGAAAGAAAGACAAGAGTGACAGAAGTGCTTTATTTTTCCGATTTATTATCGATGATTTCATTGCATACAAAATAACTCATATCTAAAATATACAGAGATAACAGTTAATTAGCAATATAATCAATAAATAAAAAAAATCACGACTATTAACATCATATTTCAAGTTTTGTCTTGTAAAAATATAAACAAAGCCTGGGCAGCAGATATTGCCCTGTGGATTGAGGAGAAACCGGGTTTTGGTGACGAACGACCAGCAGAATGTTTGAAATACCGATGTGCCGCCTTTTGAATTCATCAGGGAGGAGAAAGGAGGGAGAGCAGGTCCGCCACAAACGGTTAGCTAGTTCCTACCGATTCTGCTTTTGGCCAAAGCATAAAGAAAGCAAACATGAGCCGTTAAAGTCAAAGTAGTTAACGTGAGGGAGGGTTTGGGGGGGCGGGGAAGAGTCCGGTTAGTCCTCTGACAGCAGCCGGTGGAAGTGGTCCTTTCTCTTTTTCAGCACCTCCCGAAAATCCTCCTGAAAAAGCACCACAGGAGACATTGGAACTGAATGATGAAACCGGAGGAGGAAAGACAGCAGATGCTGCAGCCGATAAGCAGCCGTACATAATGCACTGAAGAATAAAACTCATATACAAAAACAATCTGGTTCACACTTCAAACTACAGTCCTGAAACAAAGCCAACGTTACAAGGAAACACTTCCACGTATTTCTAATATGATTACCCATCTGATACCAGTGCCGTCTTTCTCCCAAATGTTAAATCTGGAGGGCTGCAGCTAACAATTACTTTAATTATCCATTATTATACAGATTTTCTAAATTAATGGCTTTGCCCATATGTTGGAGCTGCAACAATTATTTGAATAATTGATGGCTCTTATGATCTGTAAACTTGTTTTCTCGCTGTGGCTGAGTGAAGGCAAGTAGTACAGTTACCACTGAAATAACATTTTTAATACGAGTCAGTCACATACCCAATCCAGAGTATCAGATAAGTGAATCCCTAAATGTTCAGCTTTTAATAATTAAATAACTTTACTTAAATCCCCAAATATCTAACTTTGGCGGCTCCAAATGTTCTCATAAAAAACAAAATGAAATACAGACAGAGGCAGCTATCTACAATCTAATACTTGCATGTAATAATCATAGGAGCTGATCAAATGACAGACATACCGCTGCAGACAGCTTCTCCATGTAGGGGACGAGCTTCTGGAGTTCTCGGTCCTCCGACTCTCCGGACCAGCTCTTGATGGGAATTGTGTTCATCAGCTGCAAGACACCAAAGACTTAAATATATATACGGCATTGTAATTCTTCTCAGTGTAGTCGCAACGGCAAGACAATACCATCGTCTGATAAAAGGAATTTCTCTTCCAAGTCGGACAAAAGAAAGCAAACTGAACATCAATAATATCTTTGATGTTATTAAAAGATGAGTCTGATGAAAGATAAACCCCAGTGCTTACATGGTACGGGTATGTGTGGGGTGCGTTGTCCAGGACAACAGTCTTGGCGGCATCCCTCCCGAGAATGCTGAGATCTTTGATGTAGTGGCCGAGGACGCAGGCGCAGTCGTCCTGATACAGGCGATGTCTATAAGAGACGTCATCCACATGTTAAACACAGTTTACACCCGTTTCTGTGAAGCAAGCAGTCATTTGATGAATTGAACATGAATGAGAAGCAAAGTTGAAGGAATATTTCATGATACATGCAGCATGCCGATTGTACACAGTACACATTTTCAGTGTGGGGATGTTGCACACACTGACCGCTTTTTCTGGATATCATGTTGAATTATATCCGTTTACTGTCGATTATCTGTTCACTTTTACATCCCGTCTATGTGACATTAACAACTTGAAGGCAAAAGGAACACTACTCCCTAATATCCTCACTATTATAATTCACGTTGGTTAACAGTCAGCTAAATCCCTCACACTGTCGAACATTAGAGTGGCCGACTGATGGTACGGCCACCAACAGCCCATGTAACATTGCTGAGCAGCGTCAGGAGGTCAGTGTGCTGGTCACAGACGGGTCAGCAGCAGGCTAACACTCGCTAGCTGAGCCTGACAAGAGTGCACGTCTCTGCGGTGGAGCAAAGAGTTTATGAAACACAAGTGGAAGCAGATCCTTTTGAGACATACCGAAACAGCTTTCTCTGGGGGTCCAGGATGTTTAGTATCTTCTCAGCGTATTCCTTCTTTGCACATGTGTAAACAAACAGCTGGAATAGAACACAAACAGCAGCTGGAACCGATTCCACACAACTCCACAAAAACACATTTAGTTTTCATATAGAAAGGTTGACATATATTGGATCAGATGAAAATAAATTAAAAGGGGAAATAAATAGGGCATGGCAATATGGCTTAGAATAAAATATATATTTTTTTCTACATCACATTTTTATGAGTCATATATTCTATTTTTTTCCTTCACCAATGTGAACAAAAAATATTAATATAAGGCGAGTCACTATTAAACATTAAAGTCACTATATATAAACAAAACTGTAGATGGAACTAGCCAAATGCATCGTTAAATGACCAGATAATTACATTTGATATCAGATTAACTCAAACTATACCTCATAGATTTTTGCCATGGACTGCAGAAACTCTTTGACATGTGGCCGTAGGATCATATAGACCTGTTGATGAGGGGCAGGAAAGAGGATAACAGAATAAAGTAACAAGTTTATACATATTCACTTCCTATTCAATTAACTAAAACAGTCAACGGAAAATAAATATTTACTTGCAATTCACTCAAACATAAACAGTTGGATGTTAATGTGCTAATCCACTTTTAATCACTGACTGAAATAAGAGACAACATGGTGGTGAGTGTTATTGTCAGTTCTGGTATTTCGCCACATTGAGACTAGATTTCCTCATAACTCCTGCCATCCCTCACTGAAGAGGACAAATGCAAGGAGTCAGCCAATCATCTTTTCACTCTTTTTTTAGTGTGCTTGAGATACAGATACAGAAACGTGCAGTGAGTGGTCACCTTGTACTGATGGTCCTGGAAAGTTGTGTGGAAAGTGTACTCTGCTTCCTCAATCACATTCAGAGAGCTGAACATCAGGGTCTCCTCCTAGAAGGACGTGGATAAAAGTGACTCAGTATTAAAACCCAAGACTAGGAATGAGTACCCAAACCAAGTATTAAACGGGCGTCGGTGCTAAATTATGAAACACCAGATTATTGGTCCTTATATTGGTTGGGGCTAAACTCTTCCTATTACACGCATGCGTGAGACCAAGCTATCTTCCAAATCATCATATGAAAACGCTATCGAGACATCAGAGCACAGAGCCTGCGGTAAACCAGTAAAGCCTTTATTTGGATACATCGGCGACATAATCAAAATAGGCCATAAAAACCGTCAGACAATTAATTGTTCAATCACTTTTGCCTCTGAAAATGGGGGGGATTTTGTGAAAAGTGCTTTAATTGCTAAACGGTTAATGTGAAAAAAATGTTACAGTTATACCCAGTGAATTAAAGCTGAACATTTAAATTAGAAAAATGGTGTCAGTCCAAATATATATGGCCTTTACTGTATCTAAATGTGATTGTGCCCATGGGTGAGAGCAAATGCTCCAGAGGAATAAACTCACCAGGTCGACCACCAGCGTGGCCTCCGGGGTGCTCCTAGTCTTGGGGGGAATATCTATGAGTTGGGGTTGGGAATGCTGAGACTGCGACGGTATGTTCTTGATGAACGTGAAGCTGGAAAAGGAAATAATGCTCTTAGAAAGAATCACAAACAACATTAATTGAAAGAGCAACACTTATTATTTTAAAAGTAATAGTCTCCGTTAACTTCCTGGATATGAAAAAGTATTTTCAAGATATTATCTTGTAAGGGTGTAGGATTGTTAAATCACCATGAAATCAACGTAAAAAGGGTATACTTCTGAAAGAGGCTTTATACTTACGGATTGAAGATATCATCCTCCTCTTCTGCAGCCAGAAGGTCAATGGAGCCAAAACCAAACATGCCTTGTTCTGGGCTCATCAACACATTGTTTCCAGCACACTTCACATCTGGACAAAACAACAACAACAAAGTGTACAAACTGTAAGCAAGACATGTCTGTTTGTCTTTGAGAAACCAGGAACATGTATTACTTTCAGCATATGTTTGCCATATTTGATAAACTACACATTATCTAAATGACGAGATGGTCTTGAGTACGTAGTTCCTGTCTGTACTATGTGTTAATGAATGCCTTATTAATTGTCAAAACACAATATTATCAAAGGAATGACCAAAGTGGAAGATAAATTGTGTGAGCTCATGACATCAATGGCTGCTGAGCAGTTCAATGGGCTCACAATGTTCTTTCTATTTGATGCACCCAGGGGGGGAATTTACCACAAGCCATCAAAACAAACACGCTGGTACATTTATACCATGGTTAGTAAGTGAGTTTACTTAACCAGACACTTCCGTCAGAAGAAAATAAATAGATTTTCTTTAAGTGAATGGTAAAGCAGTGATGGTCACAAGAACATTTTTATTCTCCCACAAAACATATTTGGTGGAACCGTTGATGACTTTTTGAGGTCTTGCATTCATGCAAGTTCAGTCTGATTAAGGCACTACAGTCCCTAAGTAGAACAGAGAATTGCAGTGACAATAGCTGTACTCACTCTCTTTGGTGGGTGTGAGGAAACGCACGATGGGCAAGTAGATGTTTCTGGCTGTTGTATTGCGAGGAGATACTGGGTCGATCTCTGACAGTATTCGCTCATGACGCATGCTGGACCTGATCGGAGTCTTGAATGCCATATCTAGACCACAAGAAGCAATCAGTCAGATGTGTATTTTTAAGAGCAGTGGACATTTTGAGGAATTCATATTCATGAAAAATCGTATATTAAAAACATACCAGTTTCTCTGTCATCAACAGCGATGGCTCTCTTCCTTGGCCGGCTACGGGGCATTGGTCGCCGTGTCATTATGGGAATTTCGTCATCTGAGTGGTGGGAGCCACTATCCAAGGTCTCATTATCCTACAAAGTAAACATGTTTTTTTTTTTAAGTCAATGATGAAAACTAGAAGTGCCATCGTCAAGATAAATTAGGACCAAAATACCACCCACCACGTCAACTTCCCAAAGCAATGCCCAAAGATGTGTTATTGTTTCCCTACATTGGCAAGATTTGCTTCGGAAATGCATCCAAATATCTGTGTAACTGAAGTGGAAAACATACTCCTAAAATACCACGATTGTCTTTAAAGAAGCTAGAAAAGCTACACAAAGTAACCTAAGGGTGTATTGCAAAGTGTTGAATACGTTTGTCCACTACATTCTGTAGACAGTTGCATTGATAAAGAGGAGAAAGATCCGAGATTGTGAGAATTTCGATGGCCTCTCAACCGCTCTCAAGTTAGCCAACAGTGCTAGCGGTGTTCACTTTAGGGGGAAACGAAGGGTTAGGACTGTGCAGGATCAGCTGTGCCCGCCGCACGATGTGTACCTAAGCACGTGCGGCTATGTCTACAAAGCACAGATAACAGCACATACACACACAGAGGGAGAGCGGCTTCCTTCTCTGCTCAATTGGTCTTTACTCCATTAGGTTAGTGTATAACTTGGTTAAACCAAGACACTGACAACATCTTAACTTTGGCCCTTCTCATGGTAGCTAACGTAACACTTAACTAGCTAGCTACGTAACGTAGCGTTAGCAGTTTCGAGATAATGCAACTAGCTACTAGACCAAGAATGAGACAAGAGGACAATCAGTTAACTAGGGAACACAGTGAAGCAAGCAGGGGGAAAGCCACCTATTGTGCAGATGCTGCTACCTAGCTAACTGTTAGTTAGCACCGCAGTCTGACGTCAACGTGTTGTTTAAACGTCCAGATCATAAGAGTACTGACACTACTGGTTTCTTTCAGGTGTGTTCCCGATTGGGAAACGAATGGTGCTTTAGTTACCTTAGTTTCTCTCGGCGTCGCTTTGTTGGACAGTCGACGGTTGGTCCGCGGCGTCTCCACGCTAGGTGTGACGTTAACGGCTTTTTGAGACCTAAGTCTCATTTTTCCTTTTCACGTGTGATCTATGAAACCATCGACACACACTCCACTCCACTGTGATGAAGTTAATTCATCTCAATCTTGTGCTTTGGTCCGTTTGTTTTGTTTAACTCTGCTAGGCCCGCTTCAGGAGACCAGTTTGTTTAGCTCCGCCCCCCTTACCAATGTATTTTCTCGAATCATTTAAATCTGCCGGGGTGCGATAGGTTTAGAACCGCAGACACTATTGTTGGGCGGTGCTTCAGAAAGACCCAGCGTCAAGGTGAGACGCGAGTCACGTTGCAGGTTAACAGCGACACATGAACTTTGTTTTCAAACGCAAATTTACAATGAAAATCTCTTTAAATGAATAAATAGATTAACATGCGAGAGAAAATCTGAGATCAAAAAATTATTATTTGACAAAAAAAAGGACTTTTGTCATTATAAACATAACTTTGTACTGCACTAACCAAAAGTAGGAATTGAAGAAGTGTTGGCTTATATCAACCAAGGCTTCATTTTACAGCGGTAGAAAAGGTATTCAGTAGATTTACTCAATACAAAATTTAATATAATGTGTAAATACTTTTTGGTGCAAGCATCAATATAATGAACACATTTTAAATAAGGACTGAGCTTTCCCACTAAAAAGGATGGAACATATTTCATATAACTTATTTTAGGATACATCAAAAACTCTGGTAACATTTAAGAAAGGTGATATTTTATTAATTTCAGATTCAAAATAAAAGTATTCACACAAACACATATTGAGTAAATAGACAAGAATAGCTCTTCACCCTTCAAAAACAAAGAAAACAAAAACAGTTGCATTTCCTGCCGCCACTTTACTGTTACTGTTGTTACTGGTAGACACCCCATTCATTAAAAAAAAAAGTATTCTTTTTTTTAGAAAAAAGGAGGAATAAGCACACATTAATAATAATAAAAAGACTGAAACACCACTCATAGTACCAACAGCGGTACTAGAAGCAGCACTTGTTGTAGTAGTAGCTGTGGAGCTGGAGGTTCCCTATTGTTGATGCTCAAATAAACCTGTACACAGAGAGAGAAATAGAGAGAGGAAGAAAGACACCCCAGAGTCCAAAATAAACCTCTCCGTCACTTACTTACCAGGGTGATAAATATGTCTGCTCAGAATATTTGTATTTCTTTCCAGTCGAGATAATAATATAAATACGCCAACATACTTTCAATTCAATACAAGCTCACATGATTGTAACTAATCTTAAGCACTAACCAATACTGGTATGTTGGAGTTAATGTCAGACCCTGGTGCCAACTCTCACGGCCTCTTTGTGTACCCACTAAACTGTAACTTCAACTTGGTTAAATATGTCAAACTGGAGGTAGAGGTAGATTTCCCTGAGAACTTGTAAGAGCCAAGAGCCTTGTTTCCATTCTGAAGTTAACTTGAAGACACATGAAGTCAACACACACTTCACATGCATCCATAAAATAATCCTCATCATTATCGCTATATTAATGAATCAGCTCTTAATGTAATCTCTGTGTGCAGGGGTTGCTACAGCATACCTTTTTGAAAAAGCAAAGAAGGAGCAAAAAAACAACATGAACATGATATAATTCATAGCCCTTAACAGCCATATTTCAGAAATATTCTATTTAATGCATCTTTGTAATACATATTAATTCATACAACAATTGTCACAGCAGAAGGCATCTTGTTAATTCTCATTTTCTTTGTCCACAGTCCTCCTGATGGAGGGAAAGTCAGTGGTGAAGTTCAGTCGAAAGCCCCTAAACCCCACATGCACTGTAACCCGTAAATGGTAAAGAATTTCCATGACAGCAACATGTGAACAGGAGTCAGTCAATTTTCCAAGAAAGACACTCTGGATCTAGTAAGGTTTCAAGTGGTTCTTTAGCTACGGCAGTATTTCAAGGTAAACATTTTAATGTTATAGCACATAGCAAGCAGGCCAACCACAAGACACTCTGAGGGTTTGTGCTGATTGGGAGTCAGCCCATGAAAATCACTACATTTTCCTTACTTCCTTGTCAGGAAATCCAACTCCAAGACAAACAAAATGCATTAAGAATTTGAAGAAAATGAGTCCAGCTGAGTCATTGTTTTCCGATCTGTACAACAGCACATGAATGCACCAAACAAGCATACTTTAGAAATCAAACCAAGAAAAAAAAAAAAAACCTGCATTACCACACAACATTAATGTAACTTTGACAGAAAAAAACACCCAGAGATAACTCGTCTATCTCGTCATAAAAATAAGCGGCTACAGACACATAAAAAGCAGCTGGTAGCATTCAGATGCATTCATACCTGTCTGAACCAAAAACCTGCTAGAAACTCTTTTCAAAACTCAGAACATCCTCTGGTTTCATACAGAGTTAAGACTAATGCAGTTTTCACAGCTACCATTGCTCCAATATTTCCTTAAACATGGAGGAACCTGCCCGACCACAGCTACAAAGAAATGTTCAGTGGAGAATTTTAATGTCCCATGATGATCTTAAGATGAACAAGGAACACACTCTCGAAACACTAAAAGGGAAACAAACACTGAAAGTTCATTTGTTTGCAGTCATAGCTCAGACCTGTTTGCATCTCCATTTAGGGAATCTGAACTGATTGTGCGTCATAACAAAAACCTTCCACTGAGGGGCGCTCCTAGTGAAGACATTGAAGCTTGAACAAAAACCCTCAATGATCCCTGGTTTCCCCTTAAACACATGTGATATCTGATTGTCTGTGGTCATTACAATCTCTGTCATACTCAAAATCTTTATGAACCTGCATCAGCAACATTTTGATGATGTTTTCCTGCTTGAACAATAATAATGTTGCGGCTGAAGCAAAGCAATCTGCTTTATTAGTTCTTCAACCTCAATGAGTGTTTTGAGGTATACTTATGTTGTCATAACGTCTTCTAATTGTCGCTACCACGCAATTAAAAACCTTCCCTGAAGAGAGAGCAAGAGAGCGGCAGTACCTCCACTGTTCAAATGCAAATATCTCACAAAGCCGGTCGATGGATATGTACGATAAACATGGATCCATTGAAAGGGGCAGGTGCTTGAATGTTGCCTGAGGGGCCAAAAGGTCATAGGGTCAACTCCAAAAAAGCAATGCTGATCCTTTAGATCAGTATTGATTTAATTGTGTTTCCTCCAGCAGCCCTCCCCCCAAACTAATGCTTTCAGCCACAGCATTTCTCTATTTGATTGTCAGCCATTACAACTGTGACATCTGCTACTCACGGGGAGAGAGAGAGTGAGTATCTTGAGGAATCTAGGAGAAAGATGACCCTAAAATCTAAATTTAACTTTCACCTTTGGTCTTTTTGTCCTAATTATGGCCTCTAAACATTAGCATAACATAGAACCATTGCTGTAAACACCATTTAAAGAGCAGCCGTTTTTCAGACACATCAACTATTTCATTGGTTGAGTTACACGTAGGCGGTCAATGCCAACGCTTCAGACTGATACCCAGTGAGAAAATGCAGAGGTTATGAAGGGAAACCGGACCGTCTTGCCTTGCTGCTTAGTCATGATCTCGTTCAAACTGTGTCCAGCTATAGAGCCAGCAGCAGCCACCCTGTGCCACCTTTAGGTCAGGGAAGTAATATATGTTGCTGTTGTGGTGACACTAGTGCCACCTATAGGCAATTTGTGTCCCCTTTGTCACAGCTTTATCAGAGTGTTTGAGGTGTTGTATTTATCATTTTAAAAGCAGCTAAACAAGCAAGTTGACTGATCAACATTATCGACAAGCTTCGGGATATTGAAAAAAGGTAACCGACAACAACACACAAAGAAAACCGCAACTATGAAGACCTAAAAGGGAAGCAGTAGTAGCTCTCACTGCCTGCAGGTGGTGACATCAACACAAGTCAAAACTGTTACCTTTCTTGCCTGTAGGTGGCGCAGTTTGTCATGCATTGAGCTGGTCTGATAATGCCTCAGCAGTGCGTGGTTCCCTGTTACATTGAGATATAACTCAACGAAGGAGATTCAGCCTCTGACTAACTTTATTTTGTAGAAAGTAAAACAACAAGTGAGGCTGGACAGCCTCCTTTACTATTTTACTAAACATCATTAATGATTTGATGCGTCTTTGAATGGAAGTTGTTAGCTGTCATTTTAGAAAGAGTACTTCTCAAAAGTGACCAGTGTTTGTGTAGCAGCTGTTGGTGATTTCCCACAGAGGAGAATACAGAATCAAAGCCGCGACAGCCATCTGGTGATATTTGACTGGAACAGTAAAAACTGATTAGACTAAGGTACTGCTGGCTCTCTGGTCATCGCATGCTGTGTTAAGGCCTTAGAACAGAACCCATATACAAAGCCTGATTTATTTCCTAACGTCAGTAGGAATGAGGCTGCTTTGCATTGGTGTGGGGTTGGGGAGTGGGTACGGGGGGGACGGGGGAGGGGAGAGGGGGTAGAGTAACAATCTTTAACAGTCCAGAGAGGTAACACAGGTTAAAGTTCAAAACGCTGAATGATTGATCTCTCTCAAAATGCAGAAACACAACTACACGTTAATGATATGGTATCTCCACTGAGACTGACTTCACTTTTTAAACATCTAACTCGAGTGAGTGTCCGTACAAGCACTAAAACACAGGCGAGCGCTCAGCCGCAGTTATGATTACCTCTGAGATCACATTGTCAAAAGCCCAGATTAAGCAACATCTAAAAACAGTTGAAAGATCACAAGACATTCTCTGTTATGTCCCTGACAGCCAGTCTCGAGGTGACCCGTTCCTAGTCACAGCATAGGATAAGAAGCACTTGGATCAGATGAAGCACTAAATCATGGAAAACACAAAGCTGAAACAAAAACATAAACACATGAAAGCATCCGTAATATATAATACAAAAGAATCACAACAACAACACGTCAGATATGAGCTGAAATAACTTTCAAGTTTCTTAAGTTTAGAAAGCGTCTCCTGACACCTGATAATACATGTGAGAGTCAGGAAATCAAAGCTTTCCTGAGTCGCTCCTGATGACTGAAGGGCTTTATCTACAAATACAGGCATGCATCTGTCTCGAAGACAATCACTTCACGAGAAGGCCAAGTTAGAAAAAAACATGAAAATGGATCTTTCCGAAGAAAAGGATGTTGAAAAGCATTGCTCTGTCAAAATATTCTACAAAGCGATGAGCAGACGGACACCTGAGAACAATTGAAAACGGCTATTATTCACATACTATCTGAACCCCAAACAGCAACAGTCAGTGTGGATGCTGCTGAGGCTCAGAAAGGCCGGCATGTTGCGGTGCAACGAGGAGGGGAAACAAAGAAAGGTTCATTTTCCCATCTGCACAAAGATTCCTCTCACAAAACAGCCATTTTTAGCATAAGCTTGACAAACAACCTGCACGATTGGCACAGATATACATTGAACTGGCTTAATGTCAACAAGCAGGTGAGGATTTTAGACTTTGCCAGTTGTCTCAGGAAGAAAAACCACAACAACTGCTTGAACTTGCAGCTGCGAAGCACTCTAGCTAATTCTATTACCGAGACTCTGGTAGCAATAAATAATGGATCAAATGGATCAAATGTATGAAACAGAGAACCAATATTCTTGCAGATTGAGATCCAGTTGTTTTACATTTCACTGGAGAATCTGTGGCACTGGTATGACGTGTAGGTCGGTACATAACAGGAGCGCAGACCTGCACTGTGCTCATCCAAAAATAGATCCAAAATGCCTGCCATGTGAATAAGGTTTTACACAGAATGAGGTCACAACGGTACATTGTTATATGCCCTGATAAAACAACATATACCTGTAAAGCTGTTGGGATTAAAAATAGAGGAAATTCATATTTTTTGTATTTTCTTTTATATAATTCTAAATATATATATTTTTCCTGCAGTGAGAGGATTATTATAGATTTAAATGATAAAACATAGTAAAGAGAATAACAATAATAACAATGAAAAGGTAAAATAAAACAAAGAAAAAATCTCTCCCCTGGAGGATAAAACATTGCTGTCAATCAGTAGCTGTGTTTGTGAGTGTAAACAGTGCATTGCCTTTCCTAGTTATTAACTTCTTTTGTTCTGTACATTTATGCATAAATAAATAATTCACAGGTTGTGCATACATATTTGTTTAGCATATACTGGCTCTCAGTTGAGATATTATTTAATCTTTTTGTTATAATCCGAAATAATTTTGGCTATGAAGAATAAAAGAGGTGAGGTTGGTGAGCGAAAACCTGAGATAGTGTAACTGAGTTTTAGTTTGTGTCTTTCTGTACAGTGTATGGTTCTTCTTTTTTTGGCATAGATTATTTAGAAAATGAGGTTGATTTTTGGCTTTACTTAGCGTGGAAATAAAAAAAAAGAAAGAAAGGGGAAAGGCTGTGGGTTTGTTAAGACAACTGGTTGCTAGAGGTTGAGGTAGGTGTGTGCTGCTGCTGCTGATGTGGAGCCACACGACTGCTGACCGTCTTGTTGGAAACGGACGACCCGACCGCACCGGACAAAGCCGACCCGGCTGATGCCTGAGCAAAAAGAACACCTGAAAGGGAAAGAAACAAGAAACACACAAATGAAGGTTAGAATACAAAGTATACATGTATAATTTCGTCTCGATTTTCAGATAAAGCCTAAAGGCAAAGTAAAGATACAGAGCTAGCACCAATTAGTTACATTGTGTCACTCCAACTAAAACCACAAACTGTTATTTTTACAAGGCGAAAATTAAACAAGGCTAGATGTTCCCCATTTCCAGTCTTTATGCTTTGCTCAGTGAATGGCCTCCTGGCTCTACTGTAGCTCCGTGCTTAATATCGAGGAAAATGTGAAATAATGATAAAAGTAATGCTGAAAAACTTAATGAGTTCCTGTTTATGTATTACATTAAAGTGGTTATTTCCTGGGAAGAAGGGAAGTGATCAGATGGGCACTCACCAGTGTACACCACTCCGTTGAGCTCCACTGACATGCTGATGCTGCTTGTGCCGTTGGTGGTGAGGTTCAGGGCCGAGTCCTGCCTGCTGTCTATAAGGAAGACAAACCCCAAAGTAGAGCTGTGTTAACAAAACTGTAGTTTTCTTGCTAAGTTTAAAGACTACAATATGTTTTTGTATCATCAGTCCAGAGTTGACTTCTGTCTAATATTCCTATGAACTAAAGGAGCAATTTAAGAACACAACATTCTCTCTCACAGGACAAACAATGTTGGGTGTGAATTTGCAAAAACGGTCATCATTTCTCCGAAGTCACCTGTATTTTCATTACTGAGAAACAGTTGAATCAGATAGATAGCAGCCAAGACAGACTGTTCTAAAAGATCAAAGTGTCTGGTGGCAGAAGGGAATCTCCACTCAGACACACACATGTACTGTGTATATGTATGCATGCTGCCTCTATGAGCTAAACAGGTCAACATGTAGGCCTGCTGAGGGTTACTTCCTCACTGTTGGGAGCTGTGGCTTGTGGTAAGAAGACAAGAAAGTATCTCAAGACATACTAACTGCCAGGAAGAAGGAGTTTGTGTGAAATTTAGCATGTGTAAATTATGGGGTAAACAATTAAATGTAATATTCTCAATAATGCCCACATCAGATGTAATGTAGTAATAATGATATGCTTTAAGTTTCATTATTGCTGATTCTTATAATTCTGTCTTTGGAAGTAGATCTCTCTGAAGATCATAATTTGTGTAGATTGATTATTGTAATTCTAAATACATGAGTATGGATTTTTAAATTCCTCAAAGCAGCACCCTGAAGGCTCTTTGGTTATCTACGCACATGTTACCTTTAGGCCATGTCATTAATCACAAGGGTTAAAAAATATATTATTTTGTGAATGATTTGCATATATTGATGTCTGTTGAACCAAATAATCAACACATTAGTTATACATCATACATTTTGAAATTACTGTTGAATTTCACATCAATGTGGTGACAAAATCAACCTTCTTCTGTCTAAAAAAAACCTCACTAAAGTTAGACCTGATTAGATAGTGGAATAATATGCACAAGGGGCACAGACTTCTTCTCCTGATGTGAAAAACCATGTCTCACTGTCTAACTTGTTTTGTTTTAGCTGAATAAATCAGGAACTCCACTGTGGGTTCAGTACCTTGGTTATTGATGCGGATATTCATGGGTATCTGAGCAGTCATGGCCAGCAGGTTGTGTTGCAGCGCTCTCTGCAGCAGTCGGTGGTGTTCCTCGGCCGGCAGCGCCATCTTCTTCTCTGGTGGCTCGCCGGCCTCTAGTTTGTCCCTCAGCTGCTCCAGAGCGGCCATCTGAGCCGCCATCGCTGTCTGAGCTGCTGCTGCCTGCATAGAAGCCATTGAGTGACCCGCCATGGGCCCAGCCGACAGGCGAGCCGCACTGACCCCCGGCAGCGGCTGGCCTCCATCCTCTGTTGGCCGGACACCACAGAGAGGGAGACAAGAGTGAATTTAATTAAAATACAACTGTGTTATAGAGGCAAGACATAAATGATGCGCCTTTGTAACCACACAGACAGAAAAACAGCTGGTCTGAGATACTTTGTTTTGATCTCTTCCAGCAGGGAGGACATAAAATCCATTCCTTCTAGATGAAGCATTGAGTTTCCTCCTGAAAAAGTACGATTCACTACATCTGCTTTTCAATTAGTAAATATACTGATTTGGTAACACCTTAACTCCACAGAGGAACTATCTTCAGGATTGATATATTCATTTAAAAATGGTACAGGTAAGTTGCAATAATTCAAAACCAAACATGAGGACAAAACCAAAAACATCAGTATTCAATATTCAGTCTCCATCCAAGGGTTCAAAGATTGACTCCAACAATGAATCACATGTGATGTGAATGCAGCATAATATGGAAACCTCACCTTTCTTGATCTTATGGATGGGGGTCAGCGAGGCCCCGTTGGTGCCCACTATCAGGCCCATACTGGATGAGGGGAGCTTTGGCGAGGAGAGCATGGTGGGCGTCCCGTTGGGAGAGTAGGTGAAGAGGGAGCTGCCAAAGCTCTGTCGCCGGCCCTCCCGCCGATTACTGTCAATGGCTGCCTGGAGCTCGTTGGGGTTGCTCAGACTCCTCTTATCACATTCATATGGGTACAGGTACTTCATGTATCTGAAAGGATTACATTGAATTTATGTTTCACTGAATGCCTGGCCACACAGGGAAGTCCTGAGATTTAATCTGCTGCTGAAAATGTCAACTACTTCCTAAAACTTAAATAGATGCAACGCTTTCAAACTCTTTTGGTTGGGCTGAACGATTCGTCTACTTAAAAGGGCTATTTGGCAGAGTTTACATATCAAAATCAGTTTTCTTTAATCTAGAACACGGTTCCAATCGATGTGCTACTCCCTCATTACGAAGGGGGTCGACTGTGGAACATGCACCCCATTGACATCGGGACAGACGAAACTCTGCACATCTTACATTGCAGACTAAAAACTAATTTGTTTAAATCTGTTAGAAAAAAACTAAAAAACTCTTGTTCACTCGTCTCTAAATAGGACTTGAAGCAGCTCAGCATACTTACTAAAGTTGATGTACTTGCATGAGCTTTGTTGTTGTACTGACATGGCTGAATGCACTTATTGCCTTCTAATAAACTAAATAAATGTAATGTCATTATAATTGTCTCAGATTGGGCTTGAAGACGTTTTTGAGGGATGGACAATAACTTGAGGAGATAGAAGCGGTGCAGCTAATTAGGAGTGAAAAAGTACTGCAATCTGAGCCGACTACAGGAACTGAGTTCAAACACAAGAGCTAATTGGTCGAACAAAATGGTTGTTGACATCTGATAGCCAGCAGCTCCACATGCTTGAAATAGCTGAGCAAAACAATAGGATTATGGGTATGAATTAAGGTATAGAAACGCAAATTAGTTGTATTATTCTGAGCAAGATTACAGTTAAAAAAAAAAAATAAAAAAAAAAAAACGCCCAATAAAATGGCTGCTTGTGAGATTGATTCACAGACAGAGAAAAACAACTGGAGGTGTGATCCCACTGTGTGTGTGTGTGTGTGTGTGTGTGTACTGACTGTGTGCGGAGGGTGAAGGCTGCACTGGTGATTGAGGTAGGCAGGTTGAGTCCCTTGGTGATCTCCCGCCACAGTTTCTTGTTGATGACCTCCACCAGGCCGCCCTTCTCTGTCACCAGCCTGTAGAGCATGTACAGATCCAGGACTTGCTTGGCCATGATGGGAATACGATTCACTGGGGTTCCTGTAATATCACACACAGAATAAATATTAAACAACACACTGCAATAGATGGAAACCTTTTTTCATGTTGACAGAATTATTGCTGGGTATATCTTTTGGGGTTTGACGGGTTTAAAAAGAGCTTTAACCATTTTTTAAAAACTGAACATGTTTGGGGAATGAAGTATGGTGTCTTTTTTTCAGCATTTGATTTTTAGTAGACAAAAACATTTAAAACACGTTACTCAACCTGACAAAACTGTTTTTTTGTCAAACCAAGTATGAGACAAAAATAAATGCCTTGGGAAAAGACCTTATCAATATCTCCAATACTATTCATCTTTGACAAATGTCCCTTTCACAGCAAGAAATAATCATTTAAACACAGACTGAAGACAAACACAATCTTAAGGCCCATGTTGGACATGAAATATGATCAACCCCAGATTTTAATATTAAGGAGTGATGCCTCAGCTATCGGTACGACCTGCAGATGGCGCTCTCTGATGCTTAGCCTATAGCTGGTGGCTCTTTCAGTTGTGAGCACATCTGATGTCTCATGACAACCGTTGCCAGCTGTTCTGATTATTTCATCCATGAATTCAACTTGTCAAATTAACAAGGCTGCTTGGTATTCATGAGAGAAGGAAGATCTGAAATGAGCCGTTAGGCATTTTGCCTCCCGGACATACAAATACAAATCTACACAATCAGTTTCCGAAATATGACAATGAGTTTGTTCACATGACAAAAACTGAGATAGTTTTAGTTTTTGTTTAGTTTACCAGTGTGCAGATCCTACATGGTGTTTGAGTCAGTGTGTGTGTGTGTGTGTGTGTGTGTGTGTGGGTGGGGGAGGGGGGGGCAGCAGATGGAAAGGTAAATCAATCTATTCATAGGCATCAATACACTGTTCTAGTTATAGCCTGGGAACGACGAGTGCCTGCGCAACCATAAAGCAATATTCTCCGAAAATGAATAAAGACCCCACCCATGTGTGTGAAAGATGAGCAGACAGTGCTGTGTCATATGTCAGAATGAGGCGGGGAGAGGGGGGGTCATCTCTCCAACTAAAGAGTCTATGTATGACACTGACTGTAGATAAAGCATGGAGATATAACATGGCAAGATAAGGACACTAAATGCATGTAGGTGGGCTCTAATGAGTTAAAACACACACACACACACGCACACAGTTACATACCTCTTTTTTGCATGAAGCTGAAGAGGTCATCCAGAAACTCCTTTCTCTTTGGGTCCCTATCCAGTTCATACAACTGTGGAGAGGAAGAGGAGGAAGACAGATGAAGCAAAAAAATATGGTTTTCTATAAAATGCAACAAAGGTTTGAGATCTGACATTAGAAAACCAAAGCAGAGGAATACCAGGGTGTCACATAATCAATCTGAATAAGTCATGGGGCATTGAATAGCTCACAATCGCGTCACTTTTGAAGGACATTCATCCTTAAAGAGCTGTTATGAGAAACCAATCAGTTTCCCTCTGATCATAAAACAAGATGACAGAGAGAGAAACTTAAAGAAATGCTGTGGTCCAGTCTGGCTTGATGAGAACCTGATGTGGGTCCAGCTGCTAGCGGGGCCCCGGGCTCTGGAAGCGTTCGGTGAAAGTTAGCAGTTAAAATGGGGCGCCAACTCGGGGGACTACAGTGAGGCCATTGAAGCCTCTGGTGGTTTCCCCGGACCAGTTTGCCACTGTGATAGTGAAACGTCTTGCGGGATGCCTTTCTATTTATGTGTCACCCACTTAATGCTAACAGTTGCTCTATCCTAGGTGGTAAGCAGAGGAGTAGCTTCAGTATCTACATATCACACATACGTATCTATGTGAGATCATTGAGTTTCACAATCTGTTATTGACAATGTGAAGTTATGAAACACAGGCACCACATTATTACTACACATACACAACAGCAAGCAGGCAAAGTCACATCTAACCCTCATGTTGTATACTCAAGTGAAGAACATTACATATCACAGGAAATCATTAAGCAGGAAAGGTACACCAATAACCATCACGCACTGAAGCTGAAGAAACAGGAAACTAATCAGCAACTGTTTCTATAATTGATTATGGCCAAATATGTTCTGGTCCCACCTTCTCAACATTGTGAAGATTTGATAGAAAATGTTGTCTTAGTTGTTGGTTGGACAAAAGAAGCAATTAAAAAAAGCTTCCACTTTATAGACCAAACAAGAGTCCTGTGTAATTGAACAAAACTAAAAAACTATTTAAATGTGGAGCTCAACATTTATGCATAAAATAAAATCTAAAATAATAAAATATCAGCGAATTGATTGATTGGCTTATTGTTGCAGCTCTATTACAATTTTAGGAATTTCCTGTCACATGCATTGGCTGAATCACTGATAAAAATCCCCATTGAACAAGTCTGTGTGCGCTAAAACTCAAACAAGGAGTCCGATAGAAGAATGCATGCTCACTTAAAATGAATTCAAATTTACTTGCTAAATCTACTCTGCCACCACATCGTCAAGTGAGGGCAAGTAAAACAACAATCTGCAGTCAGTCACTAAAATGTTTCTGCATTTGCTTTAAATCACCCGGCCAGAGGAAATGAAAAGGAAAGGCTCGTCAAGCTGAAGTCTGGTATGATTAGTGACAGTAGTGGCCTCTTACCACTAACAGACTGCCCCTCATTGTGGCATTCAGCCCTCATTAGTGACACCAAGTTGCCATGAGATCTTATAGTCTTGAGGGTAGGGGGGGAACAGAGGAGTGCGGAATGAGGAGGGTTGAGGTGGGGGATGCCGTCTAATGCACAGGCCTGCTGGTAAAGGGGGGGGGGGGGGGGGCTGTAATTACAGGATGCATGCATTTTGTGAAGTGCCGCACCATAAATCTTGGAAATTACTCCCTAAAATCCCATCCCCCCCATGTTGCTTTATTTGCTCTCCACCCCCCCATCCCCCTCCTCTCTCTGTCCTGATCACACAAACAAATATTTCCCTGGTGGCGTGTGTGGTGGGAGCACTGTCACATAGAAACAAGAGGAATAATGTTCAGATCCCTGTCGCTCCTGATGTGCAGGGTTAAATGGCATGAGCAAGTTTCAAGACGCAGTTCAACCATTTATTTCTACAAGGACACCAGCAGTCAGTGTGAGCAACACTACACTGAATTAACTATCAGAGCTGGAAATTGTCATGGTCTTCCGCAGCAATTTGAGGACGTGTAACAGCAGCGTAACAGTGTTGACATGGCAGTGTGTTGATTAGTTTCACTGTTTCCCTGCCAACTGAAGGGGCTGTCACACTTCAGAGTCTACAGTGAAGTGTGAACTGTGTAAACACGCTTACAGGATCCCTCTTACTAATGCATATCCAGTTTCTCATTCAGTATTTGCTATTCACATGAACATAGACACGATATCCTGCTTTTTATTGATGTGACTATAATCTAACATCTCCCGGTCATTCTGTCTTCCGCTGTGTTTCTAACATTTTATTTTGGAGGGTTGTCCTGCAAAAACTGGGATAAATGACAGTATTGGGGATACAGCTATGCCCTTCCTTCTTAAATAAATCTCACATTAGCATATGGGAGATTTCTTTTTCTGTCAGCAATGTGATTTTAGTCAACACAGCCTCAGACAATCAAATAACTGGGATAGTACTAGAATGATCTAGATAATGTCTAAACATTAACTGCAATACTCTTTAATCAAATAGGAAATTATACTTTTGAATGCCATTTTCTAATTAGCTTCTTTAAGTGCTGTTTACACTTCTATCTAAATCGTGAATGTATTTCGATTTTCACATAAACACAGAAGGAAAACCATCTTTAGGAGAAAGCTCTAAACAGGATTTGTCTAGTGGCTGCAAATGTACACATCACTCTTCATCAGCTAGGTTCAGTTTAAAACATGTCAACCTGTGTCTCGGACAGCAGCTGGTAATGGACCAGATATACATTATGGATATACATTATTGGAGACTGCAAAGATGACATCACAGTGAGGCACCTGGTTGACGGAAAGCAGCCAATCAGGATCCTGTTCAACCGACACCACCACTGCCACCCCTCATATTTTATTTTCATTTCTGTCTCTACATTCCTCATTGTCTTTCTTTTTTGTTGTTACTTTCTGTCTTTCTCACTCTTATCGCAGCTTCCCTCTCATTCGGATTATATTTTCCCTCTTTCAGCTCCACGTACACAACCCATATGTACACACACACACACACACACACACACACAAACACAAGCACGCACGCACACTAAGGTGGGTGTTGTGTACTTATATAATATGTGCACAAGGGCCCCTCCAGGATTAAAGCTATGCTATTCAAATAAACTAGATAAACCATGAGAAACTGGGCTAACTGGTAAAACTGTGAGCCGGTAAACGCCCCTTCACCGAATTCCCTGCAACAGAAAAAGACTTCACATTTCCTGATTGTTTAATAAGCTGCAGGGTTTACAGGACTCTACTATTCAAAACTCAAGCCACAATTACAGATGATAGATATTTAGTTGTAGCTAATTTAGAATTGGCATTTAAGACAAAATTAGTTCTGGTGACAGAGGAAAGTGAAGCAAATGCTGTCTGGTTGGCTGCCAAAGTAACAAGACGTCCGACTTCACAGCCCCACACAAACACGTACTTGGTGTTGGACTGTTTGATAATTTCCATGCATTAAGGTCAGTGACAGCTCGTCTGGAGCTAAATTATAAACAGGCCAGTAAACAAACTGGTTTTATACTGCAAATAATCAGTAACCAAAAAGCAGCCTGTTGCCATCAAGCAACGGGGGGAGGGGAGGAGGCTCCCGTCACCATTAATGCAAATAGAAGTTAGTGAGCCAGGGGCAAAGTGTCACATAGCACATCGAGGCTTTGCAACTGAAAACCAAAACTGAGAGGAGTCGGGGTATCGTCTGCATGCTCCTTTACACGTGCCAATCACCTTGAGGGGAAGCTGACATACACACTGACACACACACACACACTCTGGGTCAACGTTTAAAAAGAAAAAAATTATGATTGGAACTTTTTCTTTATGTGCAACAATCACCCTCACACTTTTAGGATTAGTCTTCACATTAGTTTATTCTTTTAAATGTTTGACCAAAATCGTGTTGCCTTGAATGTCATTCTTTAGGTGCAACTGGCTTCTTGAAAAAGCTACAGCACGCTGATGCAAATACAAAACATGACATTACACTTCATTAGGTAGACCTGTACAGAATCAATACAACTGTTCTCACATAAAGTTTATTTTCATGATGTCGATAATGTTTTCAAAAAAATATGTTTAGCATTGAGGTCATAGTGTGGTGGAAGATTTCTATGTTTGATCAAGAGGAGAGTTAAGAGCGGTTTCTAATATTCTGACACCCACATAAATATAAATAGGAGCAAACCATAAACCTGCAAACTGCACTGTTTATACTGACTAATTCCAAGTTGCAATAATATATCAGCTTGATATATTTATTCCTTTAAGTCAATTGAATACAGTGGTTGCCAGTGCAGAAGCCAGATAAAGATTCCTTCTTTTTGATACTTGTAGTTGTTCAACATCTTTTTTTTAAACTGATTAGTTACAGAACAAGCACAAAAAAGAGTCCTTGAATGTGATTATAACACTTTCATAGACAGCCTTTTAGGGTTAAGGAGAGATAACCTTGAGCTGTGGTTAATCTGTTGCCTACTATTTGTATTATTTAATGAAGTCTTTGTATTTTTCAGAAGAAATCAGGTTTACACTGAGACTAAATCCCCTTTCACCCAAAGCTGCAGGACCAGTTTCACAACTTTATTAACCTCGAGTTGTTTCTTCTCATGAATGAGATTAGTATGAACATATTTTCTACATGTCGTCTTACCTGATTTTAATTGTGAGCAACTGTCTGATTTATGCAAGGTTCCTTTGTGTTAAACATGTAGAGTTTAAGTTACCTCTTAAAAAAAGAGACAATGATGAAATGATAAGTGGTGGAGTCTCACAGATCAAAGAGCCAATTTGTAATCATAAAGAGGGGGAAGGGAATGTATGGCTAGCAGGGTGAGGGATTGGACGGGGGTGGGGGGTCTTGATACAGCTCATGAACACATGATCAGCCATATTCAAACACAGCATTGTTCCAGGCCAAAGCCCTTTTATGAGTGTCATTAATGCACCAAAGCAAACACAACCACCAGTATTGGCATGGCTTTACATGCATGCCTATGCTAACTGTCTTCGTATGGTGGACTATAGCTTACCATGCTTCACTGCGGTTCATTACAAACTGTAAAGCTCTGACTCACCACTGTGAGTTATTGTTGCTTTGGCCACCCGTAGGCGCTGTCATTGGTATACCTTCATTTATAAGGCAATCCTTGGTCTACTCCCAAACTACCTGTGTGTCTTCATCATGCAGAAAAGTGTCGGACAATACTCTTTGCGTTCTCAAGACTTCCTGATGCTCACCATCCCAAATACCAGAACGGAAATGGGGAAAAAGGCTTTTGTGTACTCTTCACCCTCATCATGGAATATGTTGCAGAATAATTTAAAACTCAAAGAACTGATTCCACTGGTTTTAAATATAAAATGAAAGAAATGGAGGCAGCTTCCCAAAAATGTAAATGTTTCTTAAATTAACTCGGTTATGTCACTTGTCTCTTAACTTTTAGTTTCTTTTAAGTTGTCTTGTTCTGTGTTTTTTCGTTTGTAACTATGTGTTTCTTATGTTGCTGCCTGTCTTGGCCAGGTCTCCCTAGAAAAAGAGATTTTTAATCTCAACGGGATTCACCTGGTTAAATAAAAAAAATAAAAATGACCTTCGAACACCCACAAAGAACATATAGAGTTGTAGCATTCATTTAAATCCCACAGTACAATCCTGCACCTTTGTAAAACTAAATCTTATGTCTAGGAGTTGGATATTGTAGGTGAACAAACTTGGATACCAGATGAAGTCAAAGCTACAATTCTGGTTTGTGAAAGAGGTTCATCAGCTTTTGGATTCACCTAATAAATACATTTATTCTGTGGGGTCAGCCCACAGTTAAATTGTACTACAATGAAGGCAATACTCGAGCAGTGAGTTAACACTGACAGGTTCTGATGAATCTCTCCACTGCAGTCACATTTCTTTTTTCCATCAATAGATGCAGGTCAAAGTCAAGAGACAAAGTAACACCCAATTTACAAAACAAACATGGTTACTGCAGCACAGAAAAGAATCAGAGAGCTGCAATATTGTTTATATTATTGAATATAACTGATTTAAAAGGTTATGATGAGCATGATACTGGAGAACTCCCAAATGACACAAACATTTTTTAAAAAATTAAATCAAAAGCTGTACAGCAGGTCTGAGTGACCTTCTACAGTCATACTGAAGGACCGAGGCAGCCTCTGACTTGATTGAAATCAATCAATGAAATAATACAAAATAAAAAAAACTTAAACAGACACATGGCAAAAACAATAAACACTTCATCACAAAATAACTAACAGACGTAAAAAGTTAATATTTTCCTTACAAAGGGTTAAAAAAAACAAAAACAAAAAACATATGTACCATGTGCTTCCAATTTTCATCCGGAAAATAACTTAATCCAGTCAGTCAGCTGAGCTGACAGCAATGTGGCAGGAACTACAATGACTGTCTCCCTAAACTGACAAACTCATCCCCCATATGCACACAATTAACAGCAACAATAGAGCTGTTTGATTGCAGGGGCAAACAACAGTGTTTTATTGATCAAGGCAGGATCAAACACATCATAATCCTAATTGACCAGATGACCTCGTAAAATCCACTCTATCGACTGAGGATGAGGAGCCAACAGCCTGCTGAGACAAACAACAACGATGTGACTGACTATATTTGACTTCACCTTATCTGCTACAGTCACATTTACCCTAAACATGAAAGAAAGCGATAAGCGAGGTAGAAAGACAGTGAGACTGATAGTGGCATAGCTGCTGAATAAATAAAATGCTGATCCATTAAAAAAACATATTTCCCTTCTATTTCCAGACACCACGATTTTCCTGTTACCAGAATACTCTTCTGGAAATTCAATGATGTGCCAGAAATTCAATGACCTTCGAGTACGTGGTTTCTTTATGGTGTGAAAGGTTGTGAGTGAGGCCTCTGCAGGGCTTTACCAAAGGACTTTTTTACATTGGCTTCGGTCCGATATAATTGGATATACAGTATCCCTTGCTGACATGAGAAAAAGGTGAAAACCAGTGGACGATGACAGGACATGAAACCAGAATGAGCACTATCCCACGCTAACATGCTGCCCTCCATTCCTGCCTGCTACCGTCAGCTGCCTTGGCTTGTAGATTTGGATAAGCATCAGAAATGGCAGCCAGCTTTCCCAGGGCTCTTGAGAGTTTGATGTATGTAGCTGTGAGCAATCTGTTGCAACCGCAATGCTAATGAGTAGTATCGCGATGATGGATGCCCAAACTGGGCAGGGCAAAGCTGAGCAGACCGAACGAGGGGAAGTGGGTGTAACAGCAATTTAAGATTATAAATCAGCGTGTTGAAAGAAAGAAAGCAAATAACTGATACCACACTCAGTGTCAGTTATTTCGTACTCCTGGTGTAATGTTATGTCCCTCACAAATATCTTTAAATAAGATGTCTAAACTCCAAACGAACCCTGCCCTAAAATCCTGACCTAGATAATAATCTAATGTGCTTCAGCGTGAAAGCTGAAGGTATTTATTCAGCGCCAGAGCAGATGCAGTGATAACGTTTGTGTTTGAAAGCAGAAAGATGGAGATATAGATGGCTGAGGGTTCAGAGGGAGGTCTGTCACATGTGCTTGTAAACAAACAGGATGAAGACATGCAAGAGATACTTAATCTGACCAAGGAAGGCTAAAAACGGGCATTGTGCGAGTGACACTGCTGCTCCTCAGTCTGGAGCACCTTGCTGTGCAGACACATGGTCGGGGGCTTGCACCGTCCATCAAAGTGATGGATGAGCAGGACAAGGAGTTTAATGGTTGACGGAGGCCTTAAAAACATATCTGGCACACCCAGCCCCACGGAAGGGAGATATCTGCCCACGTGGCTCACCAGAGACTGAGATAACGTGGCCACGTGACAAAGCCCGCCCAAATCAATAGGTGGATGGGCTGCAGTTTTACCTCAGGCTTGTCATGTATACACACACACAGACCTTCTGCTGTCTCAATCTTTTCTTTTGCCTTTGTTGGTGCATGACTACATTTCTTGCCACCAACTGTCAATCACTGAAATATTGTGAAACAATCAGCCGGAACAGGACTGTGTGTCATATCAAACGCATGCATGTGCGTCATTGTGCATGTTCAAGAGATACAGTGCTAATAAAATGGCGCAATAAGAAATGCCTAAAACTCATTGTGTTATCTTTAAATAAGCAAGAGAACAGTTTTAAAAGATCAAATTAGCTAATTGAAATTTATCTGACAAAGTTGTCTCTGTGCATCTGTCTTTTTAAGACATCTTTTTATAGTATACATTTTGACTCGCAAGTGAATCTATGATAAAGTATTGTCAAAGAGTCAGCAAGCTTGCTATGACATGTCAAACTATACGCAGTAAAAAAGGTCTCACCATCAGTTCATGTCGGTGTGACATGGAGGTAAAGAATCACTATTTGTATCTGTCGTGTGAACAGAACCAATCCACGAAAGAATTTCAGCTATTATCAAATACAGACAAGACAGGACAGCTAGTGTTGTCACAGGGGTCAAATGTGATTATGGATCAAAGCAGAAAGAGAAAAGTGAGACAATGTGCCCTGCTCTGCATCACGTTATTGATTGCACAGACCTTGAAAACATGCAGCAAAGTATCTTTCTGTGTGTTTGACCTATTTATGAATTGATTATTTCAGGAATGAAAGCTTTTAGCAACACGCTACCTTTTCAAAAGTATCTAAACGGCAACAGCACACATGCACTGCTTTTGTTCATATGAATGCCTTCCACTGGGTCGTTGTATGAAAAGATGTCACTCAAGGATTTTGCTTATTGACAACTGCAACCATTCAGTGCAGATCTTTTTTCTGAGCTTATAATAAAATACAAAGCTACAGTACAGAGTTAATTATGCAGGAACGATAGTGGGAAAGGAGCAAAAGCTCAAGACAACATTCTCAGACACACAGACACACAGACACACGCAAAGCCAATGTAGGATTTGTGCGAGTCTCCCAGCCTCATAATAAATTCCTTATTCCATATGAACACGTTAAGGTAAGGAGGAAGCTTGAGGGAAGACCAGATGAGTAATCCAGGAGCGTGCTAAACTATAAGATCTATACAACATGACAGCCAAAGAAAAGGCGAGCATGAAGGAGCTAGCTTCAGTCTTTACGCAATCTTTGTTTACATTCTTGCTTCAAACCCCCTCTTCTCCTCCGTATTAAGTGCTTGCCAATTCCAACAATCCCCATGGCTGTAAAGTTTCTGACATCAGCTATGTGCTGCTCGTTGGACACGATCATAATGCTCTGCAAGACTTCACAGTCAAAACAAGCATGTACTACACACTCGACTTGGCAGCAGTTCAGAGCCCAATGCAACCAACTTTCTTTTCCTGCTCCCTCAGTCACACCTCCTTCCCCTCCTGTGCTGTTCGTCCTCCACTTAACTGGAAGACTTTCAGGAGTCTTCTCATGCTGCCTTTGTTTTTAGCCTTTTGTTTTCGTGACATGAACAAAGCCCATTAACTTTGTTTTCTTTTTGTTAAACACAGGATCACTGCACACAGAGATGTATCCAGGCCCGACATAATTAATGAAATGAACACTCCCCTGTGGTGATAAATTAAACCCCTGGAGACTCCAGTTCAGAGAACCGGTTGCAGATAAACACATTGTTTGTTGCTCTGGAGCTGAGATGTACTCTGAAATAATGGATTGCAGCTAAGTTAATGCATTGGAGAAAAACATTGTGTAACATGTTGCTTGAGTAATTACCAAGACATAGCCTTACAATTCCTAAACATAGTTTGACTTTAGTTATTTATCAACAGCAAAAAGGCCAGTGGGTTTGAGAATGGAGGACAACAAAATGTCAAATAAACGGAAAACTATTTGTTCATTTTGTCCACGTGTCAACACAAGGGACATTAGGAAAGTTCAAAGTCAAAGCAGCTCTCAGTAGATTTGTGTTTGCCCTTCCATTGGCTTATTTTTTAATGGACAAATCTACAGCTGTGAAAATGCACATGTAAAAACAACAGCATGGTCTGTCCTTTATATACAATCCTTAGGCAGATCAAAAGGCCTGGACGAAACTACAGAGGAATATAAACCTGAAGAGCACTTATCAGACAGCTGTATCAGCAGAAACCTGACGGGTAATCCCAATAAGTGTCGCTCCCAATTGGCTCTCATTCAAGCTACACTTCCTGTTGTCACTAACAGCCCCTTCCCCCTACTCCCAATGAGTGTGTGTGTGTGTGTGTGAGAGCAATTTAATGTTTAATGCCAACTCCCGTCCATTCAGCCTGATCATGGTGAGTTCCATGAATATTTAAAGACACCCCTACTTTACTGTCCATCTGGGCTCCATCTGCCCAGCTGCTGGTGTTTAAAGCAGACAGAGATACAGAGAGGAGACTTCAAAGGCTCTGCATGGCCTTTGGACAAATTCTGGCCTGAGGACGATATTGTTTATAAAAGGGGGCAGGCGAGTTGTGAAGTTATATGAATGTATATCATAGCATTCACTACACATTAATAAAAAACGATTGCAATTGCACATCCACAAATATATGTTGTGGGGATGCTCAGGAGCCGAAGAACAGAGAAAATAGGGAAGATATTTATTTTTAAAAGAATGTATCATGACTTTCCTCATTCCTTCATCTTTCACATTTATATTGTTGGGAGTCCGGCAGCTAGACGACACGTTCAGCAAGAAATGTATAAGTTAACAATTAGCAGGACAAGTCGTGGGTGGCGTAGCTAATGTAGCTCACGTAACTAACATAGCTAAGGTAAAATGTTTAGTTCTTATCAAGATGAAGACAATACATATTATAATGCTGCTTAATAGTGCTCAATTACATTGTGTATTTAAAGCCAGAATTTGTATGAGTCTCGTTTCTGCTGCCCCAATACGATGGAAGTCAAATGGGATTCATCTTTATAATTTGTGTGAACTGATCCTTGACTGAGTGTCAGTGGGTTGAAATAATTTGTTAAACATAAATATTGGATGTGTATATTGTGTGACACACTGTGGAAACTCTTGAGCAATTATATCCAGTCTACCTTCTGGTCTGTGTTTATTTTTCAGCAGAGCTAAAAAGGGCTCTCTGTCATGTCACATAACTTGAAAACCAGGAGAGTATTGTTTTTAAAACCAAAATGTTATACTTATATCAGCACTAAATCTATTTAACATTAAACGTTACTTAGAAAACTAAAAATAGTGATGTTAATTTGGATATCTAAAGTTAGAGATGTATGGGCAACACATTCTTACTTCCAACTCTAAAATAATAATGCATGGGCACAGTGGCCTGAAGCTTCAAACTATGACGCTCTAGCTTTTCAGACGGGATCAGTTTCTACTTGATACATGAATTGTGTCTTTTCAAAATCAACTTTGATCATAGGTTTACTTAGTTTTTAGGTTTATTTAAGCAACACAACTACTTGGTTGGGCTTAGGAAATGGGATAAAACCAAAATATGTTTGTTGTCTTGGTTACACATGGGACACAAACATAGGGTTCCTGGGTGAAAGTCCCATGTTGGTTTGACCCGGTCAACCTCTCCTCCCACAAAGCGGACTCTCACCCCTTTATACTACTTCAGTTGCTCTGATGTCTAACATTGATGCGGTTGGGTTTACATCGGAGGTCTCATAAAGACGTTAAAGCATCGGTATCTGACGCAGACGGCCACTGACCAAGCGTCGGTATTTGAAGAGTTGGAAGTGAGAACAGGTTTGTATGGGGTGAGCTTAAGGGTTACAGTAGCGTCACTGAAATAACTCTGCAGGGGTTGAAATGGCATTTAACCAGCAGCACAAATTAGTTTCAATTACAAAATAATCCAACGATGCTGGCATAATCTGATATCGGCATGAATCCGTGTCCTTTAATCAATACCTCTGCACCTTGCCACAGCCAGATATGACACTGCTGGCTTGATTTAGTCTGACCTTTCAGCTGAGAGTGGGGAGAGAGGAAGGTAGCTGGCTGATCCACCAGGAATGCAGGTCGGGCCTTGGCTGATATATTTTAGCCACAAACAGCTTGAGGGGAAACCTCACCTAAAGGTGGGGTCTGGGTGCATGATTCCTCACCCACACGGCACCTTGGATCTAGGAGGTGTGCAACATTGATATTCAAGGACATTGAAACTATTTTAGTCATTTGTCAGACCTTTTTTTTTTTTTTTACTGATCTTCTTAAAATAGATTCACCTTATTATATATAAAATAATTAAAAACCTGTTAGATTACAACTCAGTTGCTGTATTTTGTATTTCTACTAATTGTTAAATTGTTTCCAATTTACGTGTTACCTGTGAGGAGTCTGTTGATTTTTCTCTCTTACGTTTCCGGCATTTATTTTCCTACACTTTTTATGGAGAGCTTTACAGTTTACAGGGGTGATGCACACAGACACACGTTATGACGTGATCTTGTGATTGAACAACAACATGCCTTTAAACGTAACGGAGAAAAGGACCGTTCTTCGTTTGGACGAGCTCCAACTGCTGCCAACTGATAGGAGGCACGTAGGGTCTCTGCTGAGGATCTGGGGTTCCCAGTGGCCACATTATCACCCTCCCTCAGGCACATTCCAACAGCCGCCACCCACCTGCCCAAAATAAACTGTCCAGCCTTAACCCCTTCCTCCCCACACAGTGTGCCTCCCAAAACGCAGTTTAACTCCAGAACACAAGCAACTAAGAGTAAGTTATGGAGGCTCACAATGCTGGAGATCATGATCTTCTCACATTATTCTTGGAGATATAAGAGAAAAAAATATTTATTGCATGTATGCCTTTTTTGTCATGTAGACAAGCGCAAACAATAGGATCAGTACTGGTTAAAGAGCCAGCTCATATGCAACTGCATGGAACGCTACATTTAAGAATAACCAAATACATCTCTAGTCTGCTCTTTAAAATATACTTAAGAATTAAGAACAAAAATACAAAGAAAATATATTGTGTGAATTTAAGAAGCGAGATACACAATGACTGAAATAGAAAGCCCACCTGCAACCAGATTGTCCCATGCTCAAAACACTGAGGCCTTATCCAGTTGTCCAATATTTAATTTGAATTCAGTCAGAGTTTTATGAAATGGCTCATGTATGAGTTCAAAGTTTGGCTCTATTGCACCTTTGCCCCAACATGCAGCTGCTGGATACACAACATTAATGTGGAAGAGCAATGAAGGTAGAATGACATTGTAAACAACAGTCACAGGATAAGTCTGTTTCTATGAGAGCTCGTCAGGTATCGCAAAGAACTGGTTAAGTTCCAATTATGATTATGACAGTGTGTGTTCGAGTGATGAGTGATTTATGGTGAAGTATTCCTAGCCTTGTTAGCAGCATCATATAAAAATGTTTGGGGAGGTTTAAGGCAGCTGCACACCTGCTTGCGTGCAGCCCAAGTAAGTTATGACATTTTGCTTTGGGCTTTTATGACTCATCAGTATTACAATATTTTTTTCCAACATTTTACGTTTCTTAAACTCCTGATTAAGTTTCCACTGAAAATGCATTAAGAAACTGTGGTCTGTAGATGTAGTCTTCTTTCACCTGACGAGAAGAAACCACAAATGGTGGTTTCAGATACAAAAAAAGAAGAAGCAGATTAAAGCTGAAATCGCTGTTGATTTGCATGGGGTTGGAATGATCAGGCAGACTGTCTTCATCATAACAGGTCGACCACTTTTGCGTTACACATCACAGTCACGGAGCATTATAAATCACTAAAGCTGCAATTATTACTAATCACCGTAATCATCCGAGGGGCAAATGAGTCCTGTGTGAATAACGTGCATGACTAAAATCCTGTATTCACCACATTATAATCTACATGTAGCCAAGATTTCTCGCAAACAGATGTGACCGTTGTTGCTTTGTTCCCTATATGTCGGAATACAGGTTTTAAATAACAGCATTTGTCCCACTTTAGTAGGAGGAGTTTGACATTGTGTGTGGGCGTTACATCGTTTTTCAATCAACTTTGGATTGGGTAACACTATCTTAACAGCCAATATTCTGGCTGACTTGATTATATAACCGTCAGCGACTGACTGACATGTCATGATAAAAATACTCCTACCTGACGTATGAAAACCACCAACTGTTGAGAGTATCAATTCAAGTTATTCCCACATGGTTTTACAGGGGGAAGGGGTGGACTATTTAGAGAAGCAGAGTGTAGGTTTTAGAGGAGTTATATCCCATACGCTGTGTAATTACAAAAAAACAGGTCTTAAATTACAGAATATATGGTTAGGTTTAAAAATGAAGCATATGGTTGGGTTTAAGTTGTTTACCCTCCAACATACTGAAGACATCAATGAAAATGTCTGAACTCTAACAATTGACCCTTCGCTATGTCCCGCCCCCCACTGCTACTCCGTAAAGCTGTCAAAGCTACCATGGAGTGTGATGGAGCCCAAACTGTCACTAACGGCACTCCCTAAATAAATAAGATCCAATTTTTGGGAAAACAAAAAAACGATTTCAGAGAAAATTTAAAGGGTTTCACTAATACTAACTATTACTATATCCAACACTTATTTCATACCGTAATAATGGTGGGTGGCGATATAGTTTTTTAGAAATGAGATGACTATGAACTATGAGATGGCAAATATGGCAGATAATGTAAAGAAAAACACATTTTTGACACAGTGGTGAACAGGGACCTGATTATACTTTGTTCCTCCGTTGCCTTGTCTCTCTTAGTCTTTATTAAATCACCAGCAGCACTCCATCTAAACTTGTTGACAGACTTAAATCTCTTCATGTAAACAGCCCGTCTTATTCCACCGGGGCCTCCCTCATAATATCCAGCCCACTAGCATGTTTACATTAAACGGCGGCATGGTAAATCTATTCAAATGCACCCTCCCCCTCCCCTCTCACTGCCCTCAACTTCTCTGCCTCAGCTAGCAGTCATTTCACTCTCAGGCCACAGTGATTAGTAAACGTCAAGTCTTACCAGACACGAAGCTACTCTGCCAGAATATTGTTTTAGACCAGAACCTTTCACAGATGTACCGAGCCAGAATGTCAGGTGGCATAGACAAACTTAAAAGCATCAGCGTAGCGTTCATCAAAATTTGACTGGTGTTAATTTCCCACACTGGCTGATTTCTTCAGCTTGGAAAGTGACCCGATGTGAGAGGTGCGAAGGCCAGATGTGACTCATTGGTCAACAACCAATGTTTTAGATTGATGTTAATCCTTAGTGTGCTACAGCAGCTGACTTTAGGATTGTTTAGGGCTCTAGCTAATATGGTTCTTCACAGTGACAACATCACTGAAAGAGTCAAAGATGCAGACTTTGACATACCTGAATCTCTAATAGCAATGTTAATTTACCTGTACATTTAAATAAGATGAACACACCAGGCAGAAGAGTAAGAGTAAATAAAGAAATACAAAGACATCTTACTTGTCTGAACTGTTCTTCGTAGGTCCAGTCTCCATGGTCCTGCCCGCCCAGATGGCTATGAGTTGCGTGGGGAGGCAGGGTGGCTAAGCGAGGCTCCTGGTCGACACTTGGACGGGCTTTCAGCAGCTGGGATTGGGGGTGGAGTTGTCGGTGGGGCAGTAGGAGGATGCCCTTCCCAGGAGCCACCGCGCTGTGGCCCGTTGGCAGACCCTCCTCCGCCAGGTCGTCATCGAAATCTTCTTCCATTTCGCCTTCAAAGTCTTCCTCGTCCCATTTCTGTTTGCTGTGTGTATTGAAAACAGAATACTTGCTCAAACAGGTCAAGGAAGACCACCATTGGCACAGATTACATGTTTCAGGGCAAATTGGACAAAGAAATTCAGTACTCACATTTGCTCCTCCTCATCTGACCCCATCATATCCTTGTAATGCTCCTCCCCGTCTTCATTGTCATCATCGTCACCTTCATCCTCGCAACCGCTGCTGCGATCTGACATGGGGCTGTCCGACACCCTCTGCAGCCCGGCCGCCGCAGCACGCATGGCCGCCAGTGCTGCCATCTGGGCCTGCTCTGCCTCAGGGACCGGGCTCCCCATCGGCTCGTCCCCGCCTCCAGCAATAGTGCGGACCTGAGTGTGTTGGGCGGCGACTTGCTGCTGTAGCTGCTGCTCCATCAGTAGTTTGGCCCTCTGCTGCCTGTGCAGGTTCTCCATGACAGCCTGCAGCTTCATCTCTGGGGAAAGTGGCGTGAAATTCAGCTGCCTTCCTTCCCCTCCCTCCCTCCCCCGCTGAAGCAGCACCAGTCCGGAGGCGTTGGTCACTCCTTCTGCACAGGAAGAGCGATTGTCAACCGTGTTGGTGGTGAAGCAGCTAGCAGCAGGCTGGAGGTTTGAAGGTTATGGTTTTGAAGTGGAAGGAGCTGGAAGAGGAGAGGGGGTGGTTTGTCTGAGCTCTGAGAAAGGTTGGCTGCAGTTCTGGAGACCGAGGACTCTCTCTTGTATCAATGGTTTTTCCTGCAGTTTGGGGGAAGCCAAAGCCAACAGCATTCAGTGAGGCACAGGTAGCGGAAGTGAAGGTAGGCGGACAAGAATATGCCGACAGACTACAAAGACCTGAGGGAGAGAAAGATTAACAGAGTGTCAGACTGCAACTTCCCCACTGCCTGTTAGCACCTTCAGTTGAAGGGCAACCGCTTTGTGTTCATCATCAAACATGTCTATTTTTTTAACTTTCCATTCATTAGCCAATCCCGAAAGTGGACATCTACTCTTCTGATAAATCCAAAACAATAGTATATGGTGCAATTTTGCTTTGGCTTTATTTTCCGGTTTTGCTAACATCCATTCAATAAAGAGATATACAACGTTACAAGATGATACGGCAGGAAGAACTTGAGCAATCACCTTTAGATTCATGACTATCAATATCCTGACGGCCGTTTTGTAAAACTTTATGACTGCAGAAGAGCAGTAAAGTACTGCGATGACGACAGAGCCGCCTGTCAACTTAAATCACCACTTTAAAAAAATGGGACAGAGAAGAAAATACCCAATTTCAAAAACCAAAATGTTCTTTTCAGTCTGAAATCCATGTGATGCATAAACACGCA